>NC_143569.1:57799166-58130000 GCF_054136105.1 Typopeltis vanoorti | reverse complement strand
AGAAAGCAAATTATACTTGCCAGGAATTCTTGTTTTAATCTTTTATCCAATTGTAAGCACATGAAGTTTGTGTGTGAATTATCTTCATGACTTGGCTACTTACATATGTATAGAGAGAGAGAGAGAGTGAGACTGTTGACTTCGCATCATTTGCCTTAGTGTCCCATAATGCAAAGCACACTTCCTTTCAGAAGTGCATAATGGAGAGTCACTATCCAGAGTCCAATTGTGAAGATACCTCATGTGCAAACTTTGTTTGCTTATACTTGGATAAAGGATTAAACAAGAATATAATTTCTTGGCAAGTATAATTCACTTTCTAACCAAGTTAAAAAAAAAAAAAAAGAATTCTACAATTATCTTTGATCCAGTGTATTTTAATAATAAGGTGATACACCTTTTTGCTACTTATATATGAGAAATATATGACTTCTGCGTTACTTCAACTTTGGTATCTTCCTGGGTCTTGCTCCCTCTGTAAGACCTCAATAATGGTTGAAACTAGTCTGGATAGTTACCGTCCCTTAATGCATTATTCAATTCTGAAAGGAAGTGTGCTTTGCATTATGAGATACTGTGGCAATTGATGGGAAGTCTTCAGACTCTATGTACAAGTAACTCAATCATGACGATACCTCTGTGCGACCTTTGTTTGTTCACTTGGATAAAGGATTAACAAGAATATAATATCTTGCCAAGTATAATTTACAATGCTGGTATTTTCATTGTTTTTGTTGTTGATAAAGTGAAATAATTTCTTGAAAGATCAAGAGTTAAAGGTTATAGATGTTAATTTCATTATTTCTTGCTTTGCTTAGGTATGAAATCATAAACAGAAAACTTTCTAAAAATATTCTTTTTAGGAATAAGAAGGATTATCAAGGTCTGTGAAGAAAAAACTTGTATAAATTATGTATACCAATGAATATACTGTTTTTGCCAATTATGAGCTATATACACCATAGGAATATTTCCCATAAATGACATAATCTTTTGTAGATATCTGTGGAATTTATTATTTACTGTTATGATAGTTAGATGGTGATTTCAAAAGCTATATATATTTTAAAAAATGGGAAGAAAACTTTGCTTCAATGGCATACTGCTATCATTGGGCACATTAACTATTTGCAATAAATCCTATTTAATTAAACCTCTGATAGTTTAATCAGAGCATATCCCATTCACCCCATGAACTAAATATAATTTTGTTTTGCTGATGAAGGGATAACTGAATACCACATTGAAATAGAGTTATGCATTAAGCACAGTTACAGTATTTAATTGACAAAGGTTAATTTATAGTACAGATACTTCAGTACATGTATTTCCAAACTATCTTCTTTAGGGGAACCTTCTGTGATATCATAGGCACAAATAAGTTTGTCCATTTCCCCATTTATGAAGTTTGTCCACATTACTCTACTTGAAATTGCCTGCCATTAAGAAGTTTATCTTAATGTTTGGTGTTGAATGCTATTGCTACTCTCTTCCTTTCCTTGTTCGTTATTGTCCAAATACATCCTGACAATGAAATGAAATAGAATAAATATTATGAAAAGTGGGGGCGGCGGGGGGGGGGGGGGGGGCACATGTGGTTTGCTTCTGGAAAATAAGACAAGATTGTGGTTTGGTATCACTGAAATTCACTAGATTTTCTTCACCCCATTTATGAGTGGTGTAGAAAACAGTGCTTAAGACACTAGTTATAAAAGATCTTAAAGCTTGAATCATTTGAGTACTACAAGGTTTCTTGAATGAAGAAGAGTATAGTATACTCTTCAGAAAAAGTGTACATAAGATTTAAGCTTAGTGAGAGAAGGTTATTAATGTATAGCTGAAATAGTATGGGTGAAATCACAGTCCTTTAGTATACTAGCATTGGTAGGAATACATCAGAAATCATGCAGTAAATGACCAGAAAGGCTACTAATGATCCAATCACAAAGGATTTCGGGCAGATCACACAGTGGTACCTTGGCAAGGAGGTATCTATGTCAAACCTCATCACCTACTGTGAAAATATCAAGAGTGACCACGAGTTGCACTGAACTACTAATGTCTAGTATCCAAATGTGAGTAGTTAGAATATCTACTGTAGAGCATGAGTAGTGCAATATATATTGGTGATCACTAATTAATTATGGGCCTCTGAACAGTGAAGAAGTTAGCTGTTAAGGACTTTCTCTATTATTTCCAAGAGTGTTTAGGCAAGTGGATTAGTAATATATGATGGGTTGTTTTTATACTTTTTTTACTTATAAGCTAATAAATGCTGTCATGTTGGTGCCAGGGGAGTATGAAAGTTACAGACAATACTAGAGATATTCTTTCTGTATCTGGAACACAAATTTTTAGCATACTTGAGTGTTACCATTAGGGTAACAGACATTAGTATCTAGATTGTTCTGGACTTTCTAATGAAAGGTTAAAAAAAATAATAAAGGAGGTATGCAGTGAATTTTTCACTGTAAAGAAGGTGATTTTTCTTGGTCATGTTACAAGATTTGGAGGAGCAAACTGATGTTTCCATGATACTATTACCATCTGGATGTGGAAAGAGATGGAAAAGCAGAACTTGCATCCAGAAAGCTTGACTGAGTAGAAAGGCTTTTTTTTTAATTATTTTTTTTTATTTTGTACAGATTACCTCTTTTAAGATTTTTTTTTTTTTTTTTTTACAGATGTTGTAGGCCATAGTGTAGTAGTTTAAGTGCAAAGCTGGGATTGTTTTGAGCCATTTAAGATTGCTGAATTTTTCTTTTGTACTTCTCTGATATGCCTATTGGAGAACCAAGGTTTGGATAGTGGTTGGTTTTTTCGTGGAGTAAGATTTTTTTTATAAATTAATAAAGGAGGTATGCTGTGAATTGTTCATTGTAAAGGAGGTGATTTTCCTTGGTCATGTGTACAAGAGTGAGAGGAGTAAACTGATGCCAAGAGGTTGACTTTGTCTTAAAATGTTTCCATGATACCATCTGGATGTGAAAAGAGGTGGAAGAATGTAAAGGCCATCTGAGTACGTGGTTGGATCAGGACGCTAGAAACAGTGATCATCCTATGGAAAAGTGTGGCAAAGAAATCCTGGAGGACATTCCATTTAGCACTTATAATGCCAAAAGACACAAGACTGCGAGAATGTCAATCTGTAGAAACAAAACATCGACAGTGTTAGTCAGAGTTACTAAGAGGAGAGCTAATATCAACAGTACCTTTTTAGAAAAGGTCCATGCTAATAGAAGAAATATAGGAAATATATATTAAAGTTTAATTTAATTTATATTCTAGTATACGTTGTGAATTCCTTAAGTTATTTAGTAATCATATATAACCAACGTATAAGCCTGTCTACAAGAATTTTTTTATATATATGAGGAGTATCTAGTTGATGGATGAACAGTTTGTATTGTAACATTACCGACAGCAATGTAATAATTAGATAATTATGAAAAATGTGATAATTAGACTATAGAAAATTAACATTCAGAGATAAATAACCAGAGAGGTTTGCATGATCGTTGTCATTAGGAATATGGTAAAGGTAGCAAATCAAAAGTGGCAGCAAAATGAGACACTGAAATCTGAATGCAGAACAGATCAAGTAAGAGGGTATTAAAGATTTTATAGTCTCTCACATGGAATGTGAATCTATTAAATGCCCAACTTCTGCTCCTCTTATGGAAAGAATCATACAGAATATAGGTAGGATAATTAAAGTGAACTGTAGTTGTCAAAGTTACCACTTGAGATCCAGTAAGGAATAAGATATGCAATATAGGTGTATGTAAGTGATGATACATGTCACTAATGTTTGTCAGTGTCCCAGATTAAGTAGTTGTTTTTTTTTGGGGAGGGGGGAGTATTTTTGATATATATGATTACTAAATAACTTAAGGAATTCACAACGTATACTAGAATATAAATTAAATTAAACTTTAATATGTATTTGGCCAAACAGGCAGGACAGTGAATTGCAGAACACAAAGACTACATCCGGTTTCACCAGTACAACCACTCTGGGCTGGCAGACCATGCTCTGGATACACGCCATAGAATACGGTGGAAGAAAGCCACAATAATGCACCGCAGGAAGTTCAAATTTGAAAGACTATTCATGGAATCAGCCTCAGCCCTAAGAAACATGCCAAACCTCAACAAATTTGGATGTGTGAGACTGCCCCAAATTTGGGAGACGTACATCAGGAGAACTTCAGCCCAATGGCCAAGAATACCTAATATAACCCACTACGGGGCACCATCAGGACTTTAGGAAAAACGGTAGCTTCCTTGCTTCTTCCTCACTTGCTGCTTGTAGTGCCTGTGAGCACGTCTTTATCTTAAGTTCCCATGAAGATGGCAGCGTGACATTGCCGAAATATTGGAAATATATATTAAAGTTTAATTTAATTTATATTCTAGTATACATTGTGAATTCCTTAAGTTATTTAGTAATCATGTATAACCAACGTATAAGCCTTTCTACAAGAATTTTTTTATATATATAAGTTACAGTGCGACTAGCATTTATTATCATATACTTCATGGTTGGTGATGTTAGTAACTTAGAGGAGGGACATGCAATAAGGATGAAAGAATTGAGACATGATTCCCATTCCCAGACAAAGTCTGGGAATGGGAATCATTGAGAAACTGTCAAGTATGACCTTGACAGTTTCTCCCCTGCATATTGCTATAGCTGACAGAATGAATAGCAGCAGCATTATTTGCCAGCTAGTTTGGGAAGCCTCATGTTGCATTACCATCAGGTTTTGCTGTGTACTATTTTAGCATTCAGCCAACAGAACTGCTTTATTGCTATATCCTTAAGACTGCCAATCCTCACTGCAAGTCAGGTAATCACAACAAATCCTAACTGAATTTACCTATACACGGACTGCAATCCACTTGTAACACTTTTTCATCTTACTATTTCCTTCTTAACTGCATTTGACAAGAAACAAAAATTCCAACACACCGCCATGGCATCCTTAGTATGATTTTTTTTAATTGTTTTGCATGGTTTAATCATTTTAGAACTAATGGTTATCCCAGTATACATATTAAAGCTTCAAATAATTTAATGTTTTAAATTTAGAGAATTTAATAGATTCTTAATTAAGTGTTTACTGATTTACTAAGGGCATATCTTATATTTGATATTCATTTGAGAAAGGAATAGTGTTTGAAATTGAAATCGGCATTAAAAGATGGCAATAGAAAAACAAGAACTATTGCCATCTGTTAAAGCAGATCATAAGTTATGTATTTCAATACTATATTCTAGTACATTATATCTGAGTTTATAAGGATTTAAATAAAAGGATTGTTCCAGCAACTTAAAGCTTGCCAGTCAAGTGTCAGTAATTCTAAAAATTGGAGCTACATGTGCTGTAAGTGTCATTCTGGTAGAGAGGCTTATATGTTGTGCATTCATTACTGTATGTTTTAAGGAAATTACAATGTAGATAAACTATTGATTAAAATTATAAATTTAATTAATATTTTCAATATTTTGGCAAAGTCAAATTGCCATCATCAGGCAACACAATACAGTATGATATGTATGCCAGGCATTAAAAGCCATTAGCCCACTAGGAGTGGGCTGGTGGGTGGCTTTAGCTGTTGGACTGAAGTTCAGAAGATAAGTGCTTTCCACATTTGGGACATCTTCATGCAACCAAACTTGTTGAAGTTTGGATAGTTTCTTAAGGCTGAAGTAGATTATAGGAATAATCTCTTGTACTTATATTTGCTGCAGTGCAGTAGAACAGCCTTCTTCCAGCATATCTTGTGGTGGGTGTCCAAAGCTTAGTCAGGAAGTTCTGAGTGGCTGTAGCAGTAGAACTGCGTGTAGGCCTTGTTCTCATTTCTGATATTGGTCATCCCACTTGTTTAGCCATAATAGGACAATTTCCAATGCAAGAAACCTGGTAAACACCTGGCAGGTCTAGTGGTTATGGATGGTTTTTGGTGGAGTGGATAAGGGAAGCCAATTGCATTTTTTTAGGATTTTTGTTAGTTTTTGTAATGTACAGAATGGTGATGGATCGACTATAGTCTGTTCTTGGGGGGGAGGACAGTTTTGGGATTTTAATGTTTTTTTTTTGGGGGGGGGGGTTGTAGCTTTTGGTTAAGAAGCTGTTTGAGAATGTGGTCAAATTCAGTAGTGAGGACACTGTTATCAGAACAGATTAATTTTGCCCTGTTATATAGGATTTTTATAATCCCATATTATTGGGGGGGGGGGAGTTGATTGGCCTGTTGGTGAATGTTTCTGTTAGTGTCTGTGTGTGTGTGAGAGAGAGAGAGTTTTCTGTAGACAGAGAATGCAAGGGATTCATTAGACTGGTTTGTAATCAAAGTGTCCAGAAAGGCAAAGCTATTATTGCTTTCCTTTTCTGAGATGAACTAGATCCTGAGAGATGTGATAAGAAAGTGTTTAGAGCATCCAGGCTATGTGGCCAAATGGAGAACTTATCTACTAGTGTAGTCAAACAGCAGTGAGTTTATGTGGTGCACAATTTAAGGCTTTTTCCATGAACAAGGTAAAGGTAATAATTTATTTATAAGGCCATATATAATATCAACAGAAAATCAAAAACTATGGCCTTTAAAAGACAAGATCCAGCAAGAACTAAAATAGTAATAGATAACAAGATCTTAGAACAGGTGAATTCATTTAACTACCTAGGGTGTATGATCACATATGAAAAAGATATAAACGTAAAAATTGCAAAATATTTTAAAATAACAGGTGTAATTAACTCTATATTTAAACCAAACCTAGTTCAAAAACAAACCAGACTAAAAGTATGCAATACATTAGCCCTGCCAGTCTTAATGTATGGAAGCAAAATCTGGGCAATAAAACAAAAAAGACAAACAAAGATTAATAACAGCAGAAATGAAGTTTATGAGAAAAATTCAAAGTATACCCTATTTGATCACAAAACAAATGAAGAAATTATGAAAGAATTAAACCAAGAACCAGTAATACAAAAAATTAGAAAATATAAACGTAAATGGATGGAACACGTTCAAAGAATGAAAACAGAAAGATTACCAAAACAAGCCTTAAAGTACAAGCCATTAGGAAAAAGAAAATCAGGACGTCCTCTTAAACGATTCAATGATGACTTCTAAGGCCGGAACAGGCCATGCTAGGCCTAAATCCTTGATACGCATGATGATGATGGTGAAGGCCATATATTTCAGCCTGAAAATTACAGACCATCTTCAGTGGCAAAAAACAGTTGATACAAGGCAGAATCCAAACAATGGATTTTATTTGAAATAGAATGTGCTGCGTGATGTTATATTTCAAGTAACGTTATGTGCTAACTGAGGAAAAGGTTAATCATAACAGAATGTGTGTGTGAGAGAATTAATGATCTGTTATTCTAATCAGACTTTCCCATATTTTTGATAATGATTTCCAAATCAAGTTTGGGCAGTGAAGCAAAGCTTCATCACTCTCCTTAAATAAATGTCCACATTTGTATCAACAGTGATGTAGTAGGTGTGTTTCAGATCAAATAATATTGTGGTCTGTGTTTTTGTATTCTCTTTTCTATTGAGAATCCAGTAAGAGGGGAAATAAGTTGAGAGTTTATTGATGGGTATAAAAGTAGCTACTAAATCATATTTAGAATTCTGGAAATCGATTCTGAAACACCAGAATGTATGGGATTAGAACTCAGCGTACTGTTTTCTTGTTGTTTAGCTTAGGTTTGTTGGAGTCAAACAGACATTGTATAGTCCTTTCTGAGAAGCCATTTAATTTCATATATTGTTTGATATTTGTGAGTTTCTTGTAATTGATGAGGAGTCACACAATTAGTTTTAGTTCATCAAATTATTTATGATTCTTGTCTTTTGAAAAGGATGGTATGCAGATTGTTGAAGAATGTACGTCCAATGGAAGTGGACTTTCGATGAACCGATGTGGTTAAATCACCTGATGGTGAGTGGATGAGAAGAACATCTAGAAAAGATAATTTGTCTTTTTCTGCTTCCATGGTAAATTTGATACAAGGATGTAAAGTATTTATAGTAGCTAAAAACATTGGTCAAGTTTCTTTATTGTGAGGCCACAGTGAAATATTGGGTGTACTAAGTTCCTTGTGAATCCTATTTATACTACTTCAGACAAACTGGATGCTCAATACATACACCTAAACCTCTTTTTATGCGGATTCAGAGTTACACGAATTGGGATATTAAAAATAATATTTTTTATACAATTTTTATGCACTGTTATGCGACCGAATTAAAGTCTAAGTTAGGAAAAAATCCTTAATTCAAGAAAATTCTGAGAATTTTGTAGAATTGCATTCTCATTTCAATTAAGAAAATTCTAAATTCTAGAAAGTTCTGAGATTTTTTTTTTTTTTTTTTTTTTTTTTTTTTTTTTTTGCATTCTCGTTCAAATTAAGAAAATTCTAGATTCTTATGAATTTCATTTATTGGGAATTCCCCAAATTACATAACTGACTGCGCATAAAAAAGCAGTTTGAATTTGGTGTTTGAGTAGACAACACAGTTATCGCATTTTTTGCATTTGCATTTTTTAAGTGAAATAAAAATAAAAATCGCATTATAAAATTAATAATTTTGCCAAGAAATAATAAATGGTAAGCTATATGTAATTTTCAGACTTTCATTTCATTAACCGAAGATTTTAATCCAGCCGTCACATGATGTTGCCGATAACCAAAAAAAAAAAAAAAAAGGAAAGCCGTTTCCTTGGATATAAAAATTCAAATTTTAGATCTTCTTCAAACTGGGGAAGGTGCGGCAGCTGTGGGTAAGTATTTTGGAGTCAGTGAATCAACTGTCAGATCTATAAAAAAAAATGAAGAGGCTATTAGAAAAGAGGTATGTTCTAGTACAAAATCGAGTGTGAAATTATCATCATACACAAGAGACGTTGTTCTAGAATAGGCCGAAAAAGCTTTAGTGATGTGGATAGAAGATAATGTACAAAAAAGAATGCCAGTTGATGGAAATGCAGATTAAAAAACTGCAGCCAGATACTTCATCTCAATCGAGGAAAAAATATGAATTTCATGCAAGCAATGGTTGACTGGCTAAGTTTATTAAAAGACATGCTCTTCATAATATAAAAATTAAAGGTGAAACGGCTTCTGCTGATGAAACAACTGCTAAAGCATTTCCACAAAAACTTGCTAAAATAATTGAAGATGGAGTTACACTTGTGAACAGGTTTGAAATATGGATGAAACCGGCCTTTTCTAGAAAAAATGCCAAACAGAACTTATGTATCAAAAATGCAAAAAACTGTTGGTGGGTTCAAAGCAACAAAGGATCACATAACTCCTATTTTGTTCGAACACTTTAGGAGATCGGATGTTAAAACCACTGTTCATAAATCGATCATTAAGACCATGGCCAATGAAAGGCGTAGATTTTCAAAAATTACCAGTTCATTGGATTGCCAACAAAAAAGCTTGGGTGACCATTGATATTTTCACTGAATGGTTCCACAAACGGGGTGCTTAAGGGTCAAAGCTGTATAACTCAGAGGAGACCTCCACATAGCCTTTAAAGGAATGTGGAGAACCAACCAGGGCTTCTGACCTAATGTCCAATTCTCACCTTCTCATGGTGCACCCTGTTGGGTATCTACTTGGATACTGAACGGATGAGGATGGGCTGGCAATTTGGGATTTAGCCGACCAAATTGTATTCTTATTGGTTAAACCAAAATATAGAATGATGGTACAACATGACAAAATTTCATGCCGGCTGGGGCGTCGCCCGATTAAACAAGGCCCCCGTTGTTTTCGTCAGGGAACCAGGGCGAACAGCGAAAAGTCAGCTACTGGAACAAATCTGAAAATAAACCCCAACTCAACATCACCAGAGTTAAAGATCGGTACTATCAACGTAAGAAGCCTGAATGGCAAAGAAATGGAGCTAGCTGAGGAATTAGATAAGTACCAGATCGACATAATAGGGGTGACTGAAACAAAAAAGACCAAAACTGGCGAGATCTTTCTGAGCAATAAATACAAAATGTTATATTCAGGCAATGACAATCAAGGAAAAGAAGGAGTAGCCGTAGTATTCAACACAGAATACGAGGCTAATCTTCTTGAATGGCAGTCTCAAGTAGAGTAATGTGGACAAATATGAGAATGGGAAACTGGACAATGAGACTTATTTGTGCCTATGGTCCCAGAAGGTTCTACTAAGGTAGAAGTGGAGGAATTTGTTGATGCTTTAGAAAAAGCAACTGACACAATGAAAAATGAAAAGTTGGTCCTTGTTGGGGATCTAAATAGCAGAGTAGGAAATGATTGTGAGACATACAAAAATATTTTGGGAAAATTTGGAGAAAAGAGCAAAGCTAATAATAATGGCAAATATCTGTTGGATTTCTGCTCAGGACATGGACTGGTTATTACTAACACCATGTTCCAACATAAAAATGTGCACAAATTCACATGGAGAGAAGAGGCAACGAATAAGAAAAGTCTCATTGACTATGTTATTGTTGATAGTGATGTTTTCTCCCTGGTGCAGGACCCTAGAGTGTACAGTGGATTTGAAATTGGAAGTGATCACTATTTAGTCTTGAGCAGGATAAAATTGAATTTCATATTGAAAAGAATAACATGTAAGAAAGTTTTAAAGCGAATAAAAGTTGAGCAGCTCTCTCAGATGTGAACTGTAGACTAAAATACAGAAAGATTATTGAAGAAAAAATGAAAGAGTTCAGCATAGTACCCATATATAAAAAAGGAAATAAAACTGCATGTGAGAATTACAGAGGTATTTCTCTATTGAGTGTTCCTGGCAAGATCTATGCAAGTATACTTGAGAAACGGTTGAGAAGAATTGTGGAAGAAAAGCTTGGTGAAGAACAAGCTCGATTCAGGCCAAATAGAGGCTGTCAGGATCAGATCTTCACTTTACGACAAATAGTCGAGAAAGCATTGGAATATAACAAAGATCTGTATTTAAGTTTTGTCGATTTGGAAAAGGCATATGACAAGGTGCAAAGAGAGAAGCTATTCAATACGCTGCAGTTATATGGTGTGAATGGGGCATTATATCAAGCAATACTTAGTCTTTATTTGAGTTGTAAGTCAGCATTTAGAATTGAAGGAAGTACAGGAAGATGGTTTAATGTTAAATCTGGTGTGAGACAAGGATGTACATTATCCCCTCTGTTATTCATTATCTATATGGATCACATTATGAAGGAAAGTGGTATTAAACATGATATCAAAATTGGAGATGTTAATGTCAGCTCTTTGCTTTATGCGGATGATGTTATACTTCTAAATAAATCTGCTACAAGTCTGCAAGATTCTCTGACTAAATTGAATAGCTGTTGTAATAGATATGGTATGAAGGTCAGCAATAAAAAGACAAAGACAATGAAAATAGGCAGAATCATTGAAAATGTCAAATGTGTTGTGAATGGAGAACCTGTGGAACAAGTAAAACATTTCAGCTATTTAGGCACGATTTTTACTGAAGGTGGTAAATTAAATATAGAAATAGACAACAGAATCAGCAAAGCTGGTATGGTGGGAAGTCAATTGAATAAATTCATATGGAATAAGAGAGAAATTAGTCGGAACCCTAAATTAGCTGTATACAAGACAGTGTTCAAACCAGTTTTAACTTATGGAACTGAGACCTGGGTCAGAAGTAAAACACTTGACCAAAGACTAGAGACCACAGATATGAGAGTCCTGAGAAAGATTATAGGCATGAACAGATGGCATCAATGGCAATATCATGTTAAAAACGAGGATATTAGGAAAGAACTTGACATTGTCAGCATCCAGGAATGTGTTAGCAGATCTAATCTCAGGTGGTATGGCCACTTAAACAGAATGGGCGAGGAAAGATTAGCAAAACAAGTTCTCTGCCAGGTTGGCAGCAAAACGACCCAGAGGAAGACCAAGATATAAGTGGATTGATACAGTACAAAGTGCTTTAGACGATAGAAATATAAGATCTGATAATGTTGGAGTCTTGACAAGTAACAGACTGATTTGGAGGAAAATTGTAGATAGGAAATTAATAATGATGTAATTTTTTTTCATGTAGTACTATCATATCCTGTACACCCCTTGTGTACAGGATATGATGGTATCCTTCCCACAAACATTTTGTGCCAGAAGTTAGATGGTATTTGAATGACAAGGGTCTTGAATTTAAAGTGCTTTTGATTCTTGATAATTCACCTGGTCATCCTGCTATAGAACACCCAAATGTGTTTTTTTTTTTTTTTCTGCTGCCCAATACCACATCATTGCTACAACCTCTAGATCAGGGTATAATTGTGACTTTTAAAACATATGATGTCAGACGAACATTTCAGTACATTTTGAACAAGCTAAATGATGATGAAACACTGTCAGTTATGGATGTGTGGAAAAAATTTTCAATTATGGATTGTAAACACTGTCAGTTATGGATGTGTGGAAAAAATTTTCAATTATGGATTGTATTGATCAGATTCGATCGTCGTTATCTGATCAGAAACTATGGTTATCGAGACCAGAAATTATGAATGCATGCTGGAAAGCTATTTGGCCTGCATGTGTTAAAGAGAATGCTCCTGTTCCCTTCAATCATACTTCAGAATTCCTTCCCCAATATAATAAGTTTGGCATGTGAAATTGGCAGAGAAGGATTCAATGATCTTACGTCAGCAGATATTGAAGAATTGTTAATTGATAAACCTCTTAGCAAAGACGAAATAGTGGAGATTGTTTCTGAGACTCCTGAAAGCAAAGAAGTTAATGATAATGATCAAGATAATCCTATTTTTACTGCTGATATTATTAAAGAAGGTCTTAAACTGGCCAGTAATTTAGGCAATTTTTTGCTCAGCATGATCTAAATGAAGAACGTGCTGGGAAGTTTTCGCGTGAGCTTAAGTTGTTAATGTCTTCATACAGAGAATTATATCGTGACTTATCTAAAGCATCAACGCAGCGATTAATAACTGAGTTCATGGCTAAAACTACTGAAACAACCAGTGGTACTTTTGTTCAAGACATGACAAGAAGAATTCCACAAGTTGAGGCGGAAGTCAATGACATTAATACCATATCTAGTAATTCTAGTGATATTACAGTCTCACGAAAACTTTCACGTTTATTGTCAGAAACTGATAGCGAATAACATAATTTTTTTATAGATTCCTTAGCAAACAACTGAAATTAATATGTTTTTTTTTAAGTTATTAAAATTCATTATATGTATGTGTGTTCTCCATGAAATGTAAATAAAAATCTTATGATCCTAACGAATTTAATGTTTGTTTTTTTCATTATTTTGCTTATATTTCAGGTTTGGAACCAATCTTCACTTTTTCTATGGAGTGTCAGTAGTTCTTTTTATGCAAATTCTATTTATGTGTAATTTTTAGGAATGTATCTATCGCATAAAAAGAGGTTTAGGTGTACATCACTGTCAATAAAAATTTGAACTTTTATTTAAGGAGAGTGCTGAATCCTTGCTTTACCACCCAAACTTGAATCAGGATGACTCCCATATTTTTGATAACAATAGGCAAAGTCTGATCAGAATAATGCATCATTATTTTTTATTTATTTATTTTATACTGTTATGATTAACCTTTTCCTCAGTTAGAACATAATGTTACTGGAAATGTAATATCACGTTGCTTATTCTATTTCAAATAAATCATCCATTGTTTGCATTCTACCTTGTGTCAACTGTTTTTTGCCACTGAAGATGGTCTGTAATTTTCAGACTGAAATATATGGCCTTATAATAAATCATTACCTTGTGTTTACATGTAAATAATTCATAAAGTTATGGCACAAGTTTCTCTAAAAGAAAGAGTCTCTGTGAAATAGTTAGTCTGTGAATTTGGGGAGGGGGGGACAGGAAATGATTAATAATTAGTCTGCATTGTAATTTTCTTAAAAAAGATGATGTGTTATTTTCATTAAATGGATTCCCAATTATCTACAGGATTTCTATATGTGGATGGTATAATACTATGGAATAAATGGCACATAACTATTTATTATGATATTAAAAGAACAGAAAATGTGTAAGGCATAATGGTCAGTATATATTTTTAGCTTAGTACATGACTGTACGATTGCAAAAATTTACATCTGACCATAGCATGAATGATGATTTTACTGCTAGTATAGGTATAGCATACTAGCAGTAAAAAAAAAAAATCATGTAGTAAAACATGTGATATGAATAGCATTTAGTTCTGCTATTTATTTCTATGAAAATGCTTACTTATTTATTCCTTAATTTTGTTTTTTTGGAAAGTACGTGTAGTTAAAAAGATAAAAATAAGAAATCATAGAATTAATGCAGGATCTACAATTTGAAATCTGCTGATATACCCAAGTGTTTATTTTATTCAGGAATAATAAATAAATAATATATATATATATCCATTGGAAGATTTATTCGGTTAGATAATATATTCTATAGTATTGAATGACTGGAATTGAGGGTTAAATAAAAACTTTATTTGCATGACTAGTTTCATCTAAACCTAGATTTCTTCAGGTGCATGACAAACATATGAATACCATCAAAACTTGAACGGAACCAGTATTTTAAAAACAAAAGCTAAAAAATGTATCAAAGAAACTGTAGAGATTACAGCTTAGAGTTTAAAAAGAAGAATAAACTCTGGCTGTATTATTGTGCATATGCATGCGTATGAGGTCTCGAGCATGTCATTATTGAACAGTAGAGCTGTGAGAGTCCGGTAGGCTGTAGCTTAGATTGTTGTTAATATGGATGGGGTTAAGCATTATTTCCTTAGATTCTATAATTTTTCTTTTCATCTTGTCACAACAGCGGTGAATATTGTCAGTTCTGTCCCAGAGCACCAGATGTTGAAGGTTTTCTTCATTCGAATTGGCTGAAAATAGAACATGACTAGACAAGGCACTGGCACAAGTTCTGTTGTAGTTAATGTCTCTCTGATGTTCTTCTAAACGTAGTTCTATTTATTTCTCTGTTTGTCTGAAGTACAGTTTACCGCAGTCACAAAGAACCTTATATACACCAGGATATTTGAGATTATTGTGTTTAGTCTTTGGACAACTTAAGATTGAATGTAGTTTAGGAAGGATTATGAAGAACGTCTTGGTGTTATATTTCCTCAGAATTTTAGCTAATTTCAGGGATATAGAACTAAATATATGGCATAGAAATACTACCTTTAGAAATGGTGTTATCTTTGTTACGCCGTATGAGGGTTAAACAAAAATTTGTCTATAGTCTTTTTTTGAGTAGCCATTAAGTGAGAATGTACTTCGAAGTCGGCTGAGTTCATTTTTAAGTTCCTCTTCATTCGAAAGAAGAGATTGGGCTCGGTGACCCAGAGTAGAGATGATACCTAACTTCTGCAGAGGATAATGGTGAGTCAGCCTACCGGGCTCTCACAGCTCTACTGTTCATTATTTGTATGCTTGAGACCTCATATGCACAATAATACAGCCAGAGTTTATTCTTCTTTTTAAACTCTAAGCTGTAATCTCTACGGTTTGTTTGATACGTTTTTTAGTTTTGTTTTTAAAATACTGGTTCCTTTCAAGTTTTGATGGTATTGATATGTTTATCATGCACCTGAAGAAGTCTAGGTTTAGACGAAACTGGTCGTGCAAATAAAGTTTTTATTTAAACCTCGGTTCCAGTCATTCAATACTATAGAATATATATGTATATATATTCTATAGTATTGAATCCTAATATAAAATTTACTGCTGATCTAGAAAATAATAACTCCTTAGCTTTCCTGGATGTCATGCTTACACGATGCTCTGAAAGATTAAAATTCTCTATGTACAGAAAACCTACTCATACAAATAGATATCTGCATAATCTTTCTCATCATTTTCCACCACAAAAACTTGGAACTATATCTACCTTAGGACACAGAGCACGCTCTCTCTTGAATGAACCAGATGAACTACAAAAAGAAATAAATCACCTCACTCTTATCTTTAAACAAAATGGATACTCTGAAAAAACGATTAAGAAATTTCTTCTGGATTCTCCTAAGCAGTGCACAACAGAAACTATTGATCTTTAAGGTAGCATCTCCATTCCATACATTAGCACAGTCTCTAAAAAATTAGCTAAAGTCCTTAAAAAATATAATATCAAGACGTTCTTCACCACACTTCCTAAAATCCGTTCTCTAATCAGCCATCCAAAACCTACTCATCACAACCTAAAATATCCAGGTATATATAAATTATGGTGCAATTGCAATATCCCTTATTTTGGACAAACTAACAAATCTATTGAACAACGTATAGAAGAGCATAAGAGAGACATCTCTTACAAAAGATCTCATGCAACTGCGTTATCCAGTCATGTTCTTTTTTCAAATAATCCTAGTGATGATCAACAAAGCCACTCCGTTTGCTGGGATAGATCAGAAAATATCTTTCGCTGTGATGATGAGTTTGAGAGGAAAATTGTAGAATCAAGGGAAATCCTGCTGAACCCTGTCCACTTAAACAACAATTTGAGTTATAACATCCTAGATAGCCATGCTGCAGTTATTCAATGTTGCCGTTCACGTGAGCCTGCATGCACACTTGCAGTAAACAATGGCACGCCTGTTAGAACAACTTGAAAAAATACAACGTTTTTTATGTATCAATTATGTGTGGCAATTTTTACCTGTAATTTACAGTTTGTTTTGATACTTCAATGTTTATTACTATTCTTGTCCCTTAAGAATACCTGAGGAAGGCTGTTATAAGCCGAAACTAGTCGTATTATTCTTATTAAAATCTTTATAAGTTATCTCGGTTTTTAGTCATTAAATCTATGTTTTTAAAAAGTATATATATGTATGTATATATACAGGGTGTTCGGGATAAATTTGACATATTTATAATTAATTATATTTTTCCGTAAGTTACATGTATTAACACACACTTCTCTTCATTTAAAAGTTTGGACCCTTCTTCATTCATATACAAGATGTCAGAAAGGATGGATAGCTGGAACCCACCTGAATCATGGAAGAGAATAACTTGTATCATGATGATTCGTGCCCGCCATCAAAATAAGGATATTACGACTGCTGCCCAATGCTCCCTGAATACAGTAAAAACAATCAGGCATGAACTAGAGACTTGCAATGGTGACTACGAGGATGTAGCAAGAAGAAAGATCCCTAGCAGACGATCTGATTGCGTTCGTACAGCAGAATTCCTCGCAAATCTGCAGGAACAGGTGTTGAAGAACCCTGGCATTGGAATTCGGGCTTTGTTCGTGGAGTTGCTAACTGTAGTCAAGCCCTGGATAACAAGGGTAGCCAATGGTAGGCCGTATGTATGGCAGCAGGATTCGGCCCCTTGCCACACCTCTGGGAAAAGTCAAAAATGGTTGTCTGAAAATTTCTACGACTTCACCAGTCCAAATGTTTGGCCTCCAAACTCCCCAGACCTTAACCCCATGGATTATTTTGTATGGGGCGCAGTTGAAAAAGACACCAATCGCACTTCCAGTAATACAAAAGCCCAGTTAATGGATAAAATTAAAACAGTTTTTGCGGCCCTTCCCAGGGAGACTGTAGCATCAGCTTGTTCGAGGTTCCGAAGCAGAATTGAAGCTGTGATCGATGCTAATGGTGGTTATTTTGAGTAAATCTTGTTGATAGTATTGTAATTAACTCTGCCTGTAATGTTTTTTTGTCAATTCATTAAATTTAATAGATACAAAGAAGATTTTCTTTTTCCTTACGAAACTGTCAAATTTATCCCGAACACCCTGTATATATATATATGAATGCATGTGTATATTTATGCATAAAATGTCCTATTAAAAAAATTTGATTACTAAATAGCTTAAGGAATTCACAACATGTGCTGGAATATAAATTAAAATAAACATTAATATATACTTCCTATATTTTGGCAATGTCATGTTGTCATCTTCATGGGAACATAAGATTAGGACACGAGCACACAGGCACTAAAAACTGCAAATGAGGTCGAAGCGAGGAAACTACTGTTTTTCCTAAAGTCCTGATATAGCCCCAAGTGGGTTATATTAGGTATTCTTGGCTGTTGGGCTGAATTTCTCAAGATGTACATCTTCCAAATTTGGGGCAGTCTCATGCATCCAAATTTGTTGAGGTTTGACATGTTTCTTAGGGCTGAGGCTGATTCTATGAATAGTTTTTCAAATTTATACTTACTGCTGTGTATTACTGTGGTGTGTATCCAGAGGATTCCGTATTTTCTCAAATTCTTTATCTGCCGAAGTGCACGAGACATCATATAGAATTGACCAAAGTTTGTGATTCAGTATGTTGGAAAGCTTGTCCTCTAGCGCCCGAATAGCTTTATTTGTGTTAGCTAGGAGAACGCGCGTGGTGGTTTTAGGGTCAAGCCACACTTGCACGGTCATAAATTCGGAGAGCCTTCTGTGAAAAGAAACGGTGCTTAAATTTCATACAGTTTGGGATTATCTGATTATCCCCAGCAGGTTATAGGGTCAAACGATTCAGTGGTCTCGATACCTTCAGCTTCAATTTACCGTATTGGTGGGCCTTGCATGCGATGTAATCTCCGTGGATGATAGTGATTCTCGTGGAAAGGCTTATACACTGGTTGCACATGATTACTAAATAACTTAAGGAATTCACAACGTGTGCTGGAATTATAAATTAAAATTAACTTTAATATATACTTCCTTACCTCCTATATTTTGGCAATATGTGCCATCTTCATGGGAACATAAGATTAAAACATGTTTAGTGCATGCAGGCACTAAAATCAGCAAGTGAGGTCGAATCTAGGAAACTACTGTTTTTCCTAAAGTCCTGATGGTGCCCTTTATATATTCTTGGTTGTTGGGCTGAAGTTCTCAAGATGTACGTCTCCCAAATTTGGGGAAGTCTCATGCATCTAAATTTGTTAAGGTCTGGCATGTTTCTTAGGGCTGAGGCTGATTCTATGAATAGTCTCTCAAATTTATACTTGCCGCGGTGTATTACTGTGGCGTGTATCCAGAGCATGGTCTACAAGCCCAGAGTGGCTGTACTGGTGAAACCGGATGTAGTCCTTGTGTTCCGAAATTCTGATATTCGCTGTCCTGCCTGTTTATCCAAAGTAGGACAGCTTACAGCTGCAAGGGACCTAGTATACACCAGGTAGATCTAGGGGAAGTGGTTGGTCTTTAGTGGAGTGGATAAGACCACTCAAGACCAACCACTAATCATAAAAAATTACCAAAATCCTGAATAAACATGACCAGACCTCTTATTACAGACCATATAAAAAATTGGCATCCCTTATCTGCTCCACTAAAGACCACCCACTTCCCATAGACCTACCTCGTGTATACCAGGTCCCTTGCCACTGTAAGCTGTCCTATTTTGGCCAAACAGGCAGAACAGCGAATATCAGAATTTCGGAACACAAGGACTACATCCAGTTTCACCAGTACAGCCACTCTGGGCTTGCAGACCATGCTCTGGATACACGCCACAGAATACTGTGGAAGAACCTATATTCTAGCATTTAGTAATAATAAAAAAATTTGAATTTTCTCTGGTGGGAGATAAGAACAGAACTTATATCTCCCATCTTAACATTGACATTTCACAGTTTACTGATATATATCCTAACATAATCCCTCAGCCATACGGCTGGTGTGGGGTAGCTATATATTCTACCATACTAGAGAGATGATTATGAGCAAGGTGATTTCTCGTTGCCTTCCTTGCCGTAGTACATTTTATGACTGTAGCCACGTGTGTTCACGGGACCAGTTTGCCTGTTTTGAGGGATGAAAAACTTTAGAATGACGAGATATCATTTACATCAGTTTGATTAAGTGATGTATATTTCATCATATTGAGTACTTTTTTTTTTTCTTTTCTGTTTAATGCTGTATAAATTCAAGGAGACATTCACTTCAGGTATTACATAGATTCGAACCTGAAGCCATTTTTGATAACGTTCAGCAGATTTTACCAGATGAACTATCGACAGAGGCTTCTTTTTGAAATTTCAAGTGACTCTCTATGTCTTGCTGATCTATTTATGAAGAAATCTAAGAATCATTCCTATTTCAGGCTTTTTAATGTGAATTCCACCCATGATCTAAACCTATTGTACATTAGTAAATAAATTCTCTTCATCAATCATCAATTCTCTACAAGAATGTACATTAGTACTGTGGGTGGACCCATGAACACTTCTTTATAGATCAAACATCAAACTTGTGCAAGCTACTTTAGACATGTGCACACATGTACACACACACGTGTATATATGTGTGTGAAGAAAATATTTTCTCTTTCAATTTCATTGCAAATATAATGATATAATAAGTGTTATATAATATAATAATGATGATAATATATAATAAAATGATGTGAAGATAGGCAAGGCAATCAGGGATACTACTGATATCCAGTATGCATGGAATGATTTGAATAGGCTGGAAATTTGGGGAAACGAAAATGGCTGTCAGTTTAATGTTAGTAAGTGTAAATCAGCTGGGTTATGCTACAAGAAAGTGATGAGGCCAGGGATCTTGGCATAATGGTAGATTGGAATTTGAATTTCAAAGATCATATAGCAAAAGTTACAAATACATCTCAGAGGATAATTGTGATGTTGAAGTGAACCTTGACATGTAAGGGTAATGTTGCCTCTTTATAAGTATAAGGCCTTGATAAGATGGCACCTGAATTATTGTGTGCTGATTTGGTCTCCCACATTCCAAGAGGATACAGAAGCTATGGAAAGGGTGCAAAGAAAAGTTACAAAGATAACTGGATTATGATGACAGATTGTGAGTTATGTGGATTACAGACTTTGGTTAACAGGAGAAAGAGGCATGATATGATAGATGTCTATAAACTTCTGAATAGGTGTTATAGGATATTGTCTGATGAAATTTTGTTATATGGAAGGTGGGGAGAGAACATGGGGCATCCACGGTAGTTATGTTTGTTTGTTTGTTTGTTTGTTTGCAGTCAAGAAAGGGATAAGAGCTAGGTTTTTCTCGCACAGAACAATAGTTTGTCTTTAGGAGTAACGAGTGTGAATGAATTTAAGGGAAAGTATGGCAGTTGGTTTGTGTAATGTATAGCCTCTTGATCAGTCCTTAACCTCCTGGAGATCTCAGATAATTATAATAATAATATTAAGTACATAGAGAAATCTGCTGCCATTTGTGATTTTTTTTAAGTAGTTGAGAAACTTTTAAATCTCTAGAGATATACCAAACACATTTTTTCATATTAGATATGTTTCATAAGCAGTTATATATTTTCTTATAACTTCATCATCATTTGGTTTTTTGTCATGATCATCCCATTTCCCTTGCCTCAGTTTTCTCAGAAATAATGGAGAAAGCCATCAACTGACTGCCAGTATGGATTTTTCCAATCTCTATTTCTGCATCAGAGCTAGTTGACATTGTCTATCATGGACTTAAGTCATGGAAAGATTTGAAGAAATTTGTGCACTCACTGCAACATTTTCAGTTCATTTGGTCTGATCTAGCATGGAACCAAATTTATCAAACCACCATGCTTGGCCTATTTCATTCTAGTCATGGGCCACCCAAGTTATAATTGGGTAGCCAGTTTCGTCTTTGACTGTTCCTTGTGTATCATGAAGTATGCTTTCTCTTTTCAGATTTTTCTACAAATATTGGGGTGTTCCAAGCTTTGCACAGAACATCCCTATGTATAAATGATCTTATGTCTTTTGACTCAAATCTTGCCTATAATTTCTTCTTCCTCATTTGGTATAATTTGCATCACTCAAACATTCTAAGCTGCAAGATAAAACCAGAAATATGTGGTCATTTTTTTTTTTTTTTCATGATAAAAACATCAACTAGTTCCATTGAACACCAGTCTCTTTAACTTCAGTGGTATAAAGATAATCTCATCAATTTCAGTGCTGCCAAAACACAATCCCATCTTTCTCACAAGAAAGATCTTAGTTTGTCTCCTATTACTTTTGATAATATCCAGATCTCTGGACAGAATCAGATTTTTCTTCTGGAACAGGCTGACTTCTAATCTTCCCTGGCACAAACACATTCATAGCCTCCTTAGTCTCCAAAGCACTTTGATCCTTTTCTATTCAGGATACTATTGTCTCTACAACAGCTCATCCTATAAAGATCCCAAATCTTCTTAACCTTAGAATACTGTTCTCACATTTAGAATGGTGTACCAAAGCATCCTTAAATCCTGTTGTTGGTGATTCTCTCTCTCACTGTCATACACACACACAGACACTGGCTTTGAGTGTTATAGAAAGTTTTTTCCCACTTGGTTACAAAGTATATTAGAAACTTTGTAATTACTTGACAAGAAATTGTGATAAAGGATTAAAACAAGAATATAATTTCTTGGCAAATATAATATGGCTATAAAATGTTGTTCTCTGGGCTAGCTGCTGGTCAACATCCATTCACTTAAATTTCAAACCTACAAACTAACACTCCTCCTTTTTCATTTTCGAGGAACTACAGTCTCCAGCTCTTTAAAGGAAACAAAAGAAAATATATAATTCTCCTAATAATTAATTATCCAGTCTCATATGAAGATGGCATGACTTTACTACTTTGAAACTCAGATTTTAACTCTGAAAAATTGAAAAAAATTGGCAAAATCACCAGAAGTACATCATTGCTAGACAGTATACACCCTGTGTCCAAAAAGAAACCGAACTTTTTGAAAATAGAAGAAACTAGTGGTGCCACCTTTTGCATTTTTTTTTTTTTTTTTTGTTGTAGAAAGCGGAAACCTTCATTAGTGGTGTGTCAACTGTTTATGACATTTGTTTCATTAGAAGCTGAGTTATAGTGCCAAGAGTGACAGTGCATTTTGATGAACAATCGGAAAATGAGTTTCAAATAGAGAGCTGCAATTGACTTTTGTGTTAAACTTGGTAAAAGTTTTACCGAAACGCATCAGATGCTTCATGAAGCATACAGTGATGAATGCTTATCCCTTACTCATGTTTGCGGGTGGTTTAGCGATTTCAAAGTGGTCGTGAGACGCTTGAGGACGACGAAAAGCCGTCCGTCCAAAAACTGGACCGAGCGAAGTTAACATCCAAAAAGTGGCATCTCTTCTTTGATGAAATCACGTGATTTCATCAACGAAAACCCGAAATTGTCTGTGAGATTGATTGAAGATGAATTGGGGATTCCAAAATCTACTGTGCCCAACATTTTGACCTAGAGTTTGGGCCTTCGTAAATTGAATTCGTGGTTTATTCCTCACAAGTTGACCGACGACCAAAAAATTGTATCGAATTGAACACTGCAAGGACCTCATTAAAACCCGCTTGTAAGTTTTATTCGCTCAAACTTTCTTGAAATGTTCATTACTGGTGACGAAACGTGGTGTTTTGAGTACGAGCCCGAAAAAATGTGCTGAGTGGAGACCACCAGAAGAGGGGCATCTGAAAAAAAGTCGCTTGGAGAAGTCAAAAGTAAAGACAATGCTGATTTGTTTCTTTGATTCCAAGGGCATTATACACAAAGAATTCGTTTCGCCTGGCCAAATGGTCAATGGTGAGTTTTATCTCGAAGTTTTGAAGCAATTGATAGTAAGAATTCGCCATATACGGCATGAATATCGTGATACAGGCAGCTGGTCACTTTTATACGATAATGCATCATCTCATCATTCGAACATGTGAGACAGTTTTTGAGCAAAAACCAAGTTTGTGTGTTGGATCACTCGCCGTATTCACCTGATTTAGCACCCTGTGACTTCTTTCTCTTCCCCTGACTTCATTTGCCGATGAAAGAAAAGCAATACAACACCATTGAAAAGTTCAAGCAGCAGTAACCATGACCCTCACCAGTATCCCAAAAACCAATATAAAAAACTCATTTAACAAATTAATTGACCATGCCAAATGCTGTATCGAAGCTGAGGGAGAGTATATTGATTGAAATAAATAATTTGAATAATTATAATTGGCCTGTGTTTTATTTTCTATCAAAAGTTCAAAGTTTCTTTTTGGACAGAGGGTGTATATCTCATAGCCTCATAATTATATAAAAAAATAATAATAGCATGTTCTATTAGAATTAAAGAGTATTTCTGTCCATTATGAAGCAACTCAATGTTCACAATTAAAACTTCAAAGAATTAATAAATAAACACCATTTTTTTATTATGTTGTTGAACAAGAATCTCCAGTGTTTACATTATTATTGTATGCAGTTACCAGGCTTTTCATAGGAATGTGTGGTAGACATAATACAATTTTTTAATTAATGGTTTTACACATGTAAAAGAAACTAGAATTTATTAAATACTCCTATATATTTTGCTGATGAGCATCATTCAGGAAGAAAGCAAAAGAATTGACTATGACATTTAAATTATGAACACAAGAATGAGTCATACAGCATGTGCAAATTTAAAGAAGCTGTCAGTTCATTCGACAATCACCCAGCTCTGTCCATGACAAATGGGTTATAAATTTAACTAACTACCAATGATGAATTAAGTATATTATGAGATTTTTCATTAACGCCTCATCGATTACCTTATTTAGACTTCTAGATGTAGAGGCATCTGGGACTTACACACAGATTAAGCTAACAAACTATGGTTTGAGACTGCACAGTTTGTATAAAGCCAAACTTCCTTTATTGTTTCCTATCTTGTTTATTGAACATGATCTTCATTCCTTATGTCACAATACTAACATTGTCATGACAAAAGCCAACAAAGGAAATGCAATAGTTTCGATGGATACTACTGATTATAATTGCAAACTTAATGTTTTAGTGTGAGTTAGATCTACTTATAATATAATCAGCAGAGTTCCTATGCAAAGCCAGCTCAATAAATTATTAGATCAAATATACTTCTTAGATGTTAATACTAATGAAAGGTTGCGTATTATCATGCTGATCCCTAACATGGCATTCCTAAAGTGCAATCTGGTTATCCGTTACATCCATAGTTGATTTCATAGGGTCTTCTACGAAACTTCATTGTCAGAGCCTCATCATCATCATCAAATTCCTGCCATGTACCCTCAAGGGGTGTACAGGATATGATAGTACTACATAAAAAAAATTACATCATTATTAATTTCCTATCTACAATTTTCCTCCAAATCAGTCTGTTACTTGTCAACACTCCAATATTATCAGCTCTTATATTTCTATCGTCTAAAGCACTTTGTACCATATCAATCCACCTATATCTTGGTCTTCCTCTCGGTCATTTTCCTGCCAACCTGGAAGAGAACACTTGTTTTGCTAATCTTTCCTCGCCCATTCTGTTTAAGTGACCATACCGCCTAAGATTAGCTCTGCTAACGCATTCCTGGATGCTGACAATGTCAAGTTCTTTCCTCATATCCTCGTTTTTAATATGATACTGCCATTGATGCCATCTGTTCACGCCTATAATCTTTCTCAGGACTCTCATATCTGAAGTCTCTAGTCTTTGGGCAAGTGTTTTACTTCTGACCCAGCTCTCAGATCCATAAGTTAAAACTGGTTTGAACACTGTCTTGTATACAGCTAATTTAGTGTTGCGACTAATTTCTCTCTTATTCCATATGAATTTATTCAATTGACTTCCCACCATACCAGCTTTGCTGATTCTGTTGTCTATTTCTATATTTAATTTACCATTTTCAGTAAAAATCGTTCCTAAATAGTTGAAATGTTTTACTTGTTCCACAGGTTCTCCATTCACTAACACAGTTGACATTTTCAATGATTCTGCCTATTTACATTGTCTTTGTCTTTTTATTGCTGACCTTCATACCATATCTATTACAAGAGCTATTCAATTTAGTCAGACAATCTTGCAGACTTGTAGCGGATTTATTTAGAAGTATAACATCATCCGCATAGAGCAAAGAGCTGACATTAACATCTCCAATTTCGATATCATGTTTAATACCACTTTCCTTCATAATGCGATCCATATAGATAATGAATAACAGAGGGGATAATGTACATCCTTGTCTCACACCAGATTTAACATTAAACCATCTTCCTGTATTTCCTTCAATTCTAACTGCTGACTTACAACTCAAATAAAGACTAAGTATTGCTTGATATAATGTCCCATTGACACCATATAACTGCAGCGTATTGAATAGCTTCTCTCTTGGCACCTTGTCATATGCCTTTTCCAGATCAACAAAACTTAAATACAGATCTCCGTTATATTTCCATGCTTTCTCGACTATTTGTCGTAAAGTGAGGATCTGATCCTAACAGCCTCTATTTGGCCTGAATCCAGCTTGTTCTTCACCAAGTTTTTCTTCCACAATTCTTCTCAACCGTTTCTCAAGTACACTTGCATAGATCTTGCCAGGAACACTCAGTAGGGAAATACCGCTGTAATTCTCAAATGCAGTTTTATTTCCCTTTTTATATATGGGTACTATGAGAGCTCTACTCCAATCATCGGGAATTCGTCCCTCTGTCCACGCTTTCTGAACTATGCAGTGCAGCCACTGTAAGACTCTTATACCACCATACTTCAGCATTTCTGGTCGAATATCATCTACTCCTGCTGCCTTTCCACATTTCAAGCCTTTGATGGCTTTTTCTACTTCAAGTATGGATATGTATTCCTGACTGCATGCCTGGTCAGTGTTTTTAACCACTGTGCTGTCATTACTGCTTGTTTCATTTAGCAGTTTTTCAAAGTAATTACTCCATACTTCAAGGATATCTTTTTCTCCCGTTTTCATGTCACCTTTATCATCTCTAATTCCTTTTATAGCACTCTTTCCTCCATTCTTAAGCTTCTCCAACAACCTCCAGAATATTTTGCCACCACCTTCTTGATATTTATTTTCTATATTCTTGCCAAAGTCCTCCCATGACTTTTGTTTAGCTAGTTTTACACAGTGTTTAGCATTCTTGCATTTGTCTCTATATTCTCTAAGAGCACAAGCTGACTTATTTGACAGGAACTTTTGGTATGCTTTCTTCTTTTCCTTCACTGCCTCTTTAACCTCCTGTGTCCACCAGGGAGTTCTGATTTTTTTATCCTTACAAACAACCTCACCACATGCCTCTCTGGCAGAATCAATCAATGTTTTCTTCAGAGTTTGCCAATGAATCTCCAAGGTTTGATTCCTGTTCTCAAACTCTTTCATTTTTCCTTCAATAATCTTTGTGTATTTTAGTCTATAGCTCACATCTGAGAGCTGCTCAACTTTTATTCGCTTTAAAACTTTCTTACATGTTATTCTTTTCAATATGAAATTCAATTTTATCCTGCTCAAGACTAAATAGTGATCACTTCCAATTTAAAATCCTCTGTACACTCTGGGGTCCTGCACCAGGGAGAAAACATCACTATCAACAATAACATAGTCAATGAGACTTTTCTATTCGTTGCCTCTTCTCTCCATGTGAATTTGTGCACATTTTTATGTTGGAACATGGTGTTAGTAATAATAAGTCCATGTCCTGAGCAGAAATCCAACAGATATTTGCCATTATTATTAGCTTTGCTCTTTTCTCCAAATTTTCCCAAAATATTTTTGTATGTCTCACAATCATTTCCTACTCTGCTATTTAGATCCCCAACAAGGACCAACTTTTCATTTTTCATTGTGTCAGTTGCTTTTTCTAAAGCATCAACAAATTCCTCCACTTCTACCTTAGTAGAACCTTCTGTGGGACCATAGGCACATATAAGTCTCATTGTCCAGTTTCCCATTCTCATATTTGTCCACATTACTCTACTTGAGACTGCCTGCCATTCAAGAAGATTAGCCTCGTATTCTGTGTTGAATACTACGGCTACTCCTTCTTTTCCTTGATTGTCATTGCCTGAATATAACATTTTGTATTTATTGCTCAGAAAGATCTCACCAGTTTTGGTCTTTTTTGTTTCAGTCACCCCTATTATGTGGATCTGGTACTTATCTAATTCCTCAGCTAGCTCCATTTTTTTGCCATTCAGGCTTCTTACGTTGATAGTACCGATATTTAACTCTGGTGATGTTGAGTTGGGGTTTGTTTTCAGATTTGTTCCAGTAGCTGTCTTTTCGCTGTTCGCCCTGGTTCCCTGGCAAAAACAACGGGGGCCTTGTTTAACCGGGTGACGCCCCAGCCGGCATGAAATTTTGTCATGTTGTACCATCATTCTATATTTTGGTTTAACCAATGAGAATACAATTTGGTCGGCTAAATCCCAAATTGCCAGCCCATCCTCGTCCTTTCAGTATCCAAGTAGATACCCAACAGGGTGCACCACGAGAAGGTGAGGATTGGACATTAGGTCAGAAGCCCTGGTTGGTTCTCCGCATTCCTTTAAAGGCTATGTGGAGGTCTCCTCTCAGTTATAACACTTTGACCCTTAAGCACCCCTTCAGAAAATTGAAGAGCTTTGTCTTCAAGTGTCTGAAATGATGGTTTCTTTTGATGTAGTTTCTTTCTTTACAAACATAGCACTTGAAAAAAGCTCTACAACTTTACAAGGAGATTTCTCTAATGATGTCATTACATTATTTAAGTTTACTATAATGGCAGTTACTTTACTTAGCAAATAAATTATTTCAACAAATCTTGGATACCGCAATCGGCAGTCCTATACCACCTGTTTTAGTGTGTTTCCTCGGTTTCACCATTTCTCTTCGGTCTCATGTTTGGTGAGACTGAAGAGAAATTGCAAAGACATTGTCAATGTTTTGTTGATGATGTCTTTGCAATCTGGTCTCACTCTGAAAACAGAACTACTTCATTGTAACTCTGTTGGTAATATTGAATTTTCTGTTTTCAGGAAGCCATCCTTTTCAGGCATGTATATCCATGCAGCTTCACATCATCATCCTTCACAAAAAAAACATGTATTATCAAAACCCTTGTACACCAAGCTTACACAGTTTGTTCTGATTCTCTTCTGTTAGAAAAATGAAATAAAATAAAACCCACTCTGCCACTAAATAGATATAATGAAACCACAATACAGAAAATTATTATCTCTCTACCAGACTGCAATCTGATGTTTAAAGGATCTGCATGCCCTACCTTAAAGGGACTTCTGAACAAATAGCAAGGACTTGTCACAGAAATACGCTTTATACCACTTTCAAACCAGCCCAGAAGTTATCTTCTTTTTTACCACCTTTATGGATAAATTACCACCTCTGTCCTTTCCTGGTGTTTATCAAATGCCCTGTTCTTGTAATCTTTGCTACTTTTTACAGATTAACTGTTCTGCTGAGATTAGAACAAAAGGACATCAATTATATACGATTTCTGGACTTGGAAGATTTTCATGCCATTGACACCAGACATGGAGTTCACTGGAATGAAACAAAGATGTTGCACTACAGGAGGCTTAAATTTGATAGTCTCTTTCATGAATCATGAAAGAGACTATCAAATTTCTGTTTTAAATAAGACCTAATCTTAATCAAACAGACTGTATGCCTATCTCCAAGTTTTGGGAAGTAATTGCTCTTAATTGTTTATGATTTTTGAATTACATAACTATACTATTTCCCTGGAACTTTCCTTCTTCCTACCCATATAGCTGCAACTGAGACGTGTTGAAGTATGTAAATTCTAGTTTCCTTTATATGCGTGAAACTGTTATTTAAAAAAAAATTGCATTTTACTATACACAACATTGCTTTCCTGCAGGAAGGTAGGGGAAAATTGTAACTTTTTGAACTTTTGTAACAGGGCAAAAGTTCAAATTATTCCACTCACTGCTCTCTAGGAGTAAAAACTAGCTCTTACCCCTTTCTTGACTGCAAATAAATTTAACTTCCATGGATGCCCCTAATGTTCTCTCCTCACCTTCCATATAACAAAAAATTTCATTGGTTGATATCCTATAACACCCATTCAAAAGTTTATATTGACAAATGAAATTGCAGCCATGACCATTAAGAATTGATCTGAAGCTTGGTGGATAAGCTTGATAGTTCAAAAAGTTGATCAATAGCATGTTGTTTTCACCAGTAAACCATGTATATTTTATGATTTTCATTATCTGAACTCCATGTTTGAGACAATCTTCTTTACTAGTATCTTCACTGTGTAGAATAGAAATATGCATGTGAGGAACATATGTTTAGATATTGCATCAATACTTTGTGTGCTTGTTAAATAGCAATCTAACAGTATGATAAATGGTTTTCCAATGCTTTCCATAACATGACTTAAAAGGTAGCTAGAATTCTCATATCACTTTTTTCCTTAACATGTTAGACTCAGTGGCCTGGTTCTTAAAAAATCAAGTAACTTTGTAATAAACCTGTAGTGCTACAGTGGAGTGATTAATCCTATCTAAATATTCTGCTAAGTGGCTGTCTTGCAAGAACAAAAAATCCTTATAACAGCTCTTCATATTCTATGACAGGATTTGTCTGGGTTTTCCAACCAGAGGGCATTGTCATTACCAACTGAGCTATGGAAGCTAAGAAATCATATGTATAATATAGCATATATAAGGTGCCTGCATTCTTTCCCTAATTTTCCATCTTACAACTTTTTTTTGTTTGAAACACATTTACAAGTACAGTAAGTCCTTGACTTATGCAGTTAATTTGTTCTGATGGCCTTCATGCAAATTAAAGATCTGTATACATTGAATGTTGCTTGAATATGATAAACCTGTTGTAAAGCTACAACAGGTTCTGCTTAAGAACAGAAAATAAGAAAACTTTGAGAAAATTGAGTGTCAGATTGTAAGAAAACTAATACAAATGCTATCACATATTCATATGAATATGGAATACTGCATGCTCAGTCCATACTAGTGCAGATTTTCTTCTTTTTTTCTTTTTTTTTAAATTCTTCATAAATCACTTGACAGCATGCAACAGCATGTTGTGTTTTCTCTTGTATAAGCATAAGACTTATCGGCATTCATTGTTGTATGTTTTTTATCCAGTTCTCTAATACTTTTCCCATTCTTTCTATTAATATATATCTCTTTGTTTGGAAGTGACTGTGGATTGCATTGGCTGAACTTTTCATGTACTGTATAATTCGAACTTTATCTTTTATAATAGTTGTAACAGTCGATTATTCATTTCAAGCACACACAGTTTCTATGAATTTATTACCGTTTTTATGTCATTTAATAATTTCTAATTTTAGTCTTCGTTGTTATTTTACATGAATACATGTATTGTTCTCAGATATATTTATGGTTTATGTTTTATTTACAATAAGTACTATCTGCTAATAAGCTTACTAACAAGAAACAATTGCTCTCAAGGTAGAAACAAAAAAATGCCAATGATATTATCAGCTGAATGTCAGCTTAATGGGAAATTATTATTATATTAAATTGAAGGATATTATGGATCTAGCCTTATTTTATAACCAAATATAAAAAGAAACTTTAAAAAGTTTCAAAAAATTACAGACAGCTTAAGAACAAGGCTCAACAAATTATGCAGAATTCTACTCGCCATGCAAAAATCATACTCATTGGTGATCCCCATTTTTTTCTAATGATATGTCTCAATAAATTAATAGAAGTTCCATAAACTGATCACTGGTGTTGCATCTCTGTTTTTTAAACTTAAAAAATTTCGCTTAGAAAGATTTTTATTAAATAAAAATATTATATTTCATCCAGTGTGCAGCTACTTGCCAGCTGGCAAAATCACCTGCCACAGGTGAGTGGATTTGTCGAACCTTAAGCATCAGAGTTGTCTTGCTTTGCACTACTTAAGACCAAGGAACACATATGCTCTCTTTCTGTTGGATGAATATATGGACACAAATAAAAGGACAGCATTTGAGCTCCTTGGGCAAAGCTTGTGTCATTTAAGAAGTGCAAAGTAAGGCAACTCTATGAAGCTTATATTCTCATAACGATACAAAATTAATAACGGAAAAAACTTGCCTATAAAAATTATTTAATAGTATAATTTCGCTTGTGTGTCACAGGCATCTTCAGTACGTATTAAGCTCAAATTAAACAATAACTGACAATTCCAAAAAGCGCCACCAAGTACAAAAGTAGCTGGTGTAAGATAACTAAAAAGATCAATAAATTTCCTAAAAAAAAAAAATAATAATAATTAAAAAAAAATCAATACAATAAAAAGTTAGGAAAGATTAGCTGATTTGTAAAGTACTGTCTCCCATAAAGGGGATAGACATAACCCGTCGGATCTGTTTAAGTTAGGAGAATGAAGTAGAGTTTCACATGTTTCTTTATAAAGGCGTTCCATGAGGAACTGACTTTTGTGAAGAACTCTTGTCTTTCTCCAACGAACTCTATGTCTAGTGAAGATGGCATGTTCTGCAAGTCCAGACTTTTCAGGTTAAAGTATTCAATATAAAATTGGTGTTCTTCTAGCCGAATAGAGGCAGATCTTCCCATTTGTCCGAAATAAGATAATCCACAAGAGCACAGAATCTGGTAGACACGTGGATGATTAAGATGTGGAAGCTTGTCCTTAGGAGAAGTGAGAAAGGTGGAGATTTTTCTAAACAGTCGAAAGGTAACAAAAATATTCAGTGGTTTTAAAACTTTTGCTATACGTTCACTGATACCTTGTACATAAGGGATAGGAATGCACGTTATTTCTTCTGTGTTTGAAGAGGAAGACATATTAAAACCTCAAAGTTCTTTTAATAAATAACTTTGAGGTTTTAATATGTCTTCCTCTTCAAACACAGAAGAAATAACGTGCATTCCTATCCCTTATGTACAAGGTATCAGTGAACGTATAGCAAAAGTTTTAAAACCACTGAATATTTTTGTTACCTTTCGACTGTTTAGAAAAATCTCCACCTTTCTCACTTCTCCTAAGGACAAGCTTCCACATCTTAATCATCCACGTGTCTACCAGATTCCGTGCTCTTGTGGATTATCTTATTTCGGACAAACGGGAAGATCTGCCTCTATTCGGCTAGAAGAACACCAATTTTATATTGAATACTTTAAACCTGAAAAGTCTGGACTTGCAGAACATGCCATCTTCACTAGACATAGAGTTCGTTGGAGAAAGACAAGAGTTCTTCACAAAAGTCAGTTCCTCATGGAACGCCTTTATAAAGAAACATGTGAAACTCTACTTCATTCTCCTAACTTAAACAGATCCGAAGGGTTATGTCTATCCCCTTTATGGGAGACGGTACTTTACAAATCAGCTAATCTTTCCTAACTTTTTATTGTATTGATTTTTTTTTTAATTATTATTATTATTTTTTTTTTTAGGAAATTTATTGATTTTTTTTAGTTATCTTACACCAGCTACTTTTGTACTTGGTGGTGCTTTTTGGAATTGTCAGTTATTGTTTAATTTGAGCTTAATATGTACTGAAGATGCCTGTGACACACAGGCGAAAATTATACTATTAAATAATCTTTGTACGTGAGTTTTTTCCGTTATTAATTTTGTATCAATATGTCTACTCGTGGTATACCTCTTTTAAAACTTATATTCTCATATAAGTTCTCTGTAAATTTTTGAAACTTTTCTTAATTTGCTTTCTATATTTGGCTATAAAATAATGCTGGATCCATAGTATCTTCTATTTTAATATCTTACCTATGCCAAATGTAAGCCTTTTGGATCTACATTTTAGGCATCTTTTACATTGATGCAACATCATCTATCAAGTGGCACTTGATAGATGATGTTGCATCAATGTTGCATCAATACAACTAGCAACATCATCTATCAAGTGGCACTTGATAGATGATGTTGCTAGTTGTAAGTCGAAGTACTGCAACTGCTTATCTACTAATCAGTGTAAGTCAAGGACTTACTGTACTGGCAATAAAAAAACTGCAAATAACGTATGCAACATATACAGGATTCACTGTGTAAAATGAGGTGAATAACTTGGACATTTAGACTTAGGCCACTGACTAATTTGCAGCAGAAGTACATTGTACAGTCTCTCATGATCACTTGTTCTCCCTTCCCCTATTTTTTCATGGTGTGGACTATTTCTGCCATAGAAGAATTTGGAGGAATTGATAACTAGATCTGCTAGGCTGTAGATGACCTTTGTTGAAATACCACCATTTTGTGTATTGAAGGCCTGAAGTGATTGGTGCTATGTTTTGCACTAGAACAGACTTTCTGGCATCTATCCCCATTTTCTCTTACACACACAAAAATTGATGATACCTTTCAAGAGCACCATATGTATAGTGTCCGTGTAAGAGAAAGTGGGGATAGATGGTACTTTTCAAGAGACACCATACATTTGGTGCTCTTGAAAGGTATCACAATGATATATGCATAAGAGAAAATAGGAATATACTTTCTAGCATCTTTCCCCACTTTCTCTTGTTCACATGCAGTATCATTAATGCCACCCTTGGATGATGGTTCACCCATGGGTAGAATACAGCAGTGAAGCAATTATTCAGGCTAGCTAGATGGTATGCGGGACTGATATTGATAATAATGTACCAGGAAGCTTCCGGATCAGTTATTGCATCTTGCTGTCACCTGTTCTGCCAGAACCTAGAGGGAAGCCAAGTTGTATGATATCTGGAGAAGCACTGTTGAACCTCCATTGTGGAATGCAGAGAGACTGAATGCTCACTATGTTAATTACATCTTAGAGTCTGTTTCTTCTCACTGTATATCTATTAACTTTTTTAAACTTCTCCAACATTAACATGATAAACAAATAATTAAAGTGTTACCGAAATTAAAATTTCCAAATAAATAAAAAAAAGTATAATACAAAAAAAAAAAAAAAAATCAACCAAAAAATATAAATTTATTTCCACACGATATTACTGACATCCAGACTTAACCCCTTGTTTACAACTGAACCTCAAATAGCAGCTAAGACAATTGTGGTAAATCTGAACTGTCCGAATTACATGTGGTGATTCTTTATACCACAAAGGTGACACTAGTGAATTTACTGTCCAGTATTGCATGCTAGAGAAAGTGTCAAATCTTGAATTTATTATTTGCTAGCATAGAATATTGGATTGTGCTTTTGAGTCACTTGCAAAAGCCATTAGATTCAAACTTTTGTCCATCCATATTTCCATTCTTCTCTCCCTCACACACACACATTCTGATGACATTACCCTAACAGCTCCAGACAAAGCTGACTTCCTGGAATTATTAATGACTGCAGAAGTATGTTCTGCCACTCATGATCACTAACAGATCTAACCATCATCTGCTTCTGTATATGTACCAGGGGGGGGGAGAGGAATACCTGTGCTGTTTGTTGCACTTGATATTTCCAAAGTCTGTCTTCCACCCTTTGTAACTGTATAGCCAATTTTTTCCTCTGCTCACTGCATTCCATGATAGATCAGATTTCTCTACCAATGTAGGAATGTCATATGGCTCTCTCTCTCTCTCTTCCTGATTCAAGTGATGACAGTGATCTCCACTTCCTTATTCATTTAACAAACCTTGCAGTGCTCAAACATCCCAATCTTCAAAATCTTTTATACCAGTACTGTAAATTCATCTCTGTAATCTTCATTGCAGTGTGAACCACTTAGTGATATTTGATGCTACAGAAACATAGTTCAGTTTATCTCACAAAAATGATCTTATCTCTCTCTCTCTCTTCTGCCTTTGATAATATTCTGCTCTCCAAACAAGTCCAAATCTGTCTTCTTTGAATTAGTCTTAACTGACATTGACATGTCACAGTTATAGCTTACTCAACTTCTAAAAAACTTTGTTCTTTTTTCAACTTAAAAGTAACTGAATACATTACATATCACTTGTGAAAAGTAACATGTAACAAAAGTAGCTTTTCACTTATCTAGCTGCTAATTCTTTACAAATCTGAAATCCTTTACCCAACCTTAAAATATTGCTCTCACATTTGGGATAGAACGATGTTTAAAGATTGGGTGGAGGAAAAAAACTTAAAATTCTTGATGCTATCTTACACATCCGCTCCAGTCACTGTCTCACAGATTGTCTTTTCTACAGGTATTTTCATGACTTCTGTTTCTGAACAGGGAGGAATAATGGGTGCTAGTTCTATGATATTATTGTTTACAGTGGTGTTACTATAAACCTACAATAGCATGAGCAGCAGTTGCTGATTTACATTCTAACTGCTACTTATTTTTCATACTCTTTCATCCCATCTATTTTGTTCTCTGGAACAGTCTTCCTAATGAATGTTTCCAAGGACTACAACCTACAGTTGTTCAGAAATAAATAAATAAATAAATATAAATAATAGATTCTTTCTCTTAACCCCTACCCACACACACACACAGCTCTGATGTGTCATAAATTATGAAACCTCGTGTGTGGGGGAAATCAGTATAAAAAAATAAAAAATGTCAAAACAGATGGGGAAAGTCAACATGTAAGTTATGTAAAAAATCTTTTTGTTATATAACTTTTAAGTTATACAACAAAGTGTCTCCCAGGGCATCTTGATGTGAAGTCAGCTGTTTTCTATATACAGATAGCCTAGTAACAAAAATATTTCATGTGCAAACTTATGTTTGCTCATGCTTATAGGTAAAATAAGAATGGAAAGAACTATTTCTTGTCAAGTATAATTTTACAGATCTTGCAGTTTATATAGTTCAATTATCATGTTGATAATTGAACTATATATATTGATAATTCAACTAGGTCATTTTCATAGAACTGCCACTGCAGTGTACGCAACACAAAAGTACCCAGAATATCAACCTTGTTCATTTTCTCTGTTGTCAAGATTTGGAAGAGTCTCATCCTCATAAATAGCAAGCAATAGTGCTTCTCCCCCCACCTCCTTTTTTTTTTTTTTTTTTTTTTTTTTTTTTTTTTTTTTTGTAATTATCTGCAATCTCACATTCCAGCATGTGGCCCAGCTCTGTAAATAGAATTAACATTACTTCACCTTTTGATTATGCTGATGTCTAGTTTCTAGATGAAACATTTGCAATAATAAAAATTATTTTCTTCTGAATACGTGTCTCTAATAAATTTGTTCATTTTTCTAAGCACTTCAAGGAATAGTAGTTCAAAGCAGGCTTCCCAAATTTCCAAAATGTAACATGATTGCTACACTTAAACATAATTGATATTACCTGCTAAATAATGTTCTTTTGGCAGCAGTTACATTCATACATTCATCTGATTTGTAAAGTGTGTTATGTACTGTTCAATCCATTTGCAGCCCTTCAATGGATACTGAGGAAACAGAGTTCGGTATGCAGTACTTTGGCACAAACCTCTACTTCTTGAGCACCTTGAACTTCCTTGAGCTCAGAATTTCTTTCCCTGCTTTATCTGTTACTGCTTTTTAGAAAAAAAATTAACTGGAGAAGGTTTGCCTAGTGAATTTAATGTTTATAATTAAACCGAGTTCTTTTTTGTTTCTTTTTTTTTTTTTTCCCTTCGCTTATTCACTAGAACATAGATAATTCAAACAACTTGTTATATACTTGACCTTATTAGTGATAAGTCATATATGTATACTGTGTTAGTTTTCATATTATGTGGCACTTTTTCCCTCCTCTATTATGTTGTCACTACATAGTATCCAGGGGCACGGCAAGGGTATTTGCCACTCGGGTGCAAACTTTTATTGGCCACCCCTAATACTGCATTGTGTAATCCAAATTAGATATTAGCTACATAAAATGCCGCCCGGGTGCAGTGCACCCTTGCACCCTCGGGTTGGTGTGGCCCTGATAGTATCAAATGGATTGATCTGTATAAATTCATATCCTTTCTTCATGGGATTCTTTATTTCATTTTTATTTATTTATTTATTTTAAATTTTATCCCCTGATCTGAATACTTGTTTTAATTCCATTATTCACATCTTTGTCCTTAATCTGCTTGTCACAACCGGTGTACAGGTATCCCTCGATGTCACCGTGTATATCAAAATCGTGTGAATCAAATCTAATAATAATAAAGTACAATTCGTTCCTGATTGATTACTTTACTAATAGTTCGTTTTATATGGTACTCTTTTAGGAAAGATAAAAAATCAATGCAAAGTAAATGTTTAATAAATACTTGTACCTACATTAGTTACTGCAATTTTTTTTAATCAAAAGAAGTTATAAAGAGTCATTTGAACCGTTTTATTTTTTTTCTTATCGGCATAAATTCTACGATAACAAGCAAAATGACTCTCCAGACCTTGGCAAACAAGCATTCTTCGATTAACATCTGAATCCATATCCATTACTTTCTGCTTAAGCAATTCTAAACTGCAAAATATTCCATCCAGTTCTTTGAATGTTATTTCCTTTGGAACCTCATCTTCACATTCCATTTGTTCGTTGTCTTCATATGTGCATTGTTCAATTTCAAGAAGATCATTGTCACTGAAATCTTTTGAATTTGAATCCCATAATTCTTTAACATCTTCTGCATCAACACCATCAAAACCAAGGTCTTCACCAATTGCAACGATTTCTTTGACCACGTTATTCACAGGATTTTGAAAACAATCTAAGTCATTAGCACATTCTGGCAGAAGGTTTTTCCAAACAGCTTTCATGCAACTAGAAGACACTTGCTCTCACAAGTCACAAATGTTCTCAATTGTGTGTTTAATGTTAAATTTTTTCCAAAATTCATGGAGCGTAATCACATTTTCTCCCGTTGTTGTTTCTACTGCCTTTGAGAATGTCTTTTTAAGAAAATAGGCTTTGAAAGTTGCAATGACGCCCATGTCCATGGGTTGTAGCAATGATGTCGTGTTTGGTGGGAAAAATAAAACTTTCACATTCTCACACAGATCATTAAGAGAATTTGGATGACCAGGTGCATTGTATAAAAGCAAAAGAGCTTTGAAAGCCAAGTTATTTCTCTTGCAATAAGTTTCAAATGCAAAAATAAGACTTACTGTATATTATCGCGTATAACGCGAAAAATTTATGGTAAAAAATACTACTTAAAGTTAGAGGTGCGCATTATATGCGGATCCTAAAAAATATAACATCTTATTAGACTTGCAAATGCCTATGCAACCAAATCTACTCGACCCACTCGCATTCGGCAACCGAGCGCGCATTGTATCTGCGCATAAAGCTACTTACATTACTGGCTTTATGCGCATATACGATGCATGCTCCGTCGCCGAATGATAAAGCACAGTGAGATAGATAGAGCACAGTTAGGTATATCGGTTTAACCACAGTTCATTTTAAATATTATTCGTTAAACAAACCTAGCCTGAAAATGAGCCAACAGAAACGTAAACGTTCATCTTTTGAAGCAGGATTTAAATTGCATGTTGTGCAGTTTGCAAAAGGATATAATAAGTATTGCTGTGAGAGAATTTGGTGTAGCAGAGAGTTATATTAGACTTTGGTGTAAGCAAAAAAAGATTTTACAGTCTTGAAAAAGTCCCCAAAATGAAACGTGCTTGTCATGGAGATGTAGCATCCTTTTCAGAACTTGAAGAAGAGCTAAATGAATGGATTTTGATGCAACGACAAGATGGCATTATAGTAACAAGAAATGCAATTCGTCGAGCTCTACAACTCAAGAATGGTAAATTCATGGACACACCAGGTATTTCATCTTTTCTTGCTTCGCCTGGGTGGTGCAACAGATTTATGGAACGCAAAGCATTAACATTACAACACCGAACAAAAATTGTGTAGAAGTTATCAAAGCAGCTTGAAGAAAAAGTGCAGTCCTTCCATAAATTTATCATATAATTACGGAAGTGTCACAGATATGAACTTTCCCAAATTGGCAATATGGAAGAGATTCCCATGTACTTTGATATGCCTGAGAATCAAACAGTAAACTCAGTTGGTGAAAAGGGTGTCTTCATAAAAACAACGGGACATGATAAATACCATTGTTCTAGCATGCATGGCAGACGGAACCAAATTAAAGCCAATAGTGATATTTAAAAGGAAGAAAATTCTGAAGCATATGAAATTTCCACCAGGTGTAATTGTTTGCTGAATCAGGTATAGAACATATGTCCAGGTAGCTTGTTACGTCAACAAAGCATGCTAGTCTGAGATATGTTCTGGGCGCATTTAACAGAGGCAAGCAAAGAGAAAGCACGTGAGCTACGTATAGACCTAGCAGTCATACCGGGTGATCTAACTTCCGTTTTGCAGCCACTTGATGTCAGCTTGAATAGCCAGTTAATGATCACTTACGTGAAAAATGGAGAGAATGGATGTCATCTGGTTTGGTGAAGATGACAAAGGGTGGGAATTTTCAGAAGCCTGAGATCACCCTAGTCACCAGCTGGGTTAAAGAATCATGGGATTCGATACCATCTGAAATGATTCGACGCTCATTTCTTAAATGTAGAATAAGTAATTCAATGGATGGATCCGAAGATCACGTCATATACGAAAGCGAGGATGACGCACAACAAAATGGAGAGCATGAAGACTATGACGACAACTGCTGCACTGATGCTGCAATCCCTACAGGTGAATTTATAAATGAAATGTTTGATGACTCAAAAGATGAAGAAGAATTTAAAGGATTTTGACATTTTGTTTTAAAATAAATATTTCTTTCGTTAATTCGTATTGTATTATTTATAATGTTATGGAACAAGATTAACAGATCGCATTATACGTGGGTATGGCATTTTAGGGCTAGTTTACAAACAAAATTTCTAGTTCGCATTATACGTGGATCGCATTATACACGACAATATATGGTAAACTAATCTTCGAGTATACTTTGGTTAACCCAAGCCTTCTGAATCACCTGCCAAATTACAGGAAAGAGTTCTTGTTACATCCTTTTAAAGCCCTTGGGTTCTGAGTTCGATAGACAAGCAGCGGCTTCAATTTAAAATCTCCATTAACATTCCCTCCAAGCATAACAGTTAAGCAATCTTTTGATACTTTATAGCCAGGCTGTGCTACTTCTTTTTTTTTTTGATATAAAAGTTCTAGATGGCATTTTTTTCCAATAGAGTCCAGTTTCATCTGCATTGAAAATTTGGCAGTAATCGTAATAATTTTCTTCGATAATTTTCTGCAGCTCAGCAGGAAATGTGGGATGCAGCATTTTCATCGGCACTTGCAGCTTCACCTGTTATTTTCACATTCTTTAGTCCAGCTGTAGATTTAAAATTTTCAAGCCAGCCTTTGCTAGCTGCAAATTTTGAATTGTCTTCTTTATATTTAGTCTCTTTAAGTCTTGAAAACAGGTTTAGAGCTTTGGCCTTGATATTATAGGCTAATTGGAATTCTCTTTTGATTGCATTCTTCCAGCCAAATAACCAACAGATCTTCCATTTCAACCATTATAGCACTCTGGTTATGTGTGCATTGCATACTTGCAGATGTAGTTGCCACTTTACCTTGCTCGCAGTGCTCATCAGCTTTGGATAAAATAGTCCGTATTGTAGACCCGTTAAAACCAAATTCGCATCCAATCTTACTTTTACTTTCACCACGTTTAAATCTTTTAATTATATCAAGTTTTGTATCTAAGGTAATTACCTTCCTCTTCTTTTTTTTCACTTAATGACCTGGTTGTGGGATTGCTCTTATTCTTCGACATGATCAATGGGCTATAAAATTTACGAAGAACGTAATTTGCAAATACGTACAACAGAACAACTGGAGCTTGTAACGTACCCACCCTTAATGCTAGCAGTGAAGTAACTGGTTGGCACTCAGCCTCATAGAGTGATTTTCCTGATTTTCACCCGTTGTTGTTTCAACTGTCTTTGAGAATGCCTTTTTAAGAAAATAGGCTTTGAAAGTTGCAATGACTCCCATGTCCATAGGTTGTAACAATGATGTTGTATTTGGTGGGAAAAATAAAACTTTCACATTCTCACACAGATCATTAAGCAAATTTGGATGACCACGAGGCTGCTAGCCTCGTGGCATGAGCATGATTTTGCTTGGTAAATTTAAAGGTGCGTTAATCAAAACTCTTGCTGTGTATATCAAGGGATTGCCACAATTAATTTTGCCGTGATAATTAAATCCGCATTAAGCAAGGGATACCTGTATTTATGTAGATGGTTCTGTTGCAACATTATCTGGCAGTATGTGTTTCTATTAGTTTTTGCATTAGCTTTTCTACATTTTCCCCCACCTATACTCAAAACTTTGTGCTCAGTGCCTTCTTTGATGTTTCATCAGAAAGAGACTAGACAAGACTTGATATGTATTCTATTCCTTAAAGGTTAAAAAATAAATAAAAAAGGTAGAAAACTCTTGAGCATTGAGCTGTAGTAGTCCTGCTGCTGTGAATATCCAAAGATGAATACTTATATCATTTATCTTTGGGCAGATGCCATGAAATGGTTAAGAAAACTCAAACAGTTGCTTTTGATGCTGGCCTTGTTGGCAGAGTGGTTAGCGTATCTGCTCTCCAGCCAAAAGGTTGTGGGTTTGAATCCTGCCATGGGCATGGATATTTGGGATTGTGAAAGTATTAATGGTAGTAGATGGCATTGGTGTTAGGTGATGAAGATTGGTGGAGTAGTGAGACGAAAAGTTGTAGAGTAGATGCCCTCCCTCGATGAGTCTTTGGACTCCCTGGAGGTGTGATGTAATAATAATAATAATATTTCCAGGAATGTAGATCATGTTTGACGATGGTTTTCTATGTAGGTCTCCATTCTGTGACTTTTCTTCAAGAGAAAATAGCCAATCAACTGCTCCTAAAATACAGGTTATGCATTTTTAGTTGAATGTCTTTTCTGTTTTGGCCTCATTAGGTGTACTGTTCAATTACTTTTTATCCTCAAACCTCTCTTTTTTTACTGACACAAGTGCCATAGAGCACTATTCTTTACTTTTTTTTTTTTTTGCTTTTGTTTAATAGTGACATTTTCTTGTTGGTTGCAAATATCATCAACGAATTTGCTGAATATAGTACACTAAGCCTGTTTTTCTTATTCTGCAGATCTTGCACTATAGAAATGTAAGCAATATACATTAGCAATATCTACCCCATATTTCTATAAAGTTTGATCTGTATACCATTTTTAAACAAGAATGAAAAGTAAGTGTAGTTAACTTTATTATCAGCAAAATCTAATTCTGTCATATTTCACTTAATGGAAAATTCTTCTTATTTCTGCACATCAGTAATTACAAATTTTTAGACAAGAACAGTTTATTTTTGCAGTAGGGGATATTTCTTGCTTCAATGAATAGTCCTTTACTCTCTACAAATTCTAAAACCCATTTCCTTTAATACTCATCTCGTTTTAGGTAGAATCCCTGACTCTTTAAATTGACATGTATAATTTTTCTGTTTTTACCTGTCAACTCAAGCAACATCACAATCCATATACAATTCACTTTCATTCTTGTTAGAGTACCTTTTTTCCTTTCTTACATCCTATCTTTTAGTGACTGATTTTAAGGTATCAGTTCCTTAAGCTCTATAAAGTATAAAAATAATGTATTTTATCCAGCACTATATATTTTTAATCTTAAAATACCAACACAGTTCTTTGAGTAGCAAATAAGGTGTATATTTTTAAAGACATCTTGTTGTTAAATTTTATTTTCTAAAATACAGATTATTCATTTTTTGAAGTGATAATTCTCTCAAATTTGTTTTGTATTGGGCATAACAATGATAGGAAACAAAAATAGATTGTGTTTGTTTTGAAAGTTTTTTTTGTTGTTTTTTTAACATTAGCTTCCTGTATTTTTATGTGACCTATTTAACCATGAAAGGCTCTTCTCTCTCTCTTATTTCAAATGGATTTCTTTGGATGGAGAAATGGCTGATACTTCTTTTGATGAATGTGTATTACACTTTAGAAGTGCATTAAAAGTTGCATTGCAGTTTTATGAAAATGTTTGTTTACAATTCACAGTTCTTCAAAACATTGTCATTTGTGAATTTTCAGGTTATTTGATGTGTAAAAATTAATTTACAAAAAAGTTGATACAATACTTCTGTTTATTATATAAACAGAAAATTTTTTAAATTAAAAAAAAAACATACTTATTGTACACTTTGGAAAATATATGAGAACAGGTTAAATTGTGTATATTTGCATTGTTTTGTTCAACATTATTTTACTTACAAATATTATTTTAAATGTGCAAAGGAAATAGTGACAACAGAAGACTTGCATGAAGGCTCCGTCAGTCATCTGATAACAAGGTGGGAGTTATGGAATCTGAAGAGTAGTTATTAAAAGTAATATGTAATATATGTTCAAAAGATTTATGTTACTAGAAGAGGGATATTTATTTACCTTAAGGTTTTTAATCAGCTATCAGCTGTATTTAGTAGGAACTTTAATTAGATAATAAATTTGTTACATTTCTCTTTAGATCTATAGAATTATGTTTGTAATTGTTTAATGCAAGGAATATGTTTTTATTTATTTAATTTTTTATAGAGTAGCTTCGATTTGGAAGTATACTGGTTCCCTTTACTGCTCCTGAAGATAACCATACAAAGGTTGAATGACTTCATTTAGGGAATTCAAGGTGACCTCATTTTCAAGATAAATAGAATACAGAAACCTTTTTTATTCTGCCTGATTTACTTGCATCTAATTTGTACATAACTGTCTATCTATCTATACACACAGCACACACGCGCATATGTTTTCTACTGTTAGGTTGTTAACTAATCCTGTGAGTTACAAATTATAAATATTAATTTTAAAAGAATGCATATATATTATTAATCTGTAACACATTGCATTTTTAAACCATTAGCCTCACACTTGTGATCAAATTAATTTGCCAAGAAAAATATTTTTAAGTTTTTCATGTAAAAATTTAGTTTCTGATGTAAAAATTTTACATTTCTCCTGATTTCAAGGTTTCTGAAATAAAATGGGGGATTAAACAGTTTTAATTGTGACATTTGATTTCATATATAGAAACACAGTCAGTAATTGGAAAATGATGAAATATCTTTTAAACAAAGAAAAGAAACAATAAATTCTGTTTCTTTTAAAATATGGCTTTCTTTTTCTTTGTGTTATGTGTAATTATTAAATGGGTTTTATAATATTCATTTTTGTAATGCATATTAATTTTTCACCAATGGGTGGTGATAAAATATCATTCAAAGTACCGAAAGATAAGTTTTTTAGAAATATTTAGTAACAGTTAAGTCATTCTTCAGAAATTAACCCGCTTCAGAAGATTATCCATGAAAGGTAAACAGAATAAACTCTGTTGGCTTGCCTGTTCTCTAAACAGTCCTTTCATATTGATAAAATCAGTTCCTTCTTTGTTCGAATACAGTTTTTTATTTTGTGCAGTATTCTGTAATATATGCCATCAAGAAAAAGGCTTGACAAAAACTCTTGCCCAGATTTTACCAGCTGGTGAGAATAGCTGTAGATTGGACAAAATAGAATATTTTTTTATTCAATAAAAAAAAGAAACTCTCTAAACAATATATTTTTACTTTTAAGAAATCATTTTGGAACACTACTATTAATGATACTCTCTGAAACTCCTATTGACTTATTGGGACATATCGTTAAACAAATGTGGATTTGGGCAAGTAAATGTTTTGCATGTAGTGAGTAGAGTTTTGCTGAATTTGTCAGGTCCTGATGAAGAACTCTATTTATAGCAAAACAATTTTCTATCTTCAGACTCATCTAGTGATTGGAGAATAAAGAAAACAACAGCAGACCAAATTAAAGGAATTTACTTCTTCCATACTATACATTGTTTATCCTTTTAAAACAGCATTGAGGCCTTCTAGATATTTATCTTCTGGTGGTCATTTACCTTTTGAAAGAAACACTCTCATGTAATCTATATGTCTCTGATTCTGTTTTTTTTTTTTTTAACTTTTTACTCTCTCCTTTATAAAAGGAAGGGACTCGCATTCTTATTCCAGTCTCCACAACAGTGAAATGAAAACAGCTTCACAGCTGTTGCTATATGTTATGCTGATTTGTTAATGCCTATACATGTGCACACTCACTTCAAACTACCAGTTTAAACTATAATACATTTTTGTTGTGCAGGTAGAATAAACTAGTTTCAGCCTATTTAAATAAAATAATGATAATTTCTTGACATATACAAAATTAAGTGCATTTTTTTTTAACTTAAAAACTGTCAATTCCATGTGTTATCTCCATCGTCATTACAAAATATCATCAAAGTTTAACAGTACTTGATAACATTAAGTTATAAACTGTTTTAAGAACCATAGAGTGTTATAAACTGAGAATCTCTACAAAGAGAATACTTTTTATTCTCATTGTAGAGATGAAGAAAAGTGAATCTAATTATAACAGTACATTAAATTTCATGACTGACAATTAAAAAAAAAAACTGAATTACATTAATCTAAATGGGATGGAAGAAATTTAATACATTTAATTATACCAATCTCTCCATTTTTTTATTATAAAATTGCTTGATACATAAGTCAGCTAATTTATTAAAGCCTAAAATATGGTTTATCTGAATGAACTTGATCAGAACTTTGCAGTATAGTGAATGGTACCCTCAGGTACCATTCATTACACAGGCATCTGGAAATATGTGAAAAAGTCGGCAAAAATCTGGTTGACATAATCATCTACTATGTAGTATAATAAACACTGGCTTGTTTCCTGTGAAGGAACAGTGATTTTAAAATTATGTCAGCAGCTGTAGCTTTCATTTGCAGAGAATGCTTTAAAAAAAAAAAAAAATAAGAAACTCTTCTGGGAAAGAAAACCTAGGTTAAAAAGAAAAGGGGGGGAAATACGCATGGAAAATGTTTCTTGGGAAAAGCTTAAGCAATTACTATTCTGTAAATCAACCCTGTTTTCCAGTCATAGACACCTTATCACATTTGTTTACATGCTAGCAATGTTTTTCTTATATAACAGTCATGTGAGGTTGGATGTTTATTTTGCACTTCGTTAGACTATAATAAAATTAATTTAATCCTTTATCCAAGTGTAAGCAAACAAAGTTTGCACCTGAAAATATCTTCAGGACTGAGGTAAGGCGGTGCAACACCAGGCAACTCCGAGCAAAGGTTGACTAAGCTAACATCACTCCTATCTCAGTATCTCCCATAATGCAAAACACATCTCCTTGTGGACATGTATGCTGCTATGCATTAAGGGAAAGGCCACTACCCAGACCGGTTTCGACCTTTATTGAGGTCTCGTTAGTGGGAGGTAGACTCAAACGTGGAGATACTAAGGCAGAAGCAATAGGAGAGGTCATATTTACCTATAGGAGTTGCCAACAGGTGTACCACCTTCACTGATGAGACCTCAATAAAGGTCAAAACCGGTCTGGGTAGTGGCCCTTCCCTTAATGCATAGCAGTATACATGCCCACAGGGAGATGTGCTTTGCATTATGGGAGATACTGAGACAAGAAGTGATGAGAGCTTGGTCCACCTTTGCTCAGAGTTGCCTGGTGTTGCACAACCTCAGTCCTGAAGATATTTTCAGGCGCAAACTTTGTTTACTTACATTTGGATAAAGGATTAAACTAATTTTATTATAGTTATGTGAGGTCAAAAATTATCATCCAACCATTGCTTGAAGAATTACAAGTCAAGTCATCTTTTAAAAAATACATAGTCTGCACATTGTGTTTTATGATATCATGAAAATGCCTCTTTTTTAATGTTGAGTCCATACACAGGAGGTTGGTTGGTCAACCTATAGTATGTTAGTATTGTGTATGGGGAATTTGCTTACATTTGATTTGAATGACTTTAAATTGTCTTCCTTGGGAAACACAGCAGGTGGGAGACTGTTCCATAGTGCAGTTGCAGGGATGAAGGAAGAGGAAAAGAAACTTGTTCTGTTTGTTTCTAGGTGTACTGTGAAGGGATGTTGTGCAGCAGCTGCACGTGTTCCAATGAGCTTAGTACTGAGTGGAGGAATTATTGATGTTATTTCAGATGATCATTTCCCATGGAAATATTTGTAGAATATACATACTGCAGAAACCATATGTCTGTGTGAAAGTGGGGGGAGAGAGAGTTGGTATGGGATGGATCATTGATAAGTCTAATTGCTCTCCTCTGTATTGAGTTGAGCATTTTGAGAGAGAGAGAGAGAGATTTTAGGGGACCAACCCCATATGTGGGAACAGTATTCAATAGCTGGGCAGAGTTGTGATTTTGTATAATGTTAATAGCTCTTCGGGGGTGAAGTAACGTCTTGAGTGAAAGAGAAATCCTAGTTTTTTTGAGGCTGAGGATGCAATGGTTGAGGTTTGATGTGAGGGTGATTCCAAGAAGCGAGATCTCAAACTGTTTGGAAATTTGGGTATCGTCAAAAAGGATACTAGGAAAATATGGTTCTTTTTTTTATGGGAAATAGTACATAACTGGGTTTTATCGGTGTTGAAATTTATGAGGTTATATGAACCCCATTGTAGGATGGCTTAGAGATCGGAGTTGAGGATGGTGGTGGTGGTTGATGTTCTGTAGGTTGAGGTGAGTTGTGTAGGGTAAGGTTTATCAAATGCAAGCGAGGAGTGTAGTGTGCTGTCGTCTGCAAAACTGTGTATTGGATTGGAGGTCAATTGCAGTAGGTCATTGATATGTAGCAGGAAGAGAGTTGGTGAGTGGACAGAACCATGTGGGACCCCAGCATTAATTGAATGGTGAGAGGACACCATCACACACACAGTGTGCGTTCAGACCGAAAGCTGGCAATCCAACTACAGAAGTCCTGGGTCTAGTTGGCCTTTGTGGCAGACCCGGCCAAAGGCTTTGGAGATATCTAGTGCAACAACTTGAGATTCGCCAAACCTCTCCATAGCATTTGTCCAGAGATGAGTGACGTATGTGAGTAGATCTCCTGTTGATTGGCAGTGGCGGAATTCATACAGCTGGTCATTTATTTGGTGAGTGTCTTCAAGACAGTGTAGGAGTTGGGAATTGATTTTTTCCATTACTTTTGACAGGACTGAGGTAAGCGAGATAGGCCACTTTGCACTGTTATAGTCCCCCAACTACTTTTGTATGGGAGTGTCTGTGTAAACGTTGAATGGGGGAGGAGATGAGCACTAGGTTGTGCTCAGAATTGCCAAGTGGGGCTCACTACTTTCACTGTATATTTGGAGGGGTCATTGATGAGGAAGAGATCTAGGGTGTTTGGGGAGTGGTTTGGGTTATCTGGTATTCTGGTCGGCATCTGGACAAGTTGTGTAAGGTCGTTAGCGATGACAAATGTTTCAGCATCTCTGCCTGCAAGATCTGTACAACTGGAGGAGGAAAGCCAGCTAGTGTTGTGGATGTTAAAATCTCCTGGGAGGATGATTTCGCTGTTGGGATAGTGGGATTGGAGAAAGTCGATTTTTAGGGAGAGGAAATTAAAGAGCTCAAGGTGGTTGGTTGTGTTAGGGAAGCGATAGAGACAGCAGATGAATTAGACTGAGTGGAGAAGGGATATTTTCAATCAAAGAAGGTCAGAGTTGGGTGATTCTAGGTTGGATTCTCTCTGGAAAGGTATGTCAGAGCAGATGTATGTGCAGACGCCACCCTTAGGACCAATGTTGTTAAAGAATGAGTGGTTTGGAAGGTTGATATAAGTGGTGCTGGGAGGAGGTGAGATTTGAGTTTCTGCCAGGAAGAGTAGGAGGGGTTTGGTAGACTGTAGGTGGTAGTGGACACTCTTCAGGTTGGAGTTTAGGCCACGGATATTGATGAAGCGGATGTGTAGGGTCTTCTGAGTCATATGTTGGACCGCATGGGTCTTGAACATTTCCTATGTGGTGCCTGCATGCTGGTCTCCATGGTGGCTGCTAGTGGCATCACTTGGTTTTTTCACCAGTTTATTTTGTCTGTAGTCGATGATCCAACTGTTGTCAGTATTTTGATGTTTTTCTTCGAGTTGTCTTCAAATCTGGTGTCTTTGTTCCCTTTGTGCAAATGATAAGTCTGGTTGTGAACGTATGCACGATTGAAAACAGGTGTCTTTGAACTTGTTGCTGATCGCTGTTATTATTTTTGATGTGCTTGTCGGCGTGTCGCAAGTCACTTTTACTAGGCGCGGAAAGTTCGTTCCATCCTTCCTTTTATTTATAGGCACCCGGCGATATTCTTAGGATCGATGTTGCATTCTTCAGCTAGTTTGTTCATGCCCTCTTGTAATGATTTTCCGTTTTCCGTTGGGAAGTTCAAAATGATGGCGTTGAGTTTTTTGTGTTTGACCTCCATCAAGTCGTTTACCATGGATACTATTAGATCACGAAGTTCTTTCACTGGCGAAGTAGAGCTTGTGTTGTGCTGGTTTTCAGTTTGTTCTAGCTTAGCTTCGACTATACGTATTTTGGAGGTAAAAGTTTCATTTAAAGCATTGATGTGCTGTTCGAGGCTTTCGACAAGTTTACCTATATTCAGAAGTTGTTTTACCAAAGGGAGGCACAGCGAACAGAAGAGCAGCTGGTTAAGTTTGATAAGTAGCTTTTGGACAGCTTTGTCTGTTTTCGCACAGGAAGCGTGCAGTCAGTGGCAACAGAACTTGCAGTGCCCTTTTTTCTGCCTGTGACACCAGTTTTGCAGCTGCAGCATGTAATAGGTTTGTCAGCGGCAATCGATGGCACTGTGCTGGAGACACTTAGTGCTCTTTCGCTGTTGACTTTTGATGCCACCGTCTTTTCTGCGTATGGTAGGCATCATGAGCACTTACACGTGGCTGATTTAAAATTGGAAAACTATAAGTATTTACAGGTTGTACTGAAGTATTCCTCTGCTCAGCACCCGCTGTTAAGGTTTCCGTTTGATGGTTAATTTCGATGAAAAAACACTCGCAATAACATTAAACTGGGGGAGCACAAGTTTGGAGTAGCTTGTTCACCGACACCGCCTGGCAGAATATGTGTAAGCTTGATTATTTTATGAACGCATCTATTCATTTAATCTTTATGTTGGATACCAAGAAGACTGTTGTCAACATTTTAAGCAAGCCTCTTACCACATCAAAACAATTCCCCAGAATAATGCTGTGTTGCACTTATTGAGGTTTATGTAATATCCCAAGTACTGCAAGAAAAATTTGTTTTGAAGCTGCTCCAGTATTGTTGTAAAACAAAGTTGCCTTGTCTTGTATGTTGCATACAGACATTGAAAAATTAATGCCTGAAACTTAACCTTACGTGAAACTAAGTTTCAAAGGCATCATTTTTAATACTTAAGTGAAAATTTTAAAGTTAATAAATTTATTTCATGTGAGTTTAAGTTTCTGTCTTCAGCTTTTCAAAGTATGACACTTTATGTACCTATATTGAAGCGTCATATATAGGCAAATGTCGTACATTGGACATACAAGGAAATAAGGCAATCTCTTCAGAGAGAACTCAACTTATCTCAAAAACCCTACACAGTTTTAGATTGAAAATTAATTGTTTGTCAATAGGTTCAAGTAATTGAACCTATTGACAAACAAAGCACTCACAACTGACTCTGGCAACCAGTTCTGCTCATTCACCACTCTCCAAGACTAGATTATAAAGAGGAGATCGGATTATATTCTGTAAGTAATTTTGAGAGCTGACTAGTGCAGTGAGTTCTGACTAAGTGTCCAATTATTACCATCTTGTAGAATTAGTCATCAACCTAGATACTGAACAAACAAGAACGGGATGGCAGTTTGGACCTTAGTCAGCCAAACTGTATTTTGTTTTAGCTTAACCCAGAAACAAATATAATGGCACATCACATTTGAGGTTGATTGCATATTGCCCAATTAAACAATACTCTTTCCCCCTCCCACACACACACAGTTTTCATCACAGAAGTAGGATAAACAGTGGAAATTCACCCAGACTCCACAAAATTCAAGGTACCACCATCATCATAAGAAACATGAGCGCAAAAAAAAGTCAGAACAGAGCAATCATAAATAACATATTGACATAATTGGTGTTACTAGAGACAAAAAAAAATAATAAAACAAGTGGGATACTTCTAAAAAATAACTCATCATCATCAAAATCATCATCAAAAATTCCTGCCATGTACCCTCAAGGGGTGTACAGGATATGACAGTACTACAGGAAAAAATTACATCATTACTAAATTCCTATCTACAATTTTCCTCCAAATCAGTCTGTTACTTGTCAAGACTCCAACATTATCAGATCTTATATTTCTGCCGTCTAAGGCACTTTGTACCGTATCAATCCACCTATATCTTGGTCTTCCTCTGGGTCGTTTTCCTGCCAACCTGGCAGAGAACACTTGTTTTGCTAATCTTTCCTCTCCCATTCTATTTAAGTGACCATACCATCTGAGATTAGCTCTGCTAACGCATTCCTGGATGCTGACAATGTCAAGTTCTTTCCTGATATCCTCATTTTTAATATGATATTGCCATTGATGCCATCTGTTCATGCCTCTAATCTTTCTCAGAACTCTCATATCTGCGGTCTCTAGTCTTTGGTCAAGTGTTTTACTTCTGATCCAGCTCTCAGATCCATAAGTTAAAATTGGTTTGAACACAGTCTTGTATACAGCTAATTTAGTGTTCCGACTAATTTCTTTCTTATTCCATATGAATTTATTCAATTGACTTCCCACCATACCAGCTTTGCTGATTCTGTTGTCTATTTCTATATTTAGTTTACCATCTTCAGTAAAAATTGTGCCTAAGTAGCTGAAATGTTTTACTTGTTCCACAGGTTCCCCGTTCACAACACAGTTGACATTTTCAACGATTCTACCCATTTTCATTGTCTTTCTCTTTTTATTGCTGACCTTCATACCATATCTATTACAACAGCTATTCAATTTAGTCAGAGAATCTTGCAGACTTGTAGCGGATTTATTTAGAAGTATAACATCATCCGCATGAAGCAAAGAGCTGACATTAACATCTCCAATTTTGATATTAGGTTTAATACCACATTCCTTCATAATGTGATCCATATAGATAATGAATAACAGAGGGGATAATGTACAACCTTGTCTCACACCAGATTTAACATTAAACCATCTTCCTGTACTTCCTTCAATTCTAACTGCTGACTCACAACTCAAATAAAGACTAAGTATTGCTTGATATAATGTCCCATTGACACCATATAACTGCAGCGTATTGAATAGCTTCTCTCTTTGCACCTTGTCATATGCCTTTTCCAAATCAACAAAACTTAAATACAGATCTTTGTTATATTCCCATGCTTTCTCGACTATTTGTCGTAAAGTGAAGATCTGATCCTGACAGCCTCTATTTGGCCTGAATCCAGCTTGTTCTTCACCAGGCTTTTCTTCTCAACCGTTTCTCAAGTATACTTGCATAGATCTTGCCAGGAACACTCAGTAAGGAAATACCTCTGTAATTCTCACATTCAGTTTTATTTCCCTTTTTATATATGGGTACTATGAGAGCTCTACTCCAATCATCGGGAATTCGTCCCTCTGTCCAGGCTTTCTGAACTATACAGTGCAGCCACTGTGAGACTCTTATACCACCATACTTCAGCATTTCTGGTCGAATATCTTCTACTCCTGCTGCCTTTCCACATTTCAAGCCTTTGATGGCTTTTTCTACTTCAAGTATGGATATGTATTCCTGACTGCATGCCTGGTCAGTGTTTTTTATCACTGTGCTGTCATCACTGCTTGTTTCATTTAGCAGTTTTTCAAAGTAATTACTCCATACTTCAAGGATATCTTTTTCTCCTGTTTTCATTTCACCTTTATCATCTCTAATTCCTTTTACAGCACTCTTTCCTCCATTCTTAAGCTTCTTCAACAACCTCCAGAATATTTTGCCACCTTCTTGATATTTATTTTCTATATTCTTGCCAAAGTCCTCCCATGACTTTTGTTTAGCTAGTTTTACACACTGTTTAGCTTTCTTACATTTGTCACTGTATTCTGTAAGAGTAAAAGCTGACTTATTTGCCAGGAACTTTTGATATGCTTTCTTCTTTTCCTTCACTGCCTCTTTAACTTCCTGTGTCCACCAGGGAGTTCTGATTTTTTTATCCTTGCACACAACCTCACCACATGCCTCTCTGGCAGAATCAATCAATGTTTCCTTCAGAGTTTGCCACTGAATCTCCAATGTTTGATTCCTGTTCTCAAACTCTTTCATTTTCTTTTCAATAATATTTCTGTATTTTAGTCTACAGTACACATCTGAGAGCTGCTCAACTTTTATTCGCTTTAAAACTTTCTTACATGTTATTCTTTTCAATATGAAATTCAATTTTATCTTGCTCAAGACTAAATAGTGATCACTTCCAATTTCAAATCCTCTGTACACTCTGGTGTCCTGCACCAGGGAGAAAACATCACTATCAACAATAACATAGTCAATGAGACTTTTCTTATTCCTAGCCTCTTCTCTCCATGTGAATTTGTGCACATTTTTATGTTGGAACATGGTGTTAGTAATAACCAGTCCATGTCCTGAGCAGAAATCCAACAGATATTTGCCATTATTATTAGCTTTGCTCTTTTCTCCAAATTTTCCCAAAATATTTTTGTGTGTCTCACAATCATTTCCTCCTCTACTATTTAGATCCCCACCAAGGACCAACTTTTCCTTTTTCATTGTGTCAGTTGCTTTTTCTAAAGCCTCAAAAAATTCCTCCACTTCTACCTTAGTAGAACCTTCTGTGGGACCATAGGCACAAATAAGTCTCATTGTCCAGTTCCCCATTCTCATATTTGCCCACATTACTCTACTTGAGACTGACTGCCATTCAAGAAGATTAGCCTCGTATTTAGTGTTGAATACTATGGCTACTCCTTCTTATCCTTGATTGTCATTGTGTGAATATAACATTTTGTATTTATTGTTCAGAAAGATCTCACCAGTTTTTGTCTTTTTTGTTTCAGTCACCCCTATTATGTTGATCTGGTACTTATCTAATTCTTCAGCTAGCTCAATTTCTTTGCCATTCAGGCTTCTTATGTTGATAGTACCGATCTTTAACTCTGGTGATGTTGAGTTGGGGTTTGTTTTCAGATTTGTTCCAGTAGCTGACTTTTCGCTGTTCGCCCTGGTTCCCTGGTGAAAACAACGGGGGTCTTGTTTAACTGGGCGACGCCCCAGCCGGCATGAAATTTTGTCATGTTGTACCATCATTTTTTATTTTGGTTTAACCAATAAGAATAAAATTTGGTCGGCTAAATCCCAAATTGCCAGCCCATCCTCGTTCGTTCAGTATCAAAGTAGATACCCAACAGGGTGCACCATGAGAAGATGAGGATTGGACATTAGGTCAGAAGCCCTGGTCGGTTCTCCGCATTCCTTTAAAGGCTATGTGGAGGTCTCCTCTCAGTTTGTTATACGAATGTTTGCAAGAATATTTTTATTGAATGGAAACCTCTGTGGAGTTCAAAGACTCATTGCAGACCGAAACTATCCATACAATATCTCACATATCCCCCCTTGAACCTATTGACAAACAAAGCACTCGCAACCAGTTCTGCTCATTCACCACTCCTCCAAGCAAAAAAAAATTCAGTCCTCACAGGCCTTACTAACTACACTCTTACTCAATTTGAAGGGATGACCTCTTATTCTGTCCCCTCCACCCAAACATTTGTGCAGTTTTTCATTATAAAAATTAAACAACTGCAGAAATTTTCATACATTGTTTTATTCATTAAAATAAGCACCTTCCCAATCTACAACTCTTTCCCAACAAGATATAAGTTTGTAAATTCCGCTTTTATAAAACGTTTTTTCTTTAGAAGTAATAAACCTAGCATTCTTTTGCTTCAATCTCTGTTTTATTACAGAATTGTCTATTTCACATGTGAATTGTCTAGCGCCAGAAAATTGTGATAATTGCTTGGAGAAATGATAGGAGAATATTGGAGGATGAGGGAGTATCTCCCATCCTAAAGCACAAATCTTCTCACAGGTAAGTTTTGCATTGTCCTGTAAGAATAGCACTTTTTTTCGATTAACTAATCCTGGCTGTTTATAAAGTAACATATCCTGCACATACTTGAGTTGCATCAAGTAGATCTCAGCTATAATTGTTTTGCCTGCAGTGAAAAACTCGCAGTGGACAGTACTGGCTCCAATCCACCACACACAAAGCATAGTCTTTTAGGGATGAAGCAGTGCCTTTGAAGTGTGCAGTACTGGATCATTTGGTGATAACGAATGATAAGTTTGCTTCCTTTTAGGAGACAAGACTTGTTTTTCATCACAAGTGAGCAAGTAATCCAAAAACGGTTCGTTTTTTATGACGTGAAAGAAGTGAAGAACAAATAAATAGTCTTTGAAGTTTATTGTCTTCTGATAGTACATGTGGGACCCATTTGCATAGCTTCCATGATTTTCCAGTGCTGCAAGTGTAAATGAATTGTTTTACCACTCACATTAAACATTTATAAAAGTTCTTGACATGTCTTGAATTATTTTCAACAGCAGTATGTAATTTTTCATTATCAATAATGGAGGGTCTTCCTGAGTATGGTGCATCTTCAAGTGATTTGTCACCAGAAACGAACTTTTTAAACCATTTGTGCACAGTACATTCTGCTACTGCATCTATTCCAAATGCTACACATATCTAATAGGCTGCTTCTGAAGCCTTCAAACTGATTTTAATTCGTAAAGCAAACAAGCCTGAATTACACCAGGTTCAACTGACATATTAAAAGAGTTCAAAGTCACAGAATGAGAGTATACACACCAAGTTAGAGTATACTCACTGATTGACTGCCGTACATCTGTAACTTATGATACACAAAAAATTGCTCTCTGCAAACCACTACAAAATAAAACAAGGTCATTGCAGCGAACTTTTTTGGTTACCTGCTATTTTCTCTGCATCAGTCCTATAAAATAGTAACTTAAATGTTTCTATTGTATCCACTATTTTCCAAACATCAACCAACTTAGGGAGCAGACCACTCACCATCTTGGTTACTTGCTTTTGGATCCTCTCCACCAAATATTTCATCATCCCCAAGCAACCCAGGTAACCAGACCTAGCAAAGTAATCTAGGTGTGGATGTATGAAGGCCATATAATTCGCAAGGAATGATAACTTCCTTAACTCTGCTGCTAGCGTGTTACTCAATAACCAAGTAATCCTGTATGATACCCCTGGTCTCTTTAGCAGTATGCCAGCTGAACTTCAACTCTATCATCATCCGAAATCCCTAGCTTCATCACTCCTAGAGTTCAGTTTTATTCCATCAGTGTGGCACACAGCCTGTAAACTTTTTATTTCAAAATGCATAACTTTACACTTTTCCTCATTAAACTGTTACTTTGCCCATGCTTTCAGCCTATTTGAATCCCTGCAAGCTTTCTAAATTGTTTTGATTAACTGCTATGCTATCCAGTTTTGCATAATCAGCAAACATTGGAATATTTCCCTTCAAATCATCTCCTATATCATTTACTTACAAATTAAATAATAATAGTCCAAGCACTGTCCTAGCAGCACAGTGCTTTTGCAAACTCCAGCAATATCATCATGTAACCATTCCGTTTGTCCAATTCAAAATGTTGCACTGTTATAAAACATTAGTAAATTACTAAAGCAAGGCTTAATCCCTTCACAAAACCATGCTTCCCTCTCCCATAGAACATCATATTCTTATCTACCCATTCCTGAATTCTGTCCTTGATCAACTTTTCCAATACATTTACTGACAATCCTATTGTATCAGTTGGTCTACTATTGGCTACTTGCTGTATTTGTATTGAGATTTCTCAATATCCTTCCAGTTCATCAATCTCTGTTCTCACATCAGCGCCTATCATTACAGCATTATCCTTACTCATATGAAAAACCTGTTTCTGTCATATCACTATCCTCAGTATTTATTAAAAAGTTATTCTTCCATAATCATACTTCCTTTTATTTGCCGCATGTTGAATGAACTCTGGAATTTCCTTGGCCTTCTTGGCTAATTTCTTGGAAAGGAGGGCTACATAATCTAATGTAGCCCTCCTTTCCCTGCTTTTCACCTTTCTTGCCTATACCCTGTACTGCTTGTGAGTTTGCTGATCACTTTTCTCCTTATATATCCTCCATAACATTTCCTTTTTTTTTTTTTTTTTCTCCCAGCTCTGGTTAACAATGCTAGTATACAGTCTAGTATTGTTTCTTTCAGATATTCCATGCAGTTAACATTCTTCCCTTGCAGATTCTTATTCCATGGTACTGCTTTGAGCTATCTTCTGAGCTTGTCATAATCAGCTGCCTCTTAGCTCCAGATATACCCTTCTTAACTGAATTCCATGTTTTTTTCAGCCCCCACAAATCAAGACGTCATGATCACCTTCCTCAATTGGAGGCAATAAGGCCACCTTGGTTATGGATAGATCTTCTCATCCTGTGATTATCTTTTAGTAGATGCAAAAATTCCATTTCCATGCTGCCATGTGATCTTTCCTCCTACTGATTTCCTACTCTTTTTGGATGCAGTCATACTGTTTTTAGAGGGAGGACAGAGAAGATAGCACCATACATACTAAGGCAAGTGATATGAAGTCATTAGCCTCTATGCACAAGTAGTTCAGACATAAATATATTTCACCTTTTTTCCGCTTCGAGTTCAAAACTTTGTTTTGCTTACTTGGAAAAAGGATTGAAACGAGTATAAAATTTCGTGGTATCTTTAACGTATAATAAACCCAAGGAAAAAAAACTTTCTACACACACACACACACTCGGATCTCTTTTTATGTGGATTTGAAGTTATGCGGTGCATAACTTCAAAACTTATGTATAGTGCGCCCACAGATACGAGACCTTTCGACACTTCTGCACATATCAACAGAAGGAGAATCCATTCCGATAATAGGGTATCCAGCGTTTCTCAAACTTTTCCTGCAATGGAACACTTCACAAATACTGAAAGTTTCATGGAACACCTTGGTTATTTTGTAATGTATTAATTAATAATTAACTGTTAATTTAACTGATCTTTATTAATAATTGATCATTAATTAATAATTAAACATAAACATCATTAAATTAATTTGTGCTGATTTTCATTGACATATCCCATTCTGATCACCAAAAATTTAGAATATTATAAGTACTTACGAATGAATGCTGACTTTTTCACCTGTGTGCTGATAGTTTTTCCCCTCCTTTTGTACATCTTGGAGATTGCTTTGTGGGCTGGAGGTGGATGAATCACTAGCTGTTGCTTCACAAACACCTTCAATAAGAGATTTCTTAACACCAAAATTAAACAAAGTCCCTTGTCTCTTATTCATATTAAAAGTTAAATCTGTAGGCCTATTACTTTTAAAAAATCACGGCACACTACAGTTTCGAAACAAGCGCCTAAACCCTACGATACGAACTTGTGAAGAAAGTATTCAGTATTACTAGATCTGAGAACCGGATATAAACTACCTTGATCTTCAATTTCAGTGGAAAAATTTTCTTTATGCTTCCTTGCTGATTGGTCACTGACATTTGCAACACAGATGTAATTTCATTCAGTTTTGAGAACAGAGGATATGGTGCAGATTGTTGTAATTGGCTTGCAGGCAATTTTTATGACTTGTCATAAACAGTGGTATTCCCTTTCCCGAATGTTGAAAGGTTTCAATGTGTGAAAATTAATGATAATTCATGAGTACTTCAACGTTTAAAAATACACGGCTTGGTCACTAACATTTGCTACACTTTTTGTTCTGGGTCTGAGCTTTTTGACATATTCACTAATGTTATTCTCAGAATATTTCCACTATAACATATTTATTCATGAAAAATGCTTAGAAAACTAAAATGACAAATTCCAGGAGAACTCGCGGAACACAGTTTGGGAAACCCTGGAGTAATCGATCTGTATTGTGGGATGAGTTGTTTATTATTAACTGATGGTGGAAAATTAATTAACTTCTCTTTTATGATCATTGTAGTTTTTAAAGTGGTAACTGGTTTACTTGTATAACAGTTGGAAAATTTTACCTATAAAGCACATGATTTCATGTGTTGTTGATCAATTCGTTCATCGCTGTTGTACATAATGAACAGCATGTTGCAGCACATTCTGGCGTAATGTGATAACGTGTAAGCAGTGAGTGTTCTTGAAGTTTAATTTTGCATGTAAGTATTTGTCTTTTTATTATCGAAAGTCTAAATTTTGCTAATTGTTATTTTAAAGATTTAATTTGGCCCAATGGAGAAAAAAAAGCACCAAAGAAAAGCAATTTCTTTGGAAATGAAAATTGCAATTTTAGATCGCTTAGCAAAAGGATAGGGATCTACGGCGATTGGTGAACATTTTAATTTAGGCGAATCTACTATAAGAGCAATTAAAAAGAATGAAGTCGCAATAAGAAAATTGTCATTTCTGGCACAAAACTAAGTGCCAAGTTATCATCGTACTCAAGAGATGCTTTATTAGAAAACACGGAACGAGCACTCGTAATTTGGATTGATGAATTAACTCAAAGAATTCCTATAAGCGGTTATTTAATTAAACAAAAAGCTTTTCAGTTTTATGAACAGATGAAGCAATTGGAACCGTCTACTTCTGCTTCCCAGGCTAATAAAGAATTTTTGGCTTGCAAAGGATCGTTAACTGGGTTTTTAAAAAGGAATGCACTTTATAATGTGAAGATTACAGGCGAGGCTGAAGAAGCAGCCAAAAATTTTCAAGAGAAGTTAGCCAAAATTATTGAAGATGGTGGATATTGGCTTGATCAAGTGTTTAACGCAGATGAAACAGGATTGTTGTGGAAGGAAATGCCTAGTCGAACTTGCACCACAAAGTCTGAGAAAAAAAGCAAGCGGGTTTAAAATATCAGTGCAATCATTTCAAAATGAGTAGTGCCAATGAATAAGAAAAGGAAGGCTGAAGAAGTAGAAATTGTTGAATCTACTTGCGATACTGTAAAACAGAAAACTAGCACCGAAAATATACTTGGTGAAGAGGATCACGAAACCAAGACCGAAGATCCACTTGGTCAAAAGGAAGCAGATTCTGATAATGATTGGCCCGAGTGTTGGATACTTTTGCAGAAAAATGACTTCTGCGAGAAAAACGAGTGGCTGTATGTCGAGAATAAAATGTTGGTTTGTAAAGTGTGATGTCGGAAGCTTGTTGTCGATAAACACATGGGAACGAAAATTTCAGCGGAGTGGGCAAATGATAAAATTGGTCATTTTGGAGAATCTCATAAACAACAGTTAATGTCATTAAGAAAAAAGATTTACGATTATAAGGAGAGTGCAGTACACAAAGTGAGACGACGGTGTATCGGAGGATATGTTAAAAGTGTGGAAGTCACTATAATAACATCTTCGTGGTGAGTACTGGCATCTTTTTTTCCAGAAAAAAAAAAAAGCACTGTGTATGACAGAGACTGATGTAGTAACAGAGGTTGATGTGTTGGAGGTTCTTAGGATATTGTAGAATCTGAATGTAAATACATGTGGGATTAGATGGGATATTAGCTAACCTTTTGCAAGAATGTGCAAATGTACTGATAATGCGTCTGACTAGGCGGTTTAATTTAAGTTTCAGTTCTAGTAGAGTTCCAAGGGAGTGAAAAAGAGGACAAAATAATTCCCTTGTATAAGGGAGTCTAAGACTGCAGTTGCAAATTATAGCCCAATCAGTATTTGAGGTGTGCTGGTAAAAGTACTGGAAAAATTTGTCAAAAAGAACAATTGGTGGATAAGAGTATGAATCCGTATGAGAGGGCAACATTACTTTGTGAAAGGTCGGTCATGGCTTAGTAATTTACTAACTTGTTATAAGAGAATTACAGATTGAGTTGGATAAACGAAATGGCTACACAATGATTCTGCTGGATTTTGCAGAGACATTTGACAGAATATCGCACGGAATTCTGTTATGCAAATCAGAAAAAATGCAATTGGCCGAATTGCTGAGTCGAGATTTGGATACACAATTTTTTTCTTATTCTTCTTAAAATCTCTCACAATGTTCGAACGATGAGATGGTCCATTATTGTGCAAAAGTGACCAGCTGCCTGCATCATGATATTCATAAGTTAGATATGACACTGGATAAGAGGGTGACTGCTGGACAAATATCCAAAAGTGATATATGAAGGAGAAGAACCGATGAGAAAACAGGTGATTGGTGGTACAGTGCTAGGAGCATTACTATTTAATTTGTGCATAAATGATATCGGAAATAACTGGAAGGAAATATACAGTTGTCTGCTGATGCAGAATTATGTATAATAATAGTTAATCAAGGTGATGTGGAGAGCTTCCATGGCGATTTAAATAGGCGGTCCGTTTGGACAAAAAATAATATGAGCCAGTTTAATGTTGAGAAATATAAAGTTATACGTTTGGGGATAAATGCGAGGGTTGTTTGAAAAGTTTGGTGAATTTTCAATAGACGGCGACACAATTCGTTCATTCATACCAGTGTCGGCATATATCATCTTTTTCATGACTCCTGGCAAAATTTTAGTCTCGTGCGACGCGTAGTTCTCGTTTGGCAAACATTTAAAATGGCCGTTTCCGTATTTTTCATAAAAATAAAAGCGACGAGTGCAGTGATAAAACACTTTTATATGAAAAAGTGGACGGCCGAGTTAGATGCAGTAATGGGGGCCTCTGCACCAGCATTAGACTATTTATTTTTGGATAAATGAGTTTAAACGTGGTCGTAAGTCCATCGAAAATGAAGGGCGCTCCGGATACCCAACAGGTCACTATGAAGAGATACATATCTTGTATATATATAATACAGGTGTATAATATCCTGCTCAACAAATTCCACATGAAAAAAAGCTGTGTGCACGATTGTTGGCTGTCGATCAAAAACGCATGTGAAAAGGCATTTCAAGGCAGTGTTTAGCGATGTTTAATCGCAATTCGCGGGATTTTTTGCGTCGATTCATGACTAGAAACTTAGATCCACCACTACACACCTGAATCGAAGCAGCAGTCAAAAGTGAAAAATGCCGGTGAGCGAGCATCGAAAAAAGCGAAGACCGTTTTCTCACCTGGGAAGGTGATAGTCACTATTTTTTGCGATTCCCAAGGAATTATGGTAGATTGTTTGGAAAAGGAACAGGAGTCTATTATACGTCATTGTTGGACTGTTTAAAAGAAGAATTGAAGAAAAAAAAAGGGCCAAGATTGGTGTACAAAAAAGCTCTTTCATCAAGACAATGCACCATCGCAATGGAAAAGCTGCACGAATTGAGGTTCGAATTGGTTTCACATACACTGTATTCTCTCAACTTCGCCCTGTGTGACTTCATTTTGTTCCCAAACTTAAAAATTTGGCTCAGTGGGAAAAAAATTTTCTTCGAACGAGGATGTCATCAAGGCTATCAATGACTATTTTGCACAATTTGATGAATCCTACTTTTTAGATGGGATGAAAAAATTGGAAACTCGCTGAATCAAATGTGTAGCCCTCGATGGAGACTGTTGAGAAATAAAGATGATATTTTTTTCCAAACAAAAATGTGTTTAACTTAATTTTTTACCAAACTTTTCAAACAACCCGCGTAGATTACAAAATGTATATCAGATTGATGGCACTGTACTCTGGAAAATGGATGAAGCTAGAGATTTAAGGATGGCGCTAGACAGAAAGTTTAGAGAATATATTGCTAAGGTAGCTCATAAGATTACTTGCCTAGTGAAGAACACCGAACAAGTTGAGATTCTTCTTAATTGGGCCTTGATATGTCCACAATCTGGATTACTGTGCTCAGGTTTAGTCTCCTGGGTTCCTTGGGGATGAGGAAGCAGTGAAGATTCAGATGCAAGCGACCAAGATGGTGAGTGGTATGGTGGATGCTCCATATGAGGATAAATTGAGGGTATGTGGATTGCAGAAGTTGATTGATAGGAGAACTGAAGAAAAATATGATTGAATAATTTAAGTTAAGGGGTTTTATAGGATTGATAAAATATAGGAGGCATGTTTCAACACTGAGTTAGAGAGGTCAGAAGTAGAGGTCATCTTTGGAAGTTGAATAAATGTGTGAGAGGAATGAGTTGCCAGAGTCAGTTGTGAGTGCTTCTTTGTGAATGGGTTCAAAAACAGGTATAATAGAATGTGGATACTTTGGGTCTCCCTCGATGAGTCTTCAGACTCCAATAAGGCTCTTCTGCAATAATAATACACAATATCTAAGATAGTAAGGTAGCTCATAAGATTACTTGGCTAGTGAAGAACACACAAACTAGTAGAGATAAGGAAGTTGTTCTTCCTCTTTATATAAGCTTTGATATGTTCATGTCTGAATTACTGTACTCAGGTCTGGTGTCCTGGATTTCTTGAGGAGAAGTGGTTGAGGTTTGAGCAGTGGAGGACTTTGGCACTTTCAGAAACAAAAAGTTCTAATTTGAAGGATGATTTAGCATTACCTAGAGGAACTTGTGGGTAGTATTAGTAATTCCATATTAAAGACCAGATATGTGCTTTTTTTATTGAATATGGAGGCTGGTGCAGAAATGCATTTAGAGTTGCATCAGCCTGTTTGACATTAAAGCAATGCACATGCGGTTACATGGAATTGAAGAGACACCAGGTCAGCAATGGTTGTGCTTTATCATTTGGAGACAGCGATGCTGTAGTTGATAAATATTATTTGCTATTGTTATGAGAAACATCAGAAGTATTTCGATATAACAGTTGGAGATTTTGTAGGGTTATTTCTTCTGGAAACAGGAGCACAATTAGTGACGATTTTCTCAATAACAGACTGTGGTAGCCCTTTGGAAGTGTCATTTGCATCCATAGCTCTAAACCATCCCTGAAGAAACAACGTTCTAAATTTGATTCTAGTTGTCGACCAGAGAAACTTTTTCTGAAATGTTTTGACCAGTTTCCGAGTTGGGCGAATTTTTTTCTCCTGGAGACTTGGTCTTTTCATCCAGTAAACTCAAGAATTAGGATTAGAGAGCAGGGCTGTCCCTCCTCTCGTGATCCCTATTTTGTCATACTCATCTCTCCAGATACTAATTAAAATCACTAATACTTGGAGCAACTATTCTAGTGGACTAGCTGATCACTAGTCTTCAAATGTTAGGGTTTAAATGGTTATGCCTAAATAAAATACTTTTTACCTGAATAGTTTTTGGGTTGTAAACGTTGTGCGATATGATCTGATTAATGGTCGAAATTGCTTGTGAAACAATTTGGATGAAGGATAGACAACATGGCTCTTGACAAATGGCATTTAATAATACCAAATGTCTGTAATTCGTGTTTATTTATATATTTATCAATGGTCTTGGTCTGTGAGATACAGTAGGAAGTGTATCTCTAAGAGAAGAATCATCTAAGAGCTGAATTGCTTTCTTCTGGAACATAAAGAATTTTTAGGGAAGTTTTAGCAGTACTACCCCGAAACATGTATATATATATAAACATGTATGTGTATATATATATATATATATATAGCCTGTGTAGCTCAGTGGATGTGGCGTTTGCTAACCACCGCGCTTGGCCGCTCGAAGGAAGACTTGGTTTCGAGTCTAGTCGGCGACTAGAGGAAATTTTTCTAAGCCTTTTTTCGACCGGTTCCCGAGTTAGTCGATCTCTGGTACGGGCAAGCAGGTTTTTCCTCCCGGAAACTCGGGTTTTTCGTCCTGTAAACTCAAGAAAATCGACCGTAGAACCCACATTATTTCAGACATTAAATATCTTGTGTTAGGGTTAGGGACCACGAGATGGCGGCACATTTGAGCCGTCTCTCTTCACTGAGTACCGCTTAATTAGTGATAGCCTTGGGCCATCTATCTCTGACTGGTACCAGTGGAGATTGAACTGCCCACTCAGTCTCCAAAAGTTAGATAGGGCTAAATGGCCTCGCCTACTCCCCGTATACGGGGAATAAAAAGGCGTTAGCTGATTTTCTTTTTGATATATATTGCATCTCGGGTTCCTAAATTATAAAAATTATGCCTTTTTTTTTTCTTGATTCTACACGAGTAAACAACAAATTGAACAATATACTCACTATCTTTAAAGCATTATTTGTAAAGAATTAAGGGGACTGTTCGGGTAGTCAAAAATTGTTCTACTTTTCTCGTATACGTTTGATAGACACAATTCTGTGCGTAATGTAAACCGCAACAAATAAAAGCTTACTGGGGAAGGTATTGATGTGATATGTTTATACCATAGGAAACTGGAAGTAAACGTTAGTAGAAGCAGAGAGAGTCTGATTTACTCTGGTGATTTGCATATTGTTGAGGGCAATGGTAGATGAGCTGGGATCTGTTTTGCGATAGAAAATGCAGGACTGTATTTTGGCATTGAACGTGACAAGATTGTCCTCTCCTCATTGTAGGATAATATGATTAGATATACTTTACTTAATCATCCTTATGCCGTATATTATAGTCAGGTATGCCAGTGCCATGTGGTTTGTGAAATGAGTAACATGAATGATGAATAATATCGTTTGCATAGCTGTAAATAAGATTAGGGGTGATTGTCATGTACATAAGAAAAAGAGTAGGTGATGGGACAGAGCTCGACGTACTCCTGCATTGTTGGTGAAGCTCTAAAAGAGGGATCCATCTACCATGACAAAGAGGACCAGAGAGAAGGCTGGCTATCCAATTGCAGAGGGTGGCAGGGAGATTAATGGATGACAATTTGATTAGCAGGCCATAGTGGGTTGGAAGTTCTGGAAATGTGAAGAGCGACAACACAAGTTTCTACGAACTTTTCCATGACACTTTTTCCTTGTTGGGTGATGTAAGTTAAGAGATCAGCTATGAATTTTGCATGGTGGAATTCATACTTTTATTCGGTGGGCTTCTGAATAGTGGAGAAGTTGACTATGAATGATTTTATTATTTTGCAGAATACTAGCTGCTATATATAAAAATGTAGAGGCAATGCTGGATATATATTAGTTCTGGTGTACATTGTTTGAGAACATTGGGCGTTGATAGATGATGAATATATCCACTCAGAATGGCCGTTTGCGATAAACTGAAGTGGATAAGGACACCAAGAAATTATATAGATACATTTGATTCTATTTCTAAGGGAAATGTAATTCTGTAATGTTGTTTATTTATTATTCACAGTAACACATCTAATTCTTGGCGTGAGTTATTCCAGGTTACAAAAATGTCGTCCATGTAATGATACCAGAGCAAAACTTTGGTTTGAAAAGTGGAGATTTTTTCTTCGAGAGCGAAACTTTGAAGCCCATCGCATTTAATTTTATTTATCTGTTCTGTAAAACATTCCATTCCTGCTGAAATATCGGTAGTTCACGACAAACTCAGAGAGGTCCTCAATGGTTAACAAAAATTAGAAGATAAAAGTTCCACGGTGCTATGTAGGAAAAAAGTTTGTAAAACGAAAGTGAAATAAATTAGAAGAGACAAGTTTCAATTTCATAATTTTTGAGTCACATCAAGTGTATGATATTATTTATAGAAGAGAAAAATAGCCAGTAAAAGGAGTGAGGGCATTTCATATAAAGTTTCAAATTGTTGCAAACAGGACTTCCTATAGATCAATGATTGGTCATAGAGGATATACAGGCTTGTGACGTTTAGAGAAACCATAAATCCTGAGTGGTCTTACATGACAGGTTTTAAGACTTTGGACAGTATACGTATTGAGGAAAATGACATTATCTAATAAACAATTACTTAAAGCTTGCTACTGGATGGATCACTGCCAGATATTTCAGTTTCTCTCAACGGTAAAATTATATTGGTATTTCGATCTCGTAAGGAGATATCTGTTTTCTTACGATATATTCAGAGCAGTCTTTACGCTTTTGTAATGTTAAAGTTTTTTTTCTTGTTACTTAGACTACGAAGATCTCTTAATTCTAAGAAAAACAGATATTGTGAGAGAGCACTTTTAAACTATAAATAGTTTTGACGATCTCGAAGTGTCAATTATAATAATTCAACTCAATTATTATGAGGGAGTTTGCTTGAACTAGGGAACTGTTTCAATTCCATGTGCATAATTGGGTGAGATATGGATCGGAAACAGTCATTGTTAAATGCTTCGGTCAATTGCTCACACAGCAAGTTCTGTTTGGTCTTACGAGCCTTCTCAGACGAAGGCAATGTGCATAATTCGGTGAGATATGGATCGGGAACAGTAATTGTTAAATGCTTCGGTCAATTGCTGCACACAGCAAGTTCTGTTTGGTCGTACAAGCCTTCTCAGAAGAAGGCAATATCGTTCCTAGACAATTATCATTATCATCAGTTTAACGCCTAACGCGCTTTGTGCCATGGCTCACTGTCTTTGAGGAAGAAGCCATATGACAAAGGGCAAACTGCAGCAATGAATGGTGAACAGGATCAGAGACGAAATTAAGATAAGCTGTGGCATTAGGCGGTGTTAGGCGATCTAATGTGTGCCAAGAAAATATTCCCCACACCATTACACCCACCACCTGCCTTAGCTGTTGCTAATTGGTAGGAAGGGTCAATGGACTCATGTTGTTGCCACCAAATTCTGGTTTTCTGCCATTAGCATCATACAATACAAACTGGGACGCGTCAGACCAGATGATATTTTCCATTTGTGACATCGTATCCCATATTTCCCAGTGTAAGTTTCCACCAAGTAGGCATTTTCTCTTCGGTGTTTCTTATAGCCTATGCGTTTCTTCGACCGTAAATTCAGATCTCGTGAGGGGTTAAACATACAAACTAAAAGACATATTTATCTCTGCAAAAGAGCGATTAACAATGAGACTGGTTGAAAGGAGGAATACTGAAAAGTTCCTTTAGCCAGCGACTGGAAGAATCTCTCTTCAAATGGTCAACTGTGTGTTAAATGTCACCATTATCATCATCAATTACCTGGCATATAACCTGAAGAAATGTTCAGGTTACGTTGACAGAACAACGTGATTAAATTTACATTATTATTAATCTCCTATCAATAATTTTCACCCAAATCAGTCTCTTACTTCTGAGCAGTACAAAATTCTCATATCTAACATATCGTACTTCTAAGCTACTTCTGACTAAATCAATTCACTTATACCTAGGTTTTCCTCTCGGTATCTTTCCTGCCACCTTGCCATCAAACACCTGTTTTGCTAACTTTTCCTCAGCCATTCTGTTTAAGTGACCATACCACTTTAAATTAGCTCTGCTGACACATCGTCGCATGCTCATAATATCAAGGTCTTGTCTTCATTTTAATATGATTTGGCCATTGACGCCATCGGTTAAATCCTCTAATTTTTCCCAAAACACTCATATCTGTGGGCTCTAGTCTATGATCAAGTGCTTTATTTCTAACCAACTCTGAAATGCATAACTTAAAACAGGTTCGAACACGGTCTTTGGTGTTTTGGCTAATTTCTCTCTTATTCCATGTAAATTTATTCAGCTGGCTACTAAACATACCAGTTTTGCTTATTCGATTCTCTCCTTACAGATTTAACCTGCCATCTTTACTTAAAACGTTGCCTAAATATCTCATATATTTTAATTGTTCTATAGGATCTTTATTCAGAATGTATCCGAAGTTTTCCGTGCCCCTGTCTATATTCATAGTTTTGGCCTTTTTATTGCTTATTTTCATTCCAAATTTGTTACAGCTGTTATTCGATTTAGTTTGAGAATCCTGGACACTTGCAATAGATGTGTTTAGGAGTATAACATTATCTGCAAACCACAAAGAACTAAACTTGACATATCTGATTGAAATATCAGGCTTAATCCACTTTCTTTCATAATGTGATCCATATATAGATGAAGAATAACAGTGGAATTATGGGTATCCTTATCCCCTTGATTTTACATCAAACCATCATCCTGTTTTTCCGGCAATTTTAACTGCTGGCTGACATCCTAAATATAGATTAAGTAAGTATTGCCCTGTATAATAAGTAAGTATTATAGTAAAATAGTAAAATAAAAAGTAAGCATTGCCCTGCACTTTTTCGTTTATCTTTTCCAGATCTATAAAACGTAAGTAGGGATCCTTGTCATATCCCACGACTACTCAACTATTTTTCTTAAAGTGAAAGTCGCATCTTGACAACATCTATTTGACTTGAACTCGACTTGCTCCTGTCCAAGTTTCACTTCCACAATCTTTGTCAACTTATTTTTCAATATCTTGCCTAAATCTTACCTGGAACACATTCCTCTGTAACTCTAATATTCAGTTTTATTTCATTTTTCATAAGTGGCACTATAAGAGCTCTACTCCAATTATCGGGAATTCACCTTCTGACCAGGTCCTCTGAACTATGCACTGTACCCATTGCAAAACTCATACCTCCATACTTAATCAGTTCTGGTCGAAAATAATCTACTCCAACTACCTTTCCACATTTCAAGTTTGTGATATGTAATCATCTTTGCATTTCTCTAGAACTTAAAATTTTTTATTACGGCTTCTATTTCTATTACGAGTCATTGCTTGCTCGTTTAACAGTCTTTCAAAGTAATTACTCCAGACATCTGGAATATCCTTATCTTAGCTTTTATGCCATCTTTCTCATCTTTGATTCCTTTTATCGTATTCTTTCATTCGTTTCTAAGATTCTTCGAAAGCTTCCACAATATTTTGCCCCTGTTCCAGATATTTATTTTCCATACCCTTACTAGTCTTCCCATGACTTTGGTTTAGTTTCTTTCACCCATAGCTTAGCTCGCTTACATTCTTTCTGAATTCTTTTAGTGCATCTGCAGATCTATTTTCTAGGAACTTTTGGTATGCTTTCTTCTTTTCCATGAGTTCTCGTTCAGCTTCTTGTGTCCACATTGGTGTTCTTATTTTTTTTTCCTTCCCGACAACTTCACCATGCCCCCCTAGCTGATTCAATCAATGTCTTCTACAAAATTTGCCACTGAGACCCCAAGGTGTGGTTCTGGTTTTCAGTTTGTTTGCTTTTTCAGTTTTTCTTCAGTAATGTTTGTATAGTTGAGACTACAATTTACCTTAAAAACGGCTCTACTTCAATTCTCTTTAAAACTTTTTACATACTGTTCTTTTTGTGATATCCATTTTTATCCTGCTTAGTAATAAGTAATGATCACTTCCAATTTCAAACCCTCTGTATGCTCTTGTATTCTAAACCAGAATGATGATATCAATATCAACAATGACATAGGCAGATTATTTATTTCTTGTGCCTTCTCTCCGTTAGCTTGTGCACATCTTTATGATGGAACATGGTGTTTGCAATGACTAGTCCGTATCCTGAGTAGAAGTCCATTAAATACTTCCCATTATTACTGGCTGTGCCTTTTTCTCCAAATTATCCCAAAACGTTTCTATATGCCTGGTAAGATTCATTTCCTATTCTGCTGTTCAGATCTCCAATAAGGACCACATTTTCCATTTTCTTTATATCAGCTGTCAGTTCTAATGACAAAAAAGTTCCTCTACTTTTTCATTAGAAGAAATTTCTGTGGACCCATAAGCACAAATAAGTTTCGTTGTCCATTTTTCTATTTTGAAGTCTGCTCACATAACTCTATTTGAAACTGTTTTCCATTCAAGAAGTTTATCTTCGCGTTTGGTGTTGAATGCTGTCGGTACTACTTTCTTTTCTTGATCATGATTGCCTGTAAATAAAATCCTATACCTATTCTTCAGTCAGATATCATCTCTTTTTTGTTCTTTTCTCTCTCAGTAATGCTGAATATATGCATACTTTTCCAATTCTTCTGCAAGTTCGATTTTCTTTCTATTAATACTTCCAATATATTAGTGTTAAAAATATTGTGGAATACTGATTATCAAGACAGACTGAGAATTTGTAGGCTGCAGACAGGAAAAAGAGGGGGGGGGGTGATATGATTAAGACTTACAAACTTCTGAAAGAGTCATACACGATTTTAGTTGATGTAATTTTTCATTTTATGGAAAGTGGGGAAAGATTGCTCTTTCATAGGGCAGTGCGTGATTGGAATGGATTGCCATTGGGTGTTGTGTCTGCAATCAGTATGAATGAATTCAAGAGTAAATATGATAGCTGGCTTTCTTAATAATAATAATAATCATGATTGTTCCTATCTTCAGTTCTTCTTCTTCTTCCAGATGTTGGGATGGAGTTTTTTTTCCAGTAAATGACTTTTCATTGTTCGCCCGGTTCGGTTCCCTGCTGAAAACAGCAGGAGCCTTCTTTAACTGGGCGATGTCCCAGCGAACATGAAATCTCATCATGAATAAACCATAAATGCTTACCATCGTTGGAATTTGTGGTTTAAACCAACAGAGAGGACAATTTGGTGGACTAAGTCCCAACTGTCAGCCCATCCTGGTTCGTTCAGTACCAGTAGATAACTATTAATGGGGTTACAACAATAAGGTAAGGATTGGACATTAGATCAGAAGCCCCATTCGCTTCTCCTGATTTCCGAGAAGTTATGTGGAGATTTCCTCCTAGTTATTTGGCTTTGTCCCTTAAGCAATCTCTACATTAAAAGCATATAAGCAATTCAGATTATGATAATTTCAAGATTTGTTTTCAGTTTCCCAAACATCAAAACTTGCTTCGCATGTTGAAAATTTTTACATTTGTCTGAAGAATGATATTCATTTTTTTTTCGTCTGTTTGTGTCTTTGTTTCACTCTATTTGTTTTATTCTGCTTGTACAGTATTTTGGCATCGTTTCTTTCCCTAATGTCAGACCAGAAGAATAAACATAATTACAGTTCGATTCTTATTGCCGACTGCAGATAATTTTTCCCGGCTTTTTTTTTCGGATAATCCTGATTTGCTTGATCTTTAGATCAGGCAAGTAGGTTTTTCCCCATGTGTTTTTAATCACCCAATATATTTGGATTTGCAAACGAAGCAATTTAGGTACGGAGAACCCCATAAGAGTAAATCCCTTTGCATTGATTCCGACAAGAATAGCAAATCTAGGGTTTAGAATCTCAAATAGGCAACAGTCCTTTGCAGTATTATTTTCGCCGGTGTCTCTGGAAACCCATTCATAGCTATGAACACAGCTTTCGGTGATAGCTAAGGGTGAAGTCAACCATCAGTAAAGAGGTACATTAGCCATTTGGAGTCTTGTCCACTTTTAATGGATAAAATACCATTTAAAACTTGCTCTACGATTAGCTGTCGATAAAGGGACACAGATTAAAGGACACGGCCTTCGGGTGTATAGGCCTACTTGTCGAAGACTTTTTGCGGCAATTTTTCGAGATATCCGCGTACCTGTATTTGAATGGAGCAGATTTGCAAGCTGATCTGCCGTGATATGTTGATTACATATTGCTATTATATCAAAAATTTCATGCTCTGTGATATAGCAAGGGTGACCCCATAGCAAACGTCTGGAACATATTCCATTGGTTTTGAAATGCTCTCCAGAGCCTGGATACAACGCGATGTGAGATTCCAAACTCTGCTAATATCATAATTCTGCGGCTTTCTTCCACGTTTCCAATAATTTTTCTCTGCGTGAAATCATCTAGTAGATGTCTTTACTTGACACATTACAAGATATCCAAGTTTGCAACTTTATTCCTTCACGAGAAGAGCTTCCTTGAAACACAATTCGCTTAGTACAGCCTTTTGTCTTTTATCCTGTTGAGTGCTAGCCCGTGAGCCGTTTGCCCATGATTCGAAAATTTGAGTATATACCCACTTTATGAAATCGTCAGTTATACAAAATTATCACAAGCTTATTCTTCTGAATTTGCAGTTGTAATCTTGGGAAATAGTCTTCGTCCTTAGGCTTTAGACACCAGTGTATTAACACATACAATCCTTCGACATAATATTCCCATTCGAAAATGTCTCAGTACCGATGTAGTTTCCCTAGTTTTAATGAAATTTAAATATCGAATTTCTAGTCTAATAAATTTATAACCAAAGTTCCAAAAAAAAAAAAAATAAATAAATAATCTGATAACGTCCTCACTCCTTTATTGATTTATTAGTGAGTTTAGTTTAGCCATAACTGACTTTTAAGGATCCATGGCGTTAATTTCTATCTTTGGCCATAGGTGATAGCCAGCCAAAAACTATTAATGATTCAAAAGCAACCAGTATAACAGCAGTTTTCTTATCCATAACGCTATCCATACTATATATATTACTCTCTGAAATAGTGTGAATTCCATGGTTAATTTTTCACAAGTTACAGGATTAAAAAACAGACTTTTCAAAAGAGAGCGGTCCTTTCTTTTTCCACATATTTCCAAGGGTTTGGAAGTATTCTCTTTAAAGCAATAAAATATTACGGTAATAAAAAAATTATATATATATTTTTTGTTTCATTACAATTATGGCTCCTGCAAGTTCATGTTCTAATATGCTCATTTACATATCGCATACATGCTGATTACTCTAATCTCCCAGCGCATTATGTATATAATGGCATGTGTTCTTTTCCTGGAATGCTGGTTTGGAATGCCAAAAACTCAGCGATTGTGAGAAAACACCTTGTTACCAATGTTAGAGACATTGTATAACTTACTTTTACTTAAAATCATCTGACTAAGAAACTGCCATTCTGAACGGATGATTTATTTATTTTTTATAAATTAGGTTTGTTTTAGATTTGCTGGCGGGGGCAAACGGGTTTTTCCTCCCGGAAACTCGGGTTTTTCATCCTGTAAACTCAAGAAAATCGACCGTAGTACCCACATTATGTCAGACAGTAACTTATCTTGTTAGAGTTAGGTACCAAGAGATGGCAGCACTTGTTTGCCAGCCTCTTCATCGGTGGCTGCTATAATGAGTGATAGACATGGGCCAGATATCTCTGATTGGCTACCGGTGGAGATTGAACTGCCCACTCAGTCTCCAAAAGGTAGATAGGGTTAAAAGGTCTTGCCTACTCCCTATAAGGGAATAAAAGGCGTTAGCTGATTTATTTATTTTTTATTTATTTTACTTTTTCAATTTAGAACGATCTTGTGCATCTCACTCCACAACAAATATTCATAACATCTTGTTATCTTCTCCATCATATAGAAAACTAACTCATATGGCAAATACATTGATTGTAACTCACACAATCTCCTTTGTTAGAAATAAGGTGTAGTCAAATCTCTAGTCAACAGAGCTCATAAAATATGTTCAATAGATTATCTTCTAAACAAATAACTGTCTGTTATCAGAGCTTCCTTTAACTCTCATAAAACAAAACAGATCAATAAAATAATCAATAATTATAATCTTCATTTTAACCTACCTCAAAAAGAAGTTGACAGAATTTGTCTTAAATATGTTAAAGGGCTTTCAGAAAAATAACAAGACGTGTTCGCAAGAATGACCAACCAGTTTCTTTCGGTCCAGTTTTCGTAAACCGAATACCTTCCTTATGTCTACAAAAGTAACACAGCCTCCTCCCCTTTTTTATCCTGAGATTACATAATCCCCTGCTCTTGTGGAATTTGTGTTATGGAAGACTGAACAAACAGAAAGTAGTTCTGTTCAAATTCATCTTGAAGAACATCAAGAATATATATCCTGTTTAGCAAGTCTTATCTACAAAAAAACAGAATTCGATATTAGAAACAGAATAACAAAGTTCTACACAAAGCTATTTTCTTCTGGAAAAACTGTACAAAGAAATCAGTGAAGCATCCATTCACAATACAGTACCTTAACAAAAACGATTGCCTTCAACTATCTCAATTTTGGAGAGTAAACCTACCTAATAACCAGCGCTTCCATAGCGCAATTGGAAGAACAACTGTACGTTCTGCCCTTCGGTTGGAAAAGGCCTAAGTTCGATTCTCGTCGTGACGGGAGATTTTTATATGCACTTTTCAATCGAAGGTGAGTAAGCTGATCTCATACGGAGGTAGCAGGGTTTTCTCTCAGAAACTCAGGTTTTTAATCCCACATACAGACAACCCTTCAGAAGACACGCACTTTACAGACAAAAAATACTAGTTGTGGTGGTAGGCAGTAGATAGCGTTGATGTAGATGGTTGGTTATACATTGGATGATTGTAGTGATGAAGGTGGATAGTTGTACAGTGATGTCCTCCTGCAATGAGGTCTACGACTCCTTGGAGTTATCACGAATAATAATAATAAAATCAGCTAATGCCTTTTTATTCCCGTATAGGGAGTAGGCGAGGCTGTTTAGCACTATCTAACTTTTAGAGACTGAGTGAACAGTTCAGTCTCCACTCGCAGCTAATCAGAGATAGCTGGCCCAAGGCTATCACTAATTAAGAAGCATGCAGTGAAGAAAGACGGCTCAACAAGTGTCGCCATCTTGTGGTCCCTAACCCTAACACAATATATTTAATGTCTGAAATAATCGTTCTTGAATGTTCTGAAATAATCGGTGTCGTTTTCTTGAGTTTACGGGACGAAAAACCGGAGTTTTCTGGAGAAAAATCCCACTTGCCTGTGTCCAGAGATCGACTAACTCGTGAACTGGTCGAAAAAAGGCTTAGAAAAATTTCCTCTAGTCGACGACTAGATTCGAAACAAAGTCTTCCTTCGTGCGGTCAAGCGCCGTGGTGTGCAAACGCCGCATCCACTGAGCTACACAGGCTCTTATTAATAATAATAATAAAATCAGCTAACGCCTTTTTATTCCCATATACGGGGAGTAGGCGAGGCCATTTAGCCCTATCTAACTTTTGCAGATTGAGTAGGCAGTTCAATCTCCACTGGTACCAATCAGAGATAGATGGCCTAAGGCTATCACTAATTAAACAGTACACAGTGAAGAGAGACGGTTGAAATGTGTCGCCATCTCGTGGTCCCTAACCCTAACACAATATATTTAATGTCTGAAATAATGTGGGTTCTACGGTCGATTTTCTTGAGTTTACGGGACGAAAAACCCGAGTTTCCCGGAGGAAAAACCTGCTTGCCCTTGCCAGAGATCGACTAGACTCGAAACGTCTTCCGTCGTGCGACCAAGCGCAGTGGTGTGCAAACGCCACATCCACTGAGCTACACAGGCTGGAGACGACGACGACTACTACTACTACTACTACTAATAATAATAATAATAATCCTGGCTATTCACATGCTTCTTAAATTGTTATTAACTAGAGGAAATTTTTCTAAGCCTTTTTTTGATCGGTTCCCGAGTCAGTCGATCTCTGGTACGGGAAAGTGGATTTTTCGTCCCATACACGCAAGAAAATCGACCGTAGAACCCACACTATTTTCAAAAAAAATAAATAAAAATAAATAAATAAATAAGCTAACTCTTTTTTGTTCCTGTATAGAAAGTAGGCGAGACCGTTTTTAAGACGTATCTAACTTTTGGAGAGTGAGTGGGCAGTTCAATCTCCACTGGTAGGCAATCAGAGATAGCTGACCCAAGGCTATCACTAATTAATCCGCACGCAGTGACGAAGGCGGCTAGTAAGTGCTGCCATCTGGTGGTCCCTAACCCTAACACAATATATTTAATGTCTGAAAATTGTGTGGGTTCGACGGACGATTTTCTTGAGTTTACGGGACGGAAAACACGAGGTTCTGGGAGGTAAAACCCAATGGCTCCTGCCAGAGATCGAGTAACTCTGGAACCGGTCGAGAAAAGGCTTAGAAAAAGTTCCTCTAGTCGGCGACTAGATTCGAACGCCTTTCGTCGTGCGGTCAAGTGCTGTAGAATGCAAACGCCACTACTACTGAGCTACGCAGGCTCTTAAACTATTTTCAGATATTAAAAATATTGTGTTAGTATTGGGGACCACGAGCTGGCGCCACTTGTTGAGCCGCATCTTTACTGCTTGCCATATAATTAGTGATAGCCTTGGGCTAGCTATCTCTGATGACTGCCACTGAAGATTGAACTGCCCACTCAGTTTCCAAAAGTTAGACAGGGCTAAACGGCCTCGCCTACTCCCTACACGAGAACAAAAAGGCGTTACCTGATTTAAATTTTTCTTATCTTATCATTTTTTAAAGACGTAATGTCAGAGCGCTCCTGATATATTGTGATTTTTGTTGATTTAAGTGTTTTCTTAGATTTAATTGTGTATTTTTAGTATATTATTGTAATTTATTAGTGGAGTTATTCTGCTATAGCATTTTTATAACATAATTTCAGAAATATTATTAATTTTACTACTCATAAATCGCGCCAAATACTCGTCGTAACAAGTCTAAAGGTAAGATTTTTTTTAATATTGGGCACATACACAGGAGATTGATTGCTCAATCTTTAGTATATTAGTAACGTCAGGTAATAAGGTTGCTGCTATTGAGGATTCCTGCTAAACAAAAGTATTGCTGCAGTGATGATGATAATTTATCTGAGGATACGGTGACATTAGAAATAGCTCGATTAAAAGAAATTATTAGAAAATCGATCAGGAATTGAAAAAGGTGGAAAACGTTTGACTGTACTTAGACAGGATAAGGAAAAGGATCAGAACAAGAACATACAAGAAAATATTGAACTTGGTAATCAAAATATTAATAACAACAAAGTAAGTCAGTTAAGATCTAAAAAAAAGAGAGATAATATGGTATGGTGATTCAATTTTAAAAGTTGCGCTTTCCGAGAAAGTCATCACTTATAGTTTCCCGGGAGCGAAAATTAAAAATATGACAAATGTAACTGAAAAAAAAAAAAAGGGGGTTTTCTGGTTGGTACTAATAATTTAAATAGTGACAAATATAGCATGAGGGAAGATATGAAAGGTGTGTTGGAAGAAGCGAGAAAGAAATGTGAGAGAGAGTAAAAATTATAGGATTACTACCCAGGTATATACTGAGTTAAGGAGGAGGGCGATGATAGCAAATGTTTCACATGCAGTCTGTGTAGAAGATGTGGATGGAAATATTTAGATGTGTGGGGTCTGTTTGATGGCGGAAAAGACTTGGATAAGAATGATTATTATTATTATTATTATTCGTGACACCTCCAAGCAGTCCGAAGTCTCATCGCGGAAGGACACCCACTGTACAACTTTTCATCTCCACTACTACTACGCAGAACCTCTACTACCAATCAACCATCTACTGCCCAAAACTGCCACCACCACAGCTAGTATTTTTTGAATGTAACTTGTGAGTGTTCTGAACGGCCGATTTGTCTGTATGCGGGAGAAAAACCCTGCTTCCTCCTTATGAGATCGGCTAACTCACCTTCGATTAAAAAAGTCCATATAAAGATTCCTCCAGTCATGACGAGAATCGAACACAGGCCTTTTCTAATCGAAGGGCACAACACCGTCGTTCTTCCAATTGCGCTATGGAGGCACTTAAATGATGCAATTGAATTCATTTCGCATCAGAAGCCTGGAGAAAATACTTCTTGGTATTAATCCTAATGCAGAGAGTCAGGGAAACTAGATCACCAAGGGAGGAATTGGAAAAATGTGTGTGAAAGTTCAGCTAACGTGATAAGGTTATGAACGGCTTCGAATATGGTTATGTGTGTGGCAAAGGAGTGTAAAAATATGCTTTGGGTTCGGACGTTTTAAGTATCTCTGGGGAGGAAAAAGAGAAAATTCTACAATACCAAATAGATTGCACATCTTATTCTATGCATAGGCTTCGTGGTAATTTATTATGTCTATACTCAAATGCCAGGAGCATTAGAAACAAATGGGTTGAGTTCATTGCTTTATTGAATACGATGTGGCATAAAATTGTTGGCATTAGAAACCTGGGTATCAGAACGGATAATGGGTATACTATTTTTAGGAATGGCAGAAGAGGAGGAGGAGTGCTACTAATGATATCAAATGACTTAAGTCCATTTAGGGTAGAAACACAAGAAACCAATGTCCCATGTAGCGGTGAGTTTGAATCTATCTGGTGTGAAATGGACTTAACAGAATAAAATATATGGTGGGATGTTATTGCAGACCTGGGGGTTAAGTTGCAGGGGACGAAGAAATGCATCGCCAGTTGATCCTTATGAGCACCAAGCGAATGATCATTGTGGTTGACTGTAATTTTCCAATCGTTGATTGGGTACATGATATGATATGATATATGAAAGCTGTTCTAACATCCAGAGACATTAATATCGACACAAGAACAAGATTATTAAAATTCTATATCTGCAGAGGAAAAAGAAGCAGAGGAAAAAATTGGAAGCTTTCAAAATGTGGACCATCAGAAGAACGTTGAAAAGTCATGGACAGAGAAAATAAAAAACGAAGATGTTTTGAAGAAAGAAAAAAATGAAAAGAACATTAATGAAAATAATTAAAGAATGAAAACATAAATATTTTGGACACCAAACTAGAAAAGAAGGCATTCAGAAATTAATATTACAAGGGAAACTGGATTGAAAAAGAGGGAGAGGTAGACCCAGGAGAATGTGGTTGGAAGAGATATTATGGACTGGACTGGCTTAAAATATCATAAATATTCCAGAGCAGCAAAAGAAAGAAAAATGTTCCGTGGCATGGTTGCCAACCTCCTTCTAGGGGATGACACTTGAAGAAGAAGAAGAATATTGGGTAGAAGAGAAATCTTATGATAAGATAGAAGAGGAATTTATTGAATTGTTGAGAGACAACTTTCTCAAACAGCATGTGAAAGAAGGAACTCGTGGTCAAAGAGTGTTGGATTTGCTCATAGCGTCACAAGTGGTCTCTGTCAAGAACATGGGTATTTTACCACCAATTAGTGACAGTGATCATGCTATACTTTCTTTGGAAGTATCTAATTGTATTGAAGCTCCGATTAAAACAGGCTACATGCTGAACTAGAAAACTGGAAATTACGATAAACCTAGATGAATACTATCTTTGGTCCCATGGTATCAGTTACTGAATGGGAAAAATGTCAGCAATGCATAAGAATCTTTGAAAAAAGGCTTAACTGAGGTGGTGTCTGAATGCATCCCTAGTTTTCGAAGAATAAATAGACTGGGAGTTAAATGGATGTGCAACCTTGTTAAGCAAGAGAACTACAAGAAGATGATGATGTGGAAAGTATATTGTGAGAATAAAATTGAGGGGAGTTATAAAGTATATAAAGCTCAGGCCAGAAAAGTAACAAGTATTGTGAGGAAAGCTAAAACGGAGTATGAAAAGAAATTCGCGATGGCAATTTCTCTACACGTTAAAGGCAATCCATGCAAGTTAAAGGCAATCCAAAAGAATTTTATCGTTATGCCACAAGCAAAAGAAAAAATGAATGTGGAAGAATAACTTTATTTAATGCAGATGGTACTCGAGTGTTAGAAGCTAATGAGATTGTTCATTTAATGCGTGCTCACTTTGCTAAGATATATCAACCACGTATATGTAGCATGGCGCACGGTGCTACGTTGGATGGACTTAGTGGTTTGTGAAACTGAGGAGGTTGAAGAGTTGTTGCATAACCTGGATAAGAATTCGTCAATAGTGACAGATGGAATATCAACCCCGTTTGCTATAAGAATGTTCACACAAATTGGCTAGGCCTTTCATATATTTGTATAACTTGAGTCTCAGCTCAGGAATGATACCACAGGAATTGAAGGAATGTATGATAGTTCCATTTCATAAGGGTGGTGGTGGAAATACTGATGTGTCTAACTATTGAACTATCAGTATCTGGTGTGGTAGTGAATATTTTAGAGAAGTTGTTAAGAACTTGCATACAGAATGGGTAGACAAACATGCTATACTCTGCAAGGAACAGCACAGGTTTACTAAAGGAAGGTCATGTTTTAGCAATTTGGTCATATTTTATAACAATGTTATGGCCCAGTTGGATAAAGGGAATGGATTCACTATGATAATGTTGGATTTTTCTAAGGCATTTGATAGGATACCACACGAAAGGCGTTTGCATAAACTGGAGAATAAAGGATTAAAATATTATCTCTTGAGTTGGGTCAAGGGATGGTTGAGAGAGAGATATCAAAAAGTGATATACAATGGGTGTGAATCTGACAGTTTTAAGGTGACCAGTGGTGTACCTCAGGGTTCAGTCATTGGGCCATTATTGCTCAATCTATACATTAACGACAGGTAGGGCCTACCATCAGATGTACAATTATTTGCCGTAGGCAGGACAATAAGGGATGCTACTGATATTCAGCAATTACAAAATTATTTGAATAGTCTGGAAATTTGGTCAAACGAAAATGGCTACCAGTTTAATGTCAGTAAGTGTAAAGTTATTACATATACTTTGGCGTGATTAGAGTTCCAGTGGCATATTTTATTAGTGGGGTTATGCTATAAGAAACTGAAGAGAAAAGGGATCTTGATGTATTGGTGGACAAGAATTTAAAGTTCAAAGGTCACATAGCAAAAGTTGCAAATACAACTCGGAGGATAACTGCGATGTTGAAGCGAACCTTGACATGTAAGGCTAAGGAAGTAATTTTGCCTCTTTATAAGGCTTTGATAAGACCACACCCAGATTATTCTGTGCAGATTTGGTCTCCTGGATTCCAAGGGGATAAAGATGTGGAAAAGTGCAAAGATGAGTTACAAGGAATATATCTGGATTATGGGATTTAGATTATGAGGACAGATTGTAAGTATGTGGATTGCAGACTGGTTAACAGGAGAAAGAGGGGTGATATGATAAGTCAATAAACTTTTGAATGGGTGTTATAAGATTTCAATGAAATTTTTTGTTATATGGAAGGTGGGGAGAGAACAAGGAAGCATCCATGGAAGTTAACTTTGTTCACAGTCAAGAAAGGGGTAAGAGCTAAGTTTTTCTCCCAGAGAGCAGTGAGTTAGTGGATTAATTTTCCATTAGGAGTAGTGAGTGCATCTTCTTCAAGTGTCATCCCCTAGAAGGCGGTTGGCAAACATGTCACGGAACCGTTTTTCTTTCTTTTGCTGCTCTGAAACATTTATGGTAATTCAAGCTAGTCCAGTCCTTAATGTCTTCAAACCACATTCTCCTGGGTCTACCTCTCCCTCTTTTTCCATCCAATTTCCCTTCTAATATTAATTTCTGAATGCCTTCTTGTCTAGTTAGATGTCCAAAATATTTATGTTTTCATTCTTTAATTATTTTCATTGATGTTATTTTCATTTTTGCTCTCTTTCAAACATCTTCGTTTTTCATTTTCTCTGTCCATGGTATTTTCAACATTTTTCTGATGGTCCACATTTCGAAAGCTTCTAATTTTTTCTCTGCTTCTTTATTTAGAGTCCAAGTTTCACTGTTGTAGAGAAGGCTTGACCAGGTATAGCATTTTCTTAATCTTTTTCTTGTGTCTATATTAATGTCTCTGGATGTTAGAACAATTTCATATCAGTAAAGGCTTTTCTTGCTATGTCTATTCTTCTTTTTGTTTCTTTGAGGGAATTTCCTCTGTCTGTAAACATTTGTCCCAAATATATAAAAGACTGAATCTGTTCAATTTTCTTTTTGTTAACAGTTAAGTTCAGTTTCTTATTTATTGGTTCTTTTGATATAATTATGCTTTGTTTTCTTTAGGTTAATAATTAGTCCAATGTCTAAGCTCCTGTTGTAAATTTCTCTGATTAAGTTTAGAAGATCATCTTCAGATTCAGCTATAAGAACTGTGTCATCTGCATACCTGAAGTTTTTGAAGTTCCTACCTCCGACTTTTACATCTTTCAGTTCTGAAATTTTTAAAAACTTGCTCGCAATTTATATTGTACAGTTAGGGTGATAAGACACATCTGCATACCTGAAGTTGTTGAAGTTCCTACCTCCGACTTTTACATCTTTCAGTTCTGAAATTTTTAAAAACTTGCTCGCAATTTATATTGTACAGTTAGGGTGATAAGACACATCCTTGCCTTACTCCTTTTTTGATTTCAAAGTTGCCAGAATATGTATTTTTATATTATATTGAGGCCATTTGATTCCAGTGCATATTTGTAATTATACGTAGATCATTTCCTTTTAACCCATTATTCTGTAGGATATGTATTAATTTCTTGTGGTCTGTGGAATCAAATGCTTTAGTGTAATCAATAAAACAAAGACATATGCTTTTCTGGTTGTCAAGGCTCCTTTCACATAATGTTTTCAAATTGAAGATTCCTTCTCGTGTACCTTTGTCTTTTTGAAAACCTGATTGAGTGTCATCTATTTCTACTGACAAAGTGCCTTTTATTCTTTCTAGGATTATTATAAGTAGTAATTTTGTAACATGGCTTGTTAAACTTATTAGTCTATATTCTGTACATTCAAAAGTTCTTGGAATTTTGGGAATAGTGACAAAGATGGATTTCCTCAGATCATCAGGGATGGATCCTGAATCAGAGATGTTATTAAAAAAAATTTTAGGTCATTAAATGTGTTTTCATTTACTTTCTTTAATAATTCAATAGGGATCTGCTCAGGGCCTGGTGTTTTACCTGTTTTCATTTGACTTAGGGCGTATTCTATTTCTTCATATGCAATTGGTTCACAATCCATATTTTGTATGTCTGGTGTATCTGTGCGATCAGAGTCAAACAGTTCTTTTCCATATTCTTTCCATCTTTTTATGATATCTTGTGTCTCTAGTAGTATTTTTGCATTTTGATCTTTTATACAAGGATTATGGTTGAAATTTTTCTCTTTATTTATCAGGGCCTGGATTGATTTATGCATTTTTTACTATTATGTTTCTTGTCCAGTTCCTCTAATTCTTTACATGAGTGCATCTACTGTGAATAAATTTTAGGAAAGGTATGATAGCTGATTTGGATGATTTATAGCCTCCCTCGATGAGTCCTTGACTCCCTGGAGATGAAGGTATCTTCATGGAGTCGACAGCATATATAATATCACTCACTTTCATTTTAATCGTTGTCCTCTCTTTTTTGTAGTTATCATCCTGTACAGTGTTGAAAAAGACTATGAAACATAGCCAAAAATTCTACAAATAAATAATTTTACGGAAGTGATTGCCGTCATTAATTAGTATTATAATGTTTCCACCGATTTTTAAATCACTATCTTGTATAATATAATATGAATATTAATTTATAGAGAAAATGTTGCCTCCTTTCTAGTACACCATGGCAAATACACTAAACTTCTGCAATGGTGAAATACAGATAGGCCTGCTGATCGATTATATTGATGTCGTAAAGGACATGCCCTTCTGTTTTTTTTTTTAATGAATTGATCCCCTTTTTTTGACTCTCAGAACTTTATGAAACTTTTTTTTCTTAATAAGTAGGTATAAGAAAACCTTCTTACGATAGATACTTTTCAAATGCGAAAAATTTCTAAAAAAAAAATTCAAATCCAATTCTAAGAGGTACGTAAAAAAATCGTGTTGCAACTGTCTTTTCCTGATGAAACCATGGTGTGTCAAGTATCATGTGAAGCCATTTGTTTGTCTGGAAAGAAGTCAACGGACAACCTCATGGGCAAGGCGCATCGCGCTATATAACATGCATTATAATCAGTGATACTATTGTCGTTATCCAGTTATACCATTCCGAGATGAAAAGGTGGGAATCAACCCAAAGTGCTACCTGGAGTGGACCACCACCACCACACTATCATCAAACGTGACCGTTTTGTGCACCGAAGGATAATATGTAAAAACATTCTTTGGCCGATTCGTTGATTGTGGATTTCCGGATATCGATAACACAAATCCATGTAAAAATATTCACAACCAAATCGCACCACATCGGTTTCCATTGTAGGGCGCAAAATGAAACACATCATCATGAAACAATATAACATGAGACACCACATCACCCGAATCAACATGCAGCGTCGTCAGTAGTGCAAAGAGCATGTACATTAGAAGCTTTAAAAGCTATATTATGGAGCGACGAATCACGCTACACCTTCTACCCAGCATATGGACAGGTGTGGCTGTGGTGGATGCTCAGCGCTCATACAGCTCTTAGGGGAGTGTATAACCCCAAATATGAATTTCGAAGGTGGAGGTGGGATGAAATGGTGCTGTTGTTTCCTGGATTTGTCTCGGACTTCTGTTTATGCTGCCACGAACAGTAAACTCTTTGAAACAGAGATATCTGAACTTTCAGGAGAATGCGATTCTTCATAATCAATGGTCATTTCGTAGAAACGTCAATGATTTATTGACGATAGACGGTTAATTTATTCAGGAAGACAATGCTCTGTGTCATAAGGCTGCAACTGTAACTGCATGGGTTCAAGACTTCGTTACATGCCTACAGGAAGAATGGTCAGAAATTCCCATTGATTGCTATCGCACACTTGTGGATGCTATGCCCGTAGGATTGATACATTTATTTCAGCGAAAGGACGTCTTACATCTTATTAAGGTTTGCACCATGGCTGTTTGTCCCTCAAACCATGATATATCCGTTAACTTCTTTCCAATCAGTGTAGTCTTTGGATACTAACGTTGGCTGTATGGCTGCAGGCTGGTAAAGCATATGCTAATATTGGCATTATTGTCGTCTGGTAGAGGAGTAGCTTGTTCCTGGTTTTGTTTGCTGTTTCGGTTATTCATAGGGTTTAGCTTGGCTATTGCATTGGATGCATTCCTGTAAGCGAATTTGGTGTGGTCCGTGAACAATGCTAAAATATTTTGTTCTTGTGTGCCATGGGATCTTGATGTTGAATATCTGTATAAACCTCTTCTGGGGTTGGTTCCCTTTTGGTGATGAGTATGACTGTGCTGTTTGGAGGCGCTACTTTCAGCCTCCATTCTGTGAACCGGTTTTTTAGGACAGAGATGCATTTAGTAAGCCCACAGTAAGTGCTCCTTACTGTGGGCTTAAGATCCCTAAGCTCACACTAAGGGCTCCTTTCCTGGAGCCCTTACTGTGGGCGTAGGGATCTTGATGGATTTGCTGTATTCTTCATGTAGATGGCTAAGATACCCGTAGCTTTTTGTGGGAAATCAGTCATGCAGATGTATAATAAAAGTGAGACTAGCAGGGTGTTTTGGTAAACTCTGGCTCTGATAATTGTTTGTGTTGATCTTATTCCGGTGAGTTTTACTTGAAGTATTCTATCACTTAGGTATGATCCGATTAGTTTTGTCATGTTCTTTCGGATGTTTTCTTTTATGTTGTAGAGTAATCCCTGATGCGAGATTTATCAAATGCTTTTGCGATATCTACGAAAAGTGACTCCTGTGTTTTGATTCCAGTTGCATCCGGTGGTGATGTGTTCGACGAATCTTTGAATCCATTGTGTGATTTCGTCTGAATCCAAATTATGCTTTGGTATGATGATCAGTCTGTCTGTTTCTTCATCTAGTGTGGTTAAGATGTTTCTCTTTGCGATTTTTCCTATTCTGGGGAGGCCTATAGATTCATAACTTTGAGGGAACTGTGGGACTTATCTCGATGTTTGTGTACCTGGAGTGTATCTGCGATATTCCAGTATGAAAGGAAATATTTTGGTCTTCGTATACGTATAACGTTATGATACTGACTAGACGCTTTACTGATCTGATTGGAAATAGCTTGATGATTTTGTTGGTTTAACCCTGGTGCTTTCCTGATGATAAGATGCTTAATGATATTCGCTATCTCTGTTGGGCAGGTGAGGCGGTACAATCGTGGTTTGTGGGTTGGTATACCTTGCCTCTGACTTACTAGTGGAGCTTGTGGATGGAGTCGAGGCTGACGTTTCCGTATACTAGGCTACACTGTTTTTTCTAGATTGTTTGCCAAAGCTTCAGCTTTATCCACATTTGTTCCTGGAGCTCTGTGTAATCGGGGGAAGTTTTTTACGGGCGACTCGTAAGACATTGAGTAGTTTTCATTTTGGTTGATGTTCTGTTGTACGGTGAATTCGGCGATAAAGATGGGCGGCTTTCCCCATAGTAAGGTTGGAAGGGTTGTTTCTGATTTCCTATCTGTAGTAGGACAAGATAATAGACCAGACTTCAAAATAAAAAGCGATATCGTAAAGGAACCTGGAGTGATATCTGTCTTTGACTACATCGACCTTTACAGAGTGAGATGGAGACAACATACGGAAAGAATGAGTGAAGTAAGTCGTCCCAGAGAGCTGTAGATATATCGACCTCAAGAGAGGAGGAATAGAAGACGACGTTTGAAAAGATGGGAACAGACTGTAACATGCGACTAGGTCTATTAAAGGCAAACGAACTTTCCTCAGACCACTGTCCAATCCCACTTCTTACTTTCCATTAATAAATTTCCATGCAGTTACAGCGGCATTTATGCTGCTGTAGACATGAACGTCACCACACTTGACTGGCTTTTAAAGAGACTAATTTCTACCCTATAGGCAATGTCCATGACATCTGGCTTCCCGCAGGGTCTGAATTGCATGTGTTCAGTTGGGTCTATGTCTGTTGTGTTCTTTGAGCTACGATATGTATTGTGTTTCTCTTTTCCTGTTTTTTAATCTGCTGTTCCAGGCTGACTGGCGTTTTTCATTTTGGTCTCCTTCTATGATGATGGAATCTTTAGTGCCTAGTATAGCTTCTATGTCTGCTGCCAGAAGGGTTTGCTCAGTGACTTGTTGGCTGCATATATTTGAAGTTTTTCTGCATTGGTTGTTTGTAATTATAGCTGTGGTTTTCAGGTGTCTTGTTTGGGATTGGGTATTTCGTGGTGCTTCATGTAGCTTTTGATAAAGCAGGAGGTTCCGCCCGCTCATGCGTCCAGTTTGTAGTTTCTATAGTGATAGTGTATCCTGTGTGTTGTGGGTTATTTGCTGGTTAGAGGTACGTCTCGATTATTAAAATTCTTTCAGGATTGTGATGGTTGGCAAAATCCTGTAGCTCTAGGATATTATGGCTATTTCCGTTCCAAGCAGCGATTATTAATGAGTTTGGTGAAGGAGAATTTATATATCATGAAGTGCAGTTAATTAACATGAAGTAGGTTAACTTGACGAGACATTTTGTAGCGTCTAGATTCCGTTTTGTTTGTTGAACTTGGTTAGCATATGTGTTAGTGTGGCTGTTATGATGGGGATTGGGTTGTAGTCAGTGGTGAAATTTTGTCCGTGCCGCGTTGTTTTTTTTTTGGTCTATTTCTGCTTATGTTACATTTTAGTTCAGGGTTTCTTGGTTCTTTGATTGGGTTTAGTTGTCTGGATGGAGAAACCGTTGATATTATGGGTATGCATAGTGGAGAGGGTGTTGGAGTTTGTTAGTAGCATTTCGGTTTTTTGAATGGAGGCTGCATACTTTGTAGTTGGGCGAGTGGAGTGTGTTACAGTTTGTACTGTTGGTGAGTGTGTTTTTTTCTAGGTGATTTTTGGATTGTTTTCTCCGCACTTTACGCATCTATAGTCTGATATTCATAGCATTTTTTTGGTGTCTGTTGCACCGACCTTTTGAAGTCTTTTTTTAGGAGGAAGGGTTTGCGGTGACTATGTGGCCACCAATTGAAGTGATGTCATAAATTTCCCTTTGTTCTTTGCTGATTTTCACTAATACTAGTGACATTGGACGTTTGGTTCTCTCTGCCTGCTACTGAAGTGTAACTACAAGCAGGCGATCCGTTTATTAGAGTGGGTCTGATGATTGATTTGTAAATCCGTAGCTTGTTTTCAGTGATAACTTGGCTTCTCCGGTTGAGAAGAGAGTAGGACTGGACAATTGCGGAATTGGATTTATGCAGGTATATACAATGCGAGGGTTAAAACTGAGGCAGTTGTCTAGTTGTATACATAGATATTTGATTTTGGATTGCCATGGAATAGCTGCATTGAATAGTTTAATTTCTCCGCAGCGAAATGTTTTCCGTCTTGTAAAAAAGTATAGCGAATTACGATATTAAAGCTCTGATGGATATCATTCTACATAGAGAATTTATAGTCTTACAATATAGGGGGCGTTAAATCTTATATAATATAATATAATATAATATAATATAATATAATATAATATAATATAATATAATATAATATAACATAACATAACATAACATAACATAACATAACATAACATAATATAATATAATATAATATAATATAATATAATATAATATAATATAATATAATATAATATAATATAATATAATATAATATAATATTAAAAATTATATATATTATATTAATTAAAAATTATGTATATTATATTAATTAAAAACCTATATATTAAAAAAAAATAATTTTATATTCATTATGATCGTTATTATTATTAGTTTCTGATTTGAATTGGTTGTCTGTAAATTTTCGCATTAGTTTAGTTGTGCGCATGTGCGGCTCTATGAATCGGACACGCGGATCCTGTCTCGCTCTTCTGTAACAACTGTGAATGGGTTTGTTGGTTTAAGGTCTGGTTGGGTTAGGGTGCTGGAAATATATTTGAACGTTTAGTTATTGTTGTTGATTATTTGATAAATGGATTCCTCTAAGAACACTGAAGCTGCACCAGAATCATGGGAACAGTACACTGATGAGAATACAGGAAGTGATAAAAGCGACGATAATTTCTCAAAACCATTTTCTTCTTTGAATATAAATGCTCCGCCATTTGTGCCTTCTTTTGCTACCTTAGCAGCTGCTAAGGCACAAATGGAAGAACCAGGAGAAGAAGGAACAACTGAGGATGCAGATCAAGGTACTGAGTTAATTCATTTGTATAGGTCTTACCTTTACGTCTTGTAGAACGTACTTTTAAATATGCTTTAGAGTTCGAGTGTGTGTTGCTGACCCAACGTGGTATTCGAAATCGACTTCATTTTTCTTGTATTGTTGAATGTTTCTAAAATACACTTAAGTGTTTTATACTTATTCAAGTAATTCGAAGTTTCAGCTGTTATATTTATTATATCGAATTGCTCAATCTGACCAGACAGTTGGACAGCGTATGTCATGTGCATTATTTCGTCATTTTGTTTCAGAAAGTTTCCCAATCATAAGTACTTTTTATGTAATAGCCATGTATGAAGGTAAGTTAATCTGTTATAATTCCTAACGAATGGTTTCCCATTTGCATTCTTGCAAAGAATAGTTTTTTTTTTTTAATAAAGAATTTTTACTGCAAGAGATTTGTGTGGAATGGAAGATTTTATCACGTTTTGAATATGATGACCTCAAAACTATCCTGTGACTTAGTATGAGGAATACTAAGGGGGAAGAATTGAAATCGAGATCAAATAAAATCGAGGCACTGCACTGATAACCTTGCGAATAAAACTTTAATCTCGTTGCAGCATTTTAATCAAATATCATAGTATTTCTACGTTTGTTAATTTACAACATTAAAGTATTAGAATTGCCACAGAATTAACTACATTCGTGCTAAACTATATTCTCTGTGATAAAAAAAAAAAAAAAAATTGATAATTGAGAGGGATTCTTGCCCTAAATGGTATATTGTCGACCATGGGGTTGGAGCATTGAGCATAGCAGCCTAAACCATAAAACCTGTTTTTGCGAAGTTGAAGGATTGAATGTTTTCCCCAAAAATTTGCTCTTTAATTTTGTGAGATAATTTTGAGAAAATTATATTGAAGTTAATATTTTACTTATAAGATTGATATGTTTAAGAAAGAAATACTTTTGTAACATTTCATGCATTTGTTTTATAATGTTTCATTTGTGTAGTTTAGGTCAGGAATTGCACTTAATTCAGTTTTTTTCACATTGGAAGAAATTTTTGTAGTTTTATTACACTGTAAAGTGTACTATCAGCTAACCAACCCTTCCGTTATCTCATAGGAAAATTGATGTGATGACATATCACCAGGAAATTGGCAGTAGTATTGGTATGCCTGTTCAATAAGAGTCTGGCAGCAGCACAAGTTTCAAGGAAGTGGAAGGAGCGTAAAATTGTACCACAGGCATAAAGGTGGTGATAAGGCTGCAGCTTCAAATTGTATGATAATCTGTATATCTGGAGTTCTGGTGAAGATACTGGAGAGATTGGTGAGAAGTAGGATACAGAAGTGGGTTGATAATAGCAGTACTCTCTGTGGTTATCAGCATGGGTTTGTTAAAGGGAGATCATGTTTCACTAACTTACCTATGTGCCATAACAAGATGACAAATATCTTGGACAGGGGAGATGCATATACAGTGTGTACTTGGATTTTGGAAGAATTTTTGATAGACTGCCTCATGACAACCTGGTGAATAAATTGAAACAGGTGTGATTGGATAACAGACTTTTGAGTTGGATCAGTGACTGGCTGTCAGATATGTATCAGAAAGTTGTACATGGGGATGCAGTATCCTGAAACAGGAAGGTCACTAATGGTATTCCACAGGGGTCAGTTTTGGGACCTTTGTTGTTTATTTTATATGTTAATGATATTGAGATGGGTTTAACTAGTGATATGCAGCTGTTTGCAGATGATGCAAAACTGGGGAGAGCAATGCAGAGTCAATGGCTTTAAAAGGATTTGAATAGATTTCATGAATGGGCAGGTAAGTGGAACTGTCAGTTCATTGTTGCAAGTGTAAGGTTTGAGATTTGGTAAGCAACAATGGGATGTGAAGTATACACTTGGTGGGAGAAACTCTAAAGGAGGTAGAGGAGATGAGAGGTCTAGGAATGATAGGGTCATGTTGCACAAGTTGTGAAGGCTTCACATTGGATACTGGCAATGATGCGGAGGACCCTGACATGCAGAAATAGAACAGAGGGCCTTGATCAGGCCTCATGGATTATTGTGCATAGCTTTGATCACCAGGTTTTCATGGTGATGAGGATATGTTGGAAAGGGTCTAGGGAAGATTCACAAAGATAGTGGTCTTTGGAATGTGGAGTATGAGGATAGATTGAGAGAATGTAAATTGCAAAGCCTTGTGAAGGGGAGGGGGGAGATATGATTGAGACATATAAGCTAGTCAGATTATTATCAGGTTGACATGGAAGAGATTTTTCATAGAATGGGAGAGTGGGTAGAACAAGAGACCATTGCTGGAAACTGTATAAGGAGGGTGTGAGGAGTAGATTCTTTGCAAGGAGAGTGGTTAGTGAGTGGAATGTATTGCCTGAGTGTGTTGTGAATGTAGATGCATTCAATCAGTTTAAAGCACGGTTGGATAAGCATTGTGTGCAGTAGTGTGTACCTCCTATGATGAGTTTCTGACTTCATGGCAGTCAGATGTTAATAATTTCCTGTGTCAGATAATGAGGAATTTACAAAATGCTAAATTTAGAAATATTGTGCTGCTCTACTTTGTACTTTTCTGAATTTATTTTCATACTTTAACACATTAAAGTATAACCAATCTCTCTTATGGAATAAGACAGAAATTTGCCAACACACTAAATTAGCTGGATACAAGACAGTGTTTAAACCACTTTTAACTTATGGATCTGAGAGCTGGGTTAAAAGTAAAACACTTGACCAAAGACTTGCAGGCATGAGCAGATGGCATCAATGGCAATATCATATTAAAAATGAGGATATTAGGAAAGAACTTGATATTATCAGCATCCAGGAATGCATTAGCAGAGCTAATCTCAGGTGGTACGGTCACTTAAACAGAATGGGAGAAGGAAGATTAGCCAAACAAGTGTTCTCTGCCAGGTTGGTAGGAAAAAGACCCAGAGGAAGACCAAGATATAGGTGGATTGATACAGTAAAAAGTGCCATAGAAGATAGAAATATAAGACCTGATAATATTGGAGTCTTGACATTTAACAGACTGATTTGGAGGAAAATTGTAGATAGGAAGTTAGTAATGATGTAAATTTTTCATGTAGCACTATCATATCCTGTACACTCCCTGAGGGTATATATATATCAGGAATTTGATGATGAAGTATAATCACTTTCAGCTTGTATGACTTGTAATGGTGCTGAATAGGCATTTTGATTAAGTTTTTAAGATATCAGCAATGTGTATATAGCTGCTAGGAATGCAGTAACTTCATAAAACTTTCTCATTTATTTTCGGTCTTTGTTGTTGCAATCAAGATATGAATTGTCTGCAATGGGGAATGTGTATTTCATTTTTAAAAAAAAGTTGATGTCACACATGCAGCATTACTGTTATCTATTTTGATACTTGTTTCTTGGAGTATCTGAATGCATTCTGATCATAATGATTTTATGTAATGAAACATGTTCATTTCATAGTTGCCACTTATTGCATGTTTGATTCATCATTGCATAAAGATATTTATTACATCAAAGGTCCTTTTACAGTACAAAATAGTATGTTATAGTAATCATGACTGAGGATTGCAATGGTGCTGTCATTGCTGGACATAGAAAAGGACCTTCTGGGTACCCTTTTTCTGGTAGTCTATAGATACTGAATGTATGGACTCAGAGGATCTATCCATCACCTACATCATTTGAGCAAGTAGAGAAGAGTAGCTAATTTTTGATAAATCTTGATGTGGATTTGAATATGAGTTTTTTTAAGCCATGCCACATGTTTCCAGAGATGCTCTTTGCATTTGGATGTAAAAGATGGTAATAAATTTTTTGTGATATGGATTCTTGGAGGAAGGGGAGAATAATATACTGTATTGGGAGGAAAGCACAAAAAACAAACCAAAAAAAAAAATTATAGAGATGAGGTGTTACATCTTTACAACATTCCTTTAAGTAAGTACAACTACCTGATGCTACCAAAAATCTGGAAGGCCATTAGCCTAACAATCGATAGATTTTACTATTGTGCATATAAAAGTTAGGATTATAAGGTTATGCTATTTCAAATTGTCTTTTTTTTTGCCTTCCTTCCTTGTGCTTGCATTCACACACATGCATATTCTTATCTTTCTGCCCCTGAAGATGCCTTTGTTAGTAAATCAAGTGAAATATTCACTTAAATAAAATTTAGTTAATCATTATCCTTTGATTCTTCTGTTGAAACAAAAGTGAGTTATTTGTTGTTGCTGTATGCATATGTGCAACTGTTTCTATCTGTTGCAACTTGTACTGCATGGTGATGTAAATATTTCTGACACGAATAAAACTGTTGGACCCTTTCGAACAGTTTTTGATGTAAAGTTCAGCAGTGTGTGTGTGTGTGTATATATATATATATATATATATATATATAAAAATAGATAAGCCGAAATTTGAAACATTTTTATGTCACGTTTTTTGTCTTACTGGCTTACCTGCCTGGAACTCGGGGTGGAGGGACATAGGCGCCAGGGGGTGGAGCCTCCCTAGTATATATATATATATATATATATATATATATATAAGCAAAATTTAATTACAATTAAGAAAACTCGAATGGTGTGTCAATATAACCTCTCAAAATTGAGAAAGTTTCAGCCAATCACTTTTGTTTAGGTTTGGGTTGTGAATGTGTGCTTCACAGCTTTCTTTGTAGTATCTTTCCAGAAGAAAGTACCTTTTGTGTAACATTTTGGTTTTGTTCTACTGAATTCTGTGTTTTGTAGATTAAGCATGGCTTGCTAAACTGGATTTGTTGGGTTCTTTAACAATCTTAAAGAACCCAATTTGAGACAAATTAGGGTACTGTACTCCAGACTTTATCAAAATAAGCAAAATTTAATTACAATTAAGGAACACAAATGGTGTGTATTAGTTAATATAACCTCTCAAAATTGAGAAAATTTTAGACAATCACTTTTGTTTTGGTTTGGGTTGTGAATGTCAAGGAGTGAAGAGTACTGTCATTGGCAAAGCTGTGAATAAGATTTGAAATCAGAAATGGAGGTTGTAAATGTAGCGGAGCAAGAGCGTAGATGAGAGTACAGAACTCTGAAGCACTCCAACATTGATAGGAGAAATCTGATGAGAGGAAGCCATCCACCATGATACACAGTGAATGACCAGTGTAGAATCTGGCAATCCAATCACAGTGTAGAAGGGAGACCATAAGATGGCAGTTTGTTCAGGAGACCTCAGTGCCAGACAATCATATGCCTTAGAAATATTGTGGATGATAACATGATTTTCTCCGAATCTTTCCATGGCCTTGAGTGCAAAGGCAGGTGAGATTAGCTGGGAGGTCGGCTGTAGAACAAGAATGGCAGAATCCATATTGGTTGTTAATAAACTGATGATTTCCCAGAAGAAGCTCTGGTTGTGATAACTTTCTCCATCACTTCTTAAAGTACCGAGGTGAGAGCAATGGAATGATATAGATGGCTGACTTTTGTCTCCCTTTTTTGGGTATAGGCTGGATGTGAGCTTGTTTCCATGCTGTTGGGTAGATGCCAGTAGAATGAATACTGTATTAGTTTATAGCATAGGTTTCCAAAGTGGGTGGTACCGCTCCCCAGTGGGCGCTGAAGCCTTCTAGGGGGGGGGCTATAGTGGGATCAGAAGCATTTGGGTGCGGTCTATGGGTCGGTGGCTCTTTATAGAAGAGATTAATAATATATATTTAAAAAGTAATTATTTTCGTGATTTTGCGATTAGATAATCATTTAAAATTAAAATTGCATTTTAATTCATCTTATGCCCGTCTTACACGATCAATTTTTTTTATCAATTTTCTATTTCAATTATTTAATCATTTGAAAATTTACCATGTCAGGTAGAAATAGATGTCAATTTTCTATGTCAATGAGAAAATAGAGCATGTATATATGTGTGTATAATAGGTTATGTTTACAGTAGCAAATATATTCGTTATATTTAATTTCAAAATATATATAAAATATATAAAACCACTTTTCTAATTGATTTGTACAAAAATAAATTTAATTTAATAAATTAAATTTTATATAATTTAATATTACGAGTAAAAATAATAATGGCAAGAAAGAAATAAAATCATAAATTTTAGTTAGCCTAGTTAGTACTAACTTATATTGCTAACTAGAGGGAAAAAACAAAGCAAATATTATTCGAAACTTATACTGTTTTCTGTGGTTATGTTTTGTAGGTTTGTTGTTTATACCTTGTGTAATTATTTTATTTATTAATTATTATTTATAATTATTCAGACAATGTCGTGGTCGGATGAACAAAATGCACTTGCGTGCAAAATAAAAAATTGAACTTGTCATACAGGATATTTTAACTTCTATTTTTTATATACTTAAAAAATGTATTCATTTTTTGCTATTGTAAAAATTGATCGTGCCATACAGGCTTTAGTCTATCCACGCAGCAGACGAGTCTTAACTAGTAGTATGTCGGTCAACTATTGCGTAGGTAATTCACTCAATTCAGCATGTTTTGACAAGAATATGGGTGCTTGCAGTGACTTGTTCAAAGCAGGAGTACGATGGTATCGCAAACAAGTCAATGTATGCAAGTCGAAAGTGTGATGGATAAGTGGAGTCATACAAAGTGTAAATTAAATCTTTTATTTTCTGAATATTTTTGCAAATTTTATTACTTCATTATGTCTGAAATAAGAAGAAATGTCGACAGTACAATATTGAGTATTTGAAATATCGTTTTATTCAATCTCAAATATTTGAAATATGATTTTATTTAAACTGTTATAATAAGGGGGGGGGGCATTACAAAATTTATGTCTTTCAAAGTGGGTGGTGGCCTGAAAACATTTGGCAACCTTTGGTTTATAGAGATGATGCACGATGGGCATCAATTTTGGAGCATGACCAGAGGAATACCATCAGGATCAGGAGCTTACACTTGGATAAAAGATTAAATAAGAACATCATTTCTTGGCAACTTTAATTTACTTTGACCATATACTACCTCATTCCTGAAAACCTGTGGACCAGAGTGCTATTGCTGCCTTCATTACATTTCTTTAAGAAGTAATTTTGCTTAGATTATTTTTTTTTTTACTGAGGGTGAGAAAATCGAAAATCCTCAGAATTCTGGAAGAAATATCTTCTATGGTACAAATAGTGATGCAGTATGGAGTGAGGTGAGAGAAAGTGTATAGATGTTGTTTGGAATAAGTTGCCGAAAATGCACATTCATATATTCACTGGATCCAACAAACAAAAGCTTTACAAGAGATTGGTGACAAGATAGTGTTGTGAGGTAAACAGTTGTAGCTTGACATTGAAGAAGTAGAGCAGCTAGTAGAAGAGCTCTGAAATGAAGATGTGTAGAGCTAGAAGCACAAAAGGTTGCAGATGACAAAACAGGAGAGAAAAAAAAAAGCAGAAGAAATCTCCCCCCAAAAAAACTTTATGGCCGTGAAAAAATTGGCAGAGACACCTCTATTAATAAGGCAATTCATGATGCAAGCTGCAATTGCTTGCTACAGAGAAATTTGAGAGAAAAGAAAAGACGAACTGTGCACTTTAAGTTGGATGTAATGTACATATTTTTAAAGAAGCTCATCCTTGCTACCACCTTACCAACTGAAGTCTCATGGCCCTGATCATATTCCTTCAATTGTACTAACAGCTTGTGCCTCAGAACTCGCAACCATCATGTATCATTTCTTCAAGCTATCATTTAACTTACTGCTAAGAACAAACTTTTATCCATCCTGTTCCCAAAAAGAGGGATAAAAGTCAACCATCAAACTATTGCATTATTACTTTGACCTCAGTATTTTCTAAAATAATGGAAAAGATCATCAACAGCCAATTTCTCTACTACTACTACTACTACTTAGAGATGCACCAATTACTTAGTAATCGCCAATATGGATTCTGCCATTCTCATTTTACAGTTGATCTCCTAGTCAATCATGGAAAAGTTCAGAAAATTTAGAAGTGGGCTTCATATTTTCAAGGCATTTGAGTCTTGCATCATGATCTTTCTGCCAAGGAATCCTTTTAGGTCAGGGGTCTTCAATGCATGGCCTGCAGGCCACTTGTGGTTTTCAGAACTCTTTGCCCTGTCCTGCTGGCCATTTTGAAAAAATAACTACTTAACATTAAAACGCGATTAAATAAAAAATAATTTCAATGAAGCCTGCGAGCCACTAAGCTATGCTGCGGTATTTAGAATTGCAAGATGCTTTACAGATTCAAACGAACGCTGCGCATTTGATACTTTACATAAAATTCTTTAAAATAAATATTAAATAGACATGCTTCTTCCATCTACCAGTGTCAAGCGGTACTAGTACTAACGTCACAGGTAGATGGCTGAAGCAGTAGTTCGTTCAAGTGTGCTGTCTAGTGCCTTCCAGATACATCTCGAAGGTTCTTGATACTTCATTATTTTCGTATAAATACAAGAGGATCTCATCCACAGTCAGTCATGAACAGTGTGATATTCATGTATAAGCTCACGCAGGTTTGTCGTATTGGCCATAGCCTATTATGGTTTTACATTGCCAGATTTTTTTTCATTAGTGTGAGATTTATTCAGTGGATAATAACCATTACACTGCCATTTTGGATCATTTTTTGGGTTCACCTTCCATCACTATGGCATCTACGAGTAAAAAGCGTAAATCAAGTGATTCTTTTTGGGATTTTAATGAAAAGTGGACCAATTTGTACTTTTTTGTGCTGAATAATGATAAGCTAGTGTGTTTAATTTGTCATGAGTCAGTGTCAGTATTAAAAGAATACAATATAAAACAACACTATGAGACAAATCATGCATCCAATTTCCATCACTGTGTGAACAAAGTGAACAGTCTCCAAATTGATTTAAAATGCCAGCAGGGTACGTTTAAAAGGTAGAGGGAAGAGAGCAAAGTGTGCATCAAAGTAAGTTATGTAATAGGTGAAAAAATTGCTAAAAATCAAAAGCCTTCTTGGACAGTGGGTTTGTGAAAGAGTGTCTCATCACTTCTGGGGATGTTCTGTGCCCAAGTTTAAAAAACTGAGTTTGTCTGGGGTAACTGTAGCACAACGTGTCGAAGAACTTGCCAATGACATTGAAGGAACTTTTAAAAAACAGTTGTCCAAATTTACGTGATATTCACTTGCTTTAGATGAGAGCACACATGTGAAGGATATAGCACAACTAGCTATATTTGTCTATGGTGTTGATCAACAATTCAATGTGACAGAAGAACTGCTACTGCTCCTACCTATGAAGGGAATGACGAAAGGCACTGATATTCTTGAAGCCGCCAAGAAAACGCTCCAGCATTTCGACCTCAGCTTAACCAACCTCGAGAGTGTGGTAATTGATGGTGCCTCTGCTATGGTGGGAAAGAATGAAGGGTTTGTTGTGCTGCTACGGAAAGAACCGAAACTAGAAGGAAAAGATTTCGTTCATTACCATTGTTTAATCCACCAAGAGAATTTGTGCATGAAAACTATTGGATTTGAGAATGTCAAAGTTATTGTGACTGTCATCAACATTATTAGGGCAAGAGGATTGAATCATTGTCAATTCCAAGAGTTTTTGACCCAAGAGTGCGAAGCGGATCATAGCGATGTGATTTATTATAGTGATGTGTGTTGGTTGAGCAGAGGGAAGGTTCTTAAAAGAGTCTTTGATTTAAGGAGCGAAATACAGCAGTTCATGCAAACCAAGTGGGAATCTGATTGTGGAATTTAATGATCCGAAGTGGATGACAGACTTTGCCTTTGTGACCTACATCTCTTTGCATATTAATGATCTCAATATGCGGCTACAATCCAAAGATCAACTGGTGCACACTCTGTTTGATCACATCAAAGGTTTTGTGGCCAAGCTTAAGGCATAAGGCATCCGGTAATGTGCCGACATGTTTCATTAAGAACCTTATCAATAATTTTCACGTGATGATCTTTCCCAAACAGGACTAGCATATGCGGCTGTCAAAAAGCAGAGTGCCAGTGCAGAGGTGTGCAGCACTTGTGGATTTGCAACCCACTGAGATGATGTTAATTGGCGCAGAATATTTACATGTTTGAGTTTTAGCTGCTGTCTTCTCTATGTGTCACTTATAATTTCGGTTCCTATCTAGTGTAACACCTAGGTAAGTTGAATTTGGATAATTGACCAGTTTAACACCATTCTATTCTATATTCAACTCTCTCCTCACCTCCCTATTATCGAGATGGAAAAGACACATTTGGGTTTTACTGGGATTTGGTTTTAGTTGATTTTCCTTATTGTAAACTGTAAGGGTTTCTAGCTCTTGTGTGAGCTGCTTCTCAATGTCATCAAAGGATTTTGCTTGATAAGCTATTGCCCGGTCATCTGCATATAAGAAGGTTCTTGACTGTGGGTTTATAGGTTGGTCATTAATATATATATATATATATATATATTGAAGAGAAGGGGAGATAGCACACTTCCCTGAGGTAGACCATTTTTCTGGATATGCCATCTGCTCTTTTTTCCTTGAAAATCAACAAAAAATCTCCTGCTGAACAGCAGCAACCTAAATATCTCCATTAATCAATAGCTGTTTGTCGGGCTGTAAATTTCGACTATAAGTTTCTAAGATTTAGTGTGTCGTATGCTGCTGTTCTTTGTATCCTCAGCAGGTTTACCCGGTTTTGGGTAAACCTGCTGAGGATACAAAGAAGAGCAGCATACGGGATAGGTATTACTTTCATTTACCTCCATATGCTGGGTATTTTAGCAAATTTCCAACAAAAGTTGAAAAATTCTAACAACCACTCTGTTGCCTTTTCTCCCAGATTCCTTAGTATCTCATTTCTGATATCATCTATACTGGCAGCTTTTCCTGATTTTAAGGCTTAGGGTATTTTCTAGTTCCTTTTTAGTAAATGGTGCTTCGAAGAGATTGTTTTCTGAATCCTTAACTTTTTTAATATAATCTTTAGGTATTTTTCCTTCGGTACTTGGTTTGCCATTCAGAGATAGCTGAGCTGCAATTTGGTTTGCATTTATATTAACTTTTGTTGCTCCTATTGTGGGGTCACCAGATAATTTTTTGAGTAAAAGCCAGGCTTTCCTGCTACTGTGTTTCATATCTAAGCTTTTAATTTTTTCTGCCCATTGTTGACTTCTTTTTTCAGACAGTGCTACTATAAGTTCCTCTCCTGCATCAATTGTTTCTGATGAAATGGATCTTTATCATATAGGTCATAATATCTTTCATATATTTCCATGTTGTGCTCTAAAACCTGAAATGTAACTTGTTCTACAACCTCTTGGGATGTGCCTTGTAGCAGATTGTCTAATAGCTTTGATGACCTTTCCATAATTTTCTGGTCTGGGTGAAATGTTGTTCAGGTTTATGTCTAATTCTCTTGAGAACTGTTCTCAGTTAGCTTTTTTAAAATTAAAGCATCTTCTAAGTGGAATCTCTTTAAGTTGGACTGGTGGGAAAACTTGCAGCATTATTGGTCTATGTTGTGAACTTGGGATTGGTGCAAGTACCTGTTTAGTGCACAGATTAGCTATTCTATTACTAACAAATCCAAGGTCTGGGTTATAACCTCTTTTCCATTTTCCACTGTTAAATGATGATGGCTGTTTAGGATTGTGTATAAGATTCATTTGATTACTTTCAGCCCACTGTTCAACTAACTCTCCATTCTCATTTGTTTCACTATAACCCTACTGTGAGCTACGACTGTTAAAGTCGCCTGTAATAATAGTAGATTTCCTTTGTATCACATACTGGGACATTTCAAAAGCAAAGGTTATACTAGGTGGTTTATATACTGAGAAAACACTGATGTTATCTAGATCTATTCCAAGTATTTCTATGTTATTTTGGTTTGTGATTAGGCATCCTGTAATCTGGAGCTCCTGCCGAGTGAAGATAGCACTTCCATACTTTTCATGTGGTATTTCTTTTATGAGCTTCAATTCCAGCAATTTTAGGTCTGACTTGTTGAGGTACTTTGTGTGTCTCCTGTAGACATAAAATATACATTTTTGTTCTTTACACATTTTTGCAATAAGATCTTTTACAGAGGAGAGGCCCTCTGTATTGTGTGAGATGATTGTCAGGGTTGGTTCCCATAAGGGCCATTGAGTTTTAGTCATTGTAGTCATTTTAGTCTCCAGAATGAAGCATGCAAAGTCCAAGACAAGAACTCAGATTATGGACCAACATCTCCAGAATACTCTGCGCATTGCGACTTTCAACATTGATGTCAACATCGACAAGCTGGTCAAGGAAAAACATTGCCAAGTTGCCCATTGACATTGTTAAAAATGAATGTTTTCTTCATTAAATTATCTTTTTTCAAGTATTGATTGTATTTACTTAACATGAACCTGACTCCTACCTACACTTTTAAAGCTGAGTTTATTTTTATTGGATTTTGTGTAAAGTATCAAATGCACAGCATTCCTTGTGAATCTGGAAAGCATTTTACAATTCTAAATACTGCAGTATAGCTTAGTGACCCGTGGGCCTCATTGAAATTTTTAATGCGGCCCGCACTGTCTGAAAGGTTGAAAACCCCTGTTTTAGGTATTCCTCCTTCCCTTTGTGAATGGATTGCCAGCTTCCTCTCTGTTCATTCATTGTAGATCATGGTGAATGGCTCTTTCATCAGATTTCTTAATTAATGCTGGGGTCAGCACCTTTCCAAAAATTTTTTTTTTTGAATAAAGTGTGAATAAAACGAACAGGAAATGAAAAACAAATGAAAACTGCTTTCCAGTATAATGTTACCTATGGATTAGTCCTACTTATATAAAGTTTCAAAATAATATAAAGTTAAGAGATTTATTCAAATATTCTTTACATTAATTTTGCATTAATAAATAAATTAATTTTGAAGATTCATTGAAAATAGATAAGAGAATTTTACAAGAATGTTTCGCATTGGACTCGAGAGCTCGCCGATTATTTTGTGTCACTGATGCTGCCCTAACAGCCAGCTAATATAACAGGCTCGAATGTCGAGAAGAATGTGTTATCAGTAGTAAGCCGACTTTTAGGACCGGACCACATGCATCCGATCCAATTAAAATTAGGATACGGCCCTTACACAGAACTCAACAATTAATCATAAGTTGATTTATGATACATCAAAAAATAAAGAACTATTTTAGGTATATTTTCGTAAATTTTAATCAAAATGATATAATCAGGTCCAGGATACAATTTCAGAATTTATTTGTTCGTTTCCGGGAAGAACTGAAGGAGCCCAACGGAAGATAATGTACATTCATAATTATATGTACCATTCATTGTTCTTTTAAACTCTTATCTCATATTTTTTGACATCTTTTAGGCGTCTTTTCTTCTGCGGTGCCTGTGTATATTGCATACTTCGCACACACCACCAGCCGGGCCTGGCTGGTATATCCCTCAGCTCAGTACTGTCACCTACACTCTTCTTCCTGCATACCAGTGATCCCCCCCCTCTCTCTCTCTCTCTCTCTCTCTCTCTCTCTCTCATCCTGTCCTATTCTTCACTCTTCTCTTCGTTTTCAAAACCTTGTATTGTTTGGGTAATTCATGCTTCAAGATTTTTCTTAAACCAAACCCTAAACACTAATCTTGCCATTCTCAATTGGGTAAGGACAACCTTGTGAATTTTAATGTTACCAAAATGCAATTCTGTCTCATTTCCAGAAAGAAAGATATAAATACTATGTCTCTGTTTCTCTTACTTTTGATAATAGTTTTCTTACCAACCAAGACCAGCTTTCTTGTCTTGGGTTAACTCACATACAGGGCTGAATTTATGTATAATCTAGACAAACTACAGCTTAGGCCTCACATTGCAAGGGACCTCTACCTCAGTGTGTGTGTATAATTAAACATTTACTGAGTGGAAGACCTTTTAAAAACTGTAGCATAGGGGCCACAACAACCGTAAATCTAACTCTGCTGACATCGAATCTATTCTGGTATATCTAATCAGGTTCATAGCCTCCTCACTCTCCAAAACAAAGCTTGGTATTCTTTTTCATTCCAAAGTATCTTTCCTCAACTCCTGACACTTCATAATGCTCAAATTCACCTGACTCTTCTTGCATTTGGAGGTACACCCGAGGTCTCCCCTAGGATACTTGATTGTATTCAGAAGTGAGCAATTCACTTTAATTTATAACCCCCCCCCCCTTCACTAACTCCCTCCAATCACTTTCTCATACAAGATCTGTAGCTGCATTGTCTCTTCTGTAGGTATTTCTATGAGTACTGAACTGGCTGCTACCATTCTGCCACTTTCCTCTAATCATATATGAATACTAGCAGCTGCTCAACACCATCCATATGCAGTTCAGCTCCAAACTCATTGATTCAACTTCTCATCATCTGCTTTCGTACCCTGCACATCTCTGTGGTACAGTTTTCCACATATTGTTTTTCCCAATGATTACAACCTTCAGGTAGTCAAAAAAACACATCAACAAAGCTCTTTTCTTTCTTCTGACCTCTGCCTGCACACGGCAGTGTCATTTCATGTCAGGTCTTGGGACCTCTCTTGTGTGAGGCTGATATACAAAGAACACTTTGTTGAAGTTCCTGAATTTGAAGAATTTGTTGTTAATGATGTAATCTCTCCTCCGATGAATCATCCAATTAATAAAGCTTCAGCTTTGAAGAATTACCTGTTCTAATAATTTCTAGCCGATTATTTTACTGATAAGTGCAGAGAAGCATTGTACGCTTATTTCATTATTTATTACAGTACAGTACTGTATATAATAATTTAGTTATAATTTGTAAATTGTATTTCACTATAAATGAGTAAAATTAGTTAAAAAATATAACAAAAACAGACATATTTTAACATTCAGTCATGTTGATTGCGAGCACGCAATCAACATGACTGAATCAGCATTTCTGATTTAGAACCTTTTCATCTTATCACTGGATCTTTGGAATGGAACTCCATAAGTCGAGGACTATTTTCTATATACAAATACATGATGTATCACCATATTATTAAATATTCTGGATCAGAGATACTTGTTGAAAGTTTTACTTCTGGATTCTAATATAATTCTCAGTAAATTATCTTGTTTTAATCCTTTACTTGAAGTATATACAAAGTTTGTACATGAAATATCTTGATGACTAGCCTACTTGATTATGAAAGCGTTTTGAACTTCACATCATAAAATATATTTTATGATGTGAAATTTATTCAGTATACTAGTATACTGAATAAATACTAGTACACATAGTATACTGAGCAAGTATAACATAACATATTTACTTGAATATAACTTGCTCTCACGTATATCTCACATGAGAGATATACGTGAGAGCGTGTATCTCTCATGTGATACACTTGATTTTACTTTACAAAATATGAAATTAAAATTTGCCTTGCATGAAAAAAGTTTAAACAGCGATGCACAATCGTGCTCGCAATTACTGCAGATGGAAGAAAGTTGTTTCCTTACGTAATACTCAAAAGGAAAACAATGCCGAAAGAGAAATTTCCCTCCGGAATTCATGTAAGAGTTCAAGTAAAAGGGTGGATGAATACTACAATGGTTCAAGATTTATTAGAACAGTTTGAAACCACTCTTGAGACCCGAAGTAGTGATAGTGAATAGTAGATTCTTGGTAAGTCATACCCATTTTCAGTTATTTTTAAATCATAGTGATCTTATAATTCCGAAATGATAAAAGGACAAGCAATAATGAAACTGTTCGTTTTAATTTAATTACAGAAGCATTGTTGCTAAAGATTCAAAAATATTGCATGATGGTGAGCTGCTGTTCGTGTAAATTACGTTGATAATTAAAATTTAAATGCATTCATTTTATAAATAATGCGAGCAATTATAAATTATAATGAATAGTGAGGATTAATTATAAATGTCAATTTAGTTTTATCCTGAAAAACTTTAGTTTCTGAAAATCCCTGCATATATTTAGCACCACAATTTTGGGGATAAAAGTGCGAGTTACATTCGTGTTAATACAGTACATTGCATGCGTGTGCGCGCACACAGAGAGAGAGAGAGACAGAAAAGGTTCAACTGTTTCTGATCCAAAGTATTTTAATAATATGGTAAGAAATTGCATGTAAAAAATGACTGTTGCATTGATTTAAGGTCTGGGTAGTGACCCTTTCCATAATACATAGTAATATACACGTTCAAAAGGAAGAGTATTTGCATTATGGAACACTGAGGCAATTGATGCGAAGATACTAGTATATAAGTAGACTAGTGATGAAGATACTTCACATGGAACCTTCATTTGCTTACTCTTGGAAAAGGATTAAAACAAAATATAATGTCTTATAAATTATGATATAGTTCTCAGTATCTCTATTGGCCTAACTGTAATTGGCATTCCCTTTGCATTTCTGAAGATAATGCTGATTAGCTGTAACTATTTGCAAAATCTAGACATTGGATTTTGACAGTATATTGATCTTTATACTTTGTCTAAACTTTCACTTTATCGGATGGACTTTTTCTCACTGATCTCAAATCTTAGGTATGCTTATAGCATGCCATGTGCCATCCTTTATATGACAAATTGTGGTGCTTTTCAAACATTGCTCTTGAAGTTCATCTTAGCCTCATTACTATTCACTCTACTGAACTCTTTCATGCAGACAGGTTTTTCTTCCTGTTTCTAGAGATATTTCTGTGGTCACTGTTAATCAGAATTAGCACCAGTAATTCCCTTTATTTCCTTTAAGTTTGTTTAATATTTAAATTTAAATTGCTTCAACATTTTCTTCAAGTTCATAATGATCTGTTACTTATCATTTTGCTATATCCTCTTTCATACATTTTAAAAGTTTTATTTTTCATTATTTCTCCAACCTGAATGAGTGATCTTTCTCATGTACTTCATACAGTGTTGACAGAGACATTTTTTCTTAAATTTCTGGTATTAGTGTATTATGGATGGGCATGATAAAAAAAAAAAAAAACTTTGAACATTCAAAAGATTGTTGAACATGCATAAAATAGGGTACATTAAGTTGAACAATCTTTCATGTATTGGGTTGTAAAAAAAAAAAAAAAACTTGCTATAAATTCTGATTTCCCATTTGATGGGAGATGAGGACATTCTAAGCACTGTGCAACCAAAATGCAATACTGTATTGTTGCTCAAAAAAAAAAAAAAAAAAAAAAAAGCTCCCTCTAATCTACAGAGATTACATTTCTGTGTGCTGGCTGACATTTTTATTATTATTATTACATGACATCTCCAGGGAGTTCAAAGACTCATCGAGGGAGGGCACCAACTATCCACCGAATGCCATCTACTGCCGACCACCACCACTAAAACATCCATGCCCTTTCCTAGAACAAAACATTGTCTGTCTTTCCCATTCTGTCTTCACTATGGTTATTAAAGTTATAATTACAATACAGAATGTACTAGTGCATCATTTCTCAACATGGGACTCCAGTATTCAGTATACCTAATTGATGCAAACTTTTGTATGCCTACAGTATTTTTTTATTTGTCATAAATGTACTGCTAATTTCATTTCTTGGTAACTTGCAAAATGATAATGACAGCCTTTCAGATACTTCTGAATGACATATACAAGTTTAGTTTTTAAGAGCTGAACTGTATAAAATTCATTGTCTTGAACACATTCAATGTTAATCACATTAATTGGAATGGATGTATATTTTGGTGTGCAGATATGGAGTTGAGGATTGTCATGCAATAAAACTACTTCTGGCTGCTATCTATTCAATAGTACAACCAACTGTTGTGTAGTCCCCACTGTTTGTTGAATTTTGGTTTAAATTCATTCATACAGCATCTCACTATAACTTTCATTGTTTACCACCATCATACCTCTTTTCTGATAATGTTCAAGGAGTAGTAGTCTGAAAAAAGTGTCAGTATAATTTTTCCTACTGAAGGTAGTAATTTGAACTTTTCTTTCTTTTATAGTGGCAGATTTCTTTTCTTGATAAAAATACACACACTCACAACCATGGGAAGATGTCATCTTCCTCATAGTATTGATTTGAAAAAACATTGGTCGTCATGTGGACTGCGACAAGATAAGTTAATTTTATATTTATTGTGCGATGGTATTGTCTAATTTTTAGATTGAGTGTTACTGTGATGGTTGAGTGTGGAACATAGTGCTTGGTTAAATTCTTAGGCTGTATTACTTTGAATTCGTTGTTTCTTGTTAGTGATGTGGTACAAAATGGTGGTGAAAGTAAATCGTTGCGTAGGTTGGCATAAAAGACAGTGAATTGCGTGGATTTTTCAAGAATGGTATGGTGCTGTGAATATAATATGTATGCACGAGAAGATGTTGCAAATGTTTGTGGAGACGATGAATAAGAGAAAGGAGTGACTGTGGGTATGCTGGAAGTATGATATTCTGATGGACCACAAGGCTTGTTTAAATTAGAGTAGGGAACATGGCATTGCAACTGAAATGGTTGTTTTGGAGGAAGATTGTGCAAATGCTAAGAAAGCATGTGAAACTGATAGTGAAGAAAAAGTGCGACTGACGATAAAGTGTGCAAAAAGTACATTAAAAAACAGAGTGCAGTAGAGTTAATGGTAAGATGGGGGGGGAGGTTGATGGCAAACAAATTTGCGTGACTAACAATAAGATAGCAAGAACTGATGAAAGCTGAGTTGGTGAAGATGAGGTAAGAGATGAAACAGATGCAGAGTGAAATGAAGAGAATTGTAGATATGTATGTAAGAGTGAAGAAGACTGAAATGAAAAAGGTAACAAAAGACTCGCTAGTGGGATTGTATGGGAATTCGATTATTAGAGCTGTGGTGAATGAGAAGATGCACAAGGTTTGTTTTCTGAGAAGTAAAATGAATAGAGTGATTGAAGCATTTGATATGAAGAGTAAGTAATTGCAGGAAGCAGTAAAAGTTGTGATAGTAGGAACGAATGACTTGACTGGAGAATGCAAGACTGGATATCAGGAGGTTATTGAGAGGAATAAAAAGACAATAGTATGATAGGAAAGGTAGTATGTTGCCCATGTATGACAGTGTATGAGATGCAAGGATTATGAATGATAAGCAGAAATGTGTGAAGAGAAAGAAGTGTAGTTTGTTAATCTGTGGAATGAGTTTGAAGGACAAATTGAACTGTATACGGATGGACTGTATTTGAATGGTTTTGGTATGAGTCATTTGGAGAGAGTAATGAGGGCAGAGAATGGATCCAAGAAAGTAAGAAGTTATGTGGAAGAGCAGAAGATTAAGGAAGGAAGGTGGGATTAAAGTGGTGCATATGTGAATGGAGAACTGGATAACACGAGTATACAGAATGAGCAAAACAAACGGGGGGGGGGGGACTCGGGTGGATAGAGGAAACAGCATGAGAAAAGTCAGTGCTCAAAGTGGAAGTGTTAGTAGACAAGACAGGAATGGCATGGCTGGGATGTAAGGGAAGCAGTTTGGTTTGAAGAGCATACTGGAATGGGTAATGAGAAAGTGGAATGGCTTGAAGAAGGCATGGAGAACTTGCATCTAATAACTGAAACTTCTTATATCAGAAATGAGCAATTATGTTTGTATACGAATACTATGAAGTATCAGAAACAAGAGAAATGAAATCATTGCATTGATTGAGTTCATTCACCCCAAAATTGCTGGAATAAGTAAGACATGGTTGAATGAGGATGACATCCTGACAAGAATAGAGATGGAAGAATATGATGGTTTTTTTTTGTGAAGATAGAGTAAAAAGAGAGATGGAGTGCTATTGATGATAGAAAAGTAGTTATGTCCATACAAATTAGAGATGCAAGTGAGAAATAGTGATGGTTTTGAGGCAGAGGGTGAGATAGATTTGAATGGAATGAAATACTTAGTTTGGATGTTATTATAGACCTAGTAATGTGGAGTGTAGTGACCAGGAAATGTATAAGGAAATTAGCCAAATAGGAAAATGATCATTATGGGTGACTTTAATTAATTATGGATGATGAGATAAGAACCAGAAGTAAAGAAAATGAATTTCTCGAGTTTTTGAGGAACTACTACCTCAGACAGTATGTAGCAGAGGGCATGCAAAGTCTTGGATTTGATCATCTCATGAGAGTATGTCATTATAAATGAGATGTCAAATCTCCTTCCAGTTGGTCAGAAGCCATGAAGTGAATACCTAGGTGGTGGTCAGCCATGTGAGGACTTCTGTGAGAGGAAAGGGTATATGTGGAACTACAAGGTTGGTGATTTTGAGAAGCTCAGGAGACAGATTGCAGCTGTAACATGGAATGAGAAGTTCAGTGAAAAGGAAGTCAATGTTGCTTGGGTTCTAAAAATGTCTAAATGTATTCCCAAGGTCAAGAGGTTAAATAAGGTAGGTGTGAAATGGATGAATGCAGAGATTAAGCATGAAGTAAATTAAAGATGCCAAGAAATTATATCCTTGGTTTCATCCTTTTTTCCAAGTGTAAGCAAACAAAGTTTGCGTGTGAAGCATCTTCACGACTGGGCTACTTGTATATAGATGACTTCACATCAGTTGCCTTAGTATCCCATAATGTAAGGCACATAGCCTTACAGACATGTATAATGCTATGCATCATGGGAAAATCTCTAATCCACAGTATTTTAGTAATAAGGTGTGACACCTTTTGACTACTTGTCACATATGACTTCTGCATTACTTCAATCTTGGTATTTCTTCTGAGCCTAGCTCTAACTGATGAGACTTCAATTAAGGTTGAAACTAGTCTGGGTAGTGGCCCTCCCTATAATGTAAGGCATATATCCTTATGGACATGTATAATGCTATGCATTATGGGAAGGGCCACTACCTAGACTGGTTTCAACCTTTATTGATGTCTCATCAGTGAGACTTCAGTGTGTGAGGCGCCACATATCAATGATGGCATGCACAAATCCAATGGAAACACTGCCAGTACTTGTTCCAAATTCATCTCAGGCTGGCAATGCTTGCAGGTTACTCTCTCAAGGTCCATCCACAATTTTGAAGTCTGATTCAGAATGGGACTTCCAGACTGCCAATCAGATGGTGATATGTGGTCGGGCACATTTTCCTCCAACCAATGTTGTGTTATCTTCGCCTTCTGTGTAGGGCTGAGTCCTGTTGGAAGCTCCACTGCCTACTGTGAAACAAGGTATTGTTCGGGGATCACCAGATGTTCCAGCATGCTGCCTTGATACTCTTTGGTGAAAGTTTTGACCCCCCCCTTCCTTGCAGAAATGCAACTTGGATACACCCCCCCCCACACACACACACCAAACTACCATTGACACAGGGTGATGACTTCTCTGAATCTTGGGTGCTATTGCACATGCTGTGCGACCATCCAGGGCATATATCCAATTGTTTTCGCAGTTAAACGACCTTCAATGGTGAAAATCTTCTCATCTGTGATGAGGATATCTATGCCTGTTGTTTGCGTACCACAAAGTGTCTATGACGAAGAAGTGCCTTTGATTTCATCACCCTCTGCTGCATAATTTGTGGTTTTAGGAAACTTTTCAGTAGAATGATGATAGGCTGTCACTCCCAGTTCATTGGTTAGTGCACATGGCATCAGTCTCTGTGAAATGTTCATCTCTCTCTCTCTTTCTTTCTTTATGCATGAGAATGCAAGGTGATGTCAAACATTGAATTATATGCCAATATGTATGCCATTTGTTGTGGTTAAAATGCTAGAGAGTTTAGTGAGAACCAGGTATTATATGGTGCAGTTATTACAAACAAAACTAGGAATTACATTCAAGGGAACAGTTAGTGCACATGCTTACATTGGAATCCGTCTATGTGTACAGTAGCTTGCATGCTTGAGGACTTTAAAAAAAAATTGCTGTAATTAAAATTAAATTAAAATATGTCTGATAAATTTATTTATGCAATTGAGGATAATTTCCCAGAGTTTTGGGATATCGAGCAATCATTACTGTTCAGATTGGGTCTGTGACGTAAGTAGTGTTGCCAAATGAAAATTACTAAAAACAGCTAAATCTTAAAAAAAAAAGAAAAAAGAAAGAGCTAAAAATGAGTTAAAAATAAAAATTTGAAGCTAAAATTTTAAAAGTTGTAACTGATACTTTTAAGTTACTTATTTTATTCAAGTTGAAGTGATGCTTGCATATAAGTGGCTAAATTCATCTTCCATGTTGGTCTTCATGCTTAATTCACGTACTTTTTCACTTAGATTTTCAGCTTTATTATATGTGGCCATCATTCCAATATTACTCAGCGTAGATGCTGGTAAATGATAGTCTGTACAGCACTTGTTGTTATGCCTAAGGCTATACCTGACTGACAAAATAGCTGTCAGCATTGACAATTCCATTTTGTTTCTTAATTTAGTTTTAACTACATTCATTGAACTAAAAATTCGTTCAAATTCCACATTAGAATTTGGCAGTATTAATAAATTTATTGCACACTGAGCAATTTTTTTAATTGGATTCATTACAGATGCATCTTTATATTCTCTTACTTCAGTCCAGAATAGCTCAGTGTTTTCTATATTTGTCAATTTATTTAAGTGGATAGTATTGTACTTGTATTCAGCAGCAGCAACATCTTTTTCTGTTTTCAGCATTATTTCTAAGATGGGGGAACAGGTTCTTTTATATGTTTTAGGGTATTGTCAACAGAAAAAGAAGATATCATTCTTAAAATATTCAAGTTTTCAGGCAATCTTTGCTTAAGCTGTTTGCAGAGACTAAGAAGAAAATGTCTTGCTCTACTTCTAAGATTTTGCTCATCATTTTTCATTATTTTCTTTTGTATCATCAAATGTGAAATTTTTCTTTCAAATCTGTAACCAAGATTTGGATTGGGATTCAAATAGTCATCAATCTCTGACTCTAGAGGGTCGACTGTGGATGATGGCAGCACTAACATATTAGCAATAGTGCAAATCAAACGAGAACAGTCTTCAAATAATCTCATCTTATCTGCACTGTTAGATTTGAAAATTTTGTTAATTTACTGAACTTCAACTAGAACAGGATACAAAAATAAAAGATACAACAGATTCCTTTCATCTTTGTACATCTTCCACAAAATTTGAGCTTTGTAACATTTCTCAGTCACCCTCACGACTTTGGGGTGAGTTTTTAATTCCAACCACTGGCTGAGAATTCTGTCTACTGCAGGCTCAACGGAGAGCCACCTTGTTGCACAATTGCTTACAATTTTCAGAGGAGCATCATTTTCGTTGATAGTTTGATACAGCTCTTCATATGCTGCTTGTCTTGAAGAAGAATGTGAAACCACTTATACGTCTCGGGCAACTAAAAATACTAATTTTCTTGGGAGAGATTCTGCACAAGTGTGAGACATTGCCAGTTTAATGACTGGTATACACATCTAATTAAAATTAAGGAGTGAATATATGCCTTCAGTTGTTCATAAACGCCATTATTGACACCAACCATAACACTGGCGTTGTCTGTACTGATTGTAACGAGATTTTAATATCTAGTTTCTTGGTCAAGAGCTCTTTTTTTTTCAGTGCAGCCACAATACCACTAGTGTCACACTTTTCTAGAACCACTGTGCTCAGAAATGTATGCATAATTTTGATGAATTTCTTGCCATAATAAATGATGGCCATTCCTAAACTGTTATTCACAGTGATATCATTCGATTCGTCTATTAGCAAGCTGAAATTTTCATCTCCAATGTCCACAATTAGATCTTCAAAATGCTCACTTAGAATATTCTGTACAATTACAGAGCACTTAGTTCGGTGCATTTTTATCTTTGGCATAATTTGACTGTCTGGGATGATATTTTTGCAAAGATCTACTAGACAATCGCAACTGTTGAATGATGAGTGACAACAAAGAAATAATGCTAACCTACTTTCAAAGTTTGCAGTCTCATCAGATTTTTTCACAAGCATATTTATAATAGGAAAAGCCTTATATGGAACTGCAACAAGATGTTTCTTAGTTTCACTATGCTTTACAAGCTGACAACATTTAGCAGCTATATCACATCTGCAAAACTTACAGTGGCCTTTTGTAGCATCACCTGGAACTTCACACAACCATTTATTAAACATTCCCATTTGCAGCCACTCCCTCAATTTTTGCTTGTAAGCCTTATTTTTCTCTTTGCTCATTTTTGAAGAAGGGTATACAACTCTTTACTGCAACGAATTACGATTAGTCTTTGAAACTACCCACTTGCTATCATTAACTACCAACCAGAACACTGTGCAAAGACTAACTTGTAGCGGTGCTATCAACTTTAAGGCAACATAATGATAACGGAGGAATGATGACCGCTGCGGAGGATGAGATATTTAGTGAGCAGTTTCTAAAGTTATTTCATCCTTGTGAATGTGGCATCATGCAGAACTTGAAAGCAGTGGGAAAGGAGGAGGAGGAACTGTTAGTAAGTGAACAGGAGGTATATGAGGAATTGAATAGACTTAATGTAAATAAGGCTGTGGGACTTGATGCTATTTCACCACGTGTCTTGAGGGAATGTGCCAGAGTTAACAACAGCTTTTGTATATCTTTTCAACATGAGTCTCTCACTGGGTCAAGTTCCAAAAGAGTGGAAAGAGGGTAAAATTGTTCCAATTCATAAGGGAAGTGATAAGAGTAAGGCTTTGAATTATAGATCAGTCTGTGTCTGGAGTTGTGGTCAAGGTATTAGAGAAGTTGGTTAGGTATAAGATTCAGAATTGGGTTGACAACAGAAAAATACTCTTTGGTGGCCAGCATGGATTTACTAAAGGAAGATCATGCTTTAGCAACCTGCTTACTTTTTATAATAAAGTGGCAAATGCGTTGGATAAGGGTGTTGCATATACAGTGGTATATTTAGATTTTGCAAAGGCATTTGATAAATTGCCACATGACAAGCTGGTAATTAAATTGGAACGGATGGGGCTGAACAGTAGATTGGTTCGCTGGATTGGTGATTGGCTGTCTGATAGGTATCAGCGAGTTGTCTATGGAGGAGCGATATCCCAGAAGAGGAAAGTTACTAGTGGTGTACCTCAAGGGTCTGTTTTGGGTCCATTGCTGTTTAATTTGTATGTAAATGATATCTGGAGAGGTCTGAATGGTGATGTGCAGTTGTTTGCAGATGATGCAAAGTTGGGGAGGGCTATCAGGAGTAGTGTGGATGCTGTAACTTTGCAAGAGGACTTGAATACACAGGCTGAATGGGTAAATAAGTGGGGATGTCATTTCAATGTTTCAAAGTGTAAGGTTTTGAAATTTGGGAAGCAGAGATGGGATATAAAGTACACAATCGGTGCAAATATCTTGGAAGAGGTAGAGGAAGTGAGAGATCTGGGAGTGATCGTAGACAATGACCTAAAATTTTGGGGACATGTTACTAAAATAGTGAAGACAGCACAGTGGATAATGGGAATGATGCAGAGGACATTGACTTGTAGAAGTAAGGATGTTATGGTTCCTTTGTATAAGGCTTTGATCAGACCACATATGGATTACTGTGCACAGATCTGGTCACCTGGTTTATAAAAAGATGAAATTGCATTGGAAAAAGTTCAGAGGCGATTGACTAAGGTGGTTTCTGGTCTCTGGAATGTAGAGTATGAAGACAGATTGACAAAATGCAATTTGCAGAAATTGGTGGATAGAAGGAGGAGGGGGGGGATATGATTGAGACATAAGCTGTTAAGAGGTTATTACCAGATTAATGTCGGGGAGGTTTTGTACAGAATGGGTGAGGATAGCAGGACACCAAAAGGTCATTCCTGGAAGCTGTATATAAGGAGGGAGTGAGGACCAGGTTTTTTGCATGGAGAGTGGTGAGTGATTGGAATGCTTTGCCCGAGAGTATGGTGTATGCAGAGACAGTGAATATATTTAAGGCACAGTATGATAAACTGTGTGTATAACAGTGGACCTCCAATGATGAGTCTTTGACTCTGTGGAGGTTTTTATAATAATAATAATGGCAGACTGTTAGACCACATGACTTAATGACGTCATCATGCATTTGAAACGTGTATGATGCTCACACCAAATGTACAATACAATCTTTATCAAATGGGAACATCTGAAAAACTTTCAAAACAATTTCTTTAACAGTCAGTTATAAAAACAACTAAAAAGAGCTGAAACTAGTTCTGAAGGAGCTAGGTGCTAGATTAAAATTTTTGGACCTAGGGAAGAAAAAATAAGAGCTAGATCTAGCTCCAAAAGAGCTAAATTGGCAACACTGGATGTAAGGCTTCAGCACTTTCTTTATATAAATGCACATATAAGCATTGTACGAGAAGCGGCTAAAGAATTGTCAGTGCCTTTGACCATTTTGCTTAATTTGAGTCTCGGGTCTGGGTTAGCCCCAAGGCGGTGGAAAGAGGGGAAAATAGTTCCACTGCATAAAGCAGGTTCCAAGACTGCTGTTGAAAATTACTGGCTGATCAGCATATCAGGAATTGTTGTCAAGGTCTTGGAGAAAATAGGCAAGAAGAAAATACAAGATTGTATAGATGAAAATGGGATACTGTATGGGGGGGACAGCATGGTTTTGTGAAGGGTAGACCATGCCACAGTAACTTGCTCATGTTTTATAACACGGTGACGGCTGAACTGGATAAGGGTAATGGGTTTACAGTGGTTCTACTGGACCTTGCCAAGGCCTTTGACAGTATACCACATGTTACTCTAATCAGTAAACTGAAGCAGATGGGGATGGATATAGGGTTGGTGAGATGGATAGGAGGGTGGTTAATGGAGAGATATCAGAGAGTGGTTTATTCAGGAGTAGAGTCCAAAAGACGGCCTGTGACTAGTGGTGTGCCACAGGGTTCTGTTCTTGGGCCACTACTGTTTAATTTGTTCATTAACGATATAGGAAAGGATATGAGAGGAACTGTGCATCTGTTTGCGGATGATGCAAAGTTTGGTAGAGCAATAGTGAATGCTCAGGATGTCAAAATTTTGCAGGATGATTTGGATAGTTTGGAGGACTGGGCTAAGGAGAATGGATGTCAACTTAATGTGGAAAAATGTAAGGTTATGCATTTTGGGGTGAAAAGATTAGCAACAATATATCACATTGGTGGAACCATACTCCAGGAGATTGATGAGGCCAGGGATTTGGGAGTGTTGGTGGATAGGGAGTTGAAGTTTAGGGGACACATAGTAAAAGTGGCAAAATCAGCTCATCAAATCACTTGGTTGCTGAAAAACACTTTAGCAAGTAGAGACAAACAGGTTATTGTTCCTCTTTATCGATCCTTGATAAGACCCCTGTGGGGTCTTATCAAGGATCGATAAATGAGATCGATAAATGAAAGGATCGATAAATGAAAAGAAGAAACCCTGGCATCCATATCTCAGCACAGTAGCTTTGATAAGGCTACTGTGCTGAGATATGGACGCCAGGGTTTCTTCTTGATGGGGGAGGAGGTGGAGAGGATCCAGAGACGAGTGACCAAGATAATAGCAGGACTGTGGAATGAACCTTATGAGAACAGGTTGAAGATTTGTGGGCTGCAGAAATTGGTTGATAGGCAGAAAAGGGGTGATATGATTGAGACATTCAAATTACTGAAGGGTTTCTATAAGATTAATTTAGAAGATATTTTTGAGAATAGGACTGGTAGTGGGAGGACTAGGGGCCATCCATGGAAGCTTGGTAAGAGTGTGGTTAGCAAGGGTGTTAGAGCTAGGTTTTTTACTTGTGGAGTGGTAAATGAGCTGAATAAGCTGTCAGAGTCTGTTGTGGGTGCCATGACTGTAAATGAATTCAAGGCGAGGTATGATAGATACTGTGTGAAAGTTGAATAGTTGTTCTTGACATGATGTTGGGTCTCCCTCAATGAATCTAAGGACTTCTTGGAGCTGCCCATAATAATAATAATCTATGTAGCAGCTTGGTGATTTTCTATTGGATCCTATGGTTAGGGTTTTTCAACTCCATGTTGTGTAAGACCAGATTTGTTCAGTTTGATGAGACAGGTGTGGTCTTGATGTTCAGAGATGCATTTACTTATAGATCAGATATTTTCTATGACATAAGGCTTCAGCACTTTCTTTATATATAAATGCTCATGTTTATATAAGGATCTATGTAACAGCTTGTTGATTTTCCATTGGATTCTATGATTAGGGTTTTCAACTCATGTTGTGTGAGGCCAGATTTGTGCGGTTTCATGAGACAGATGTAGTCTTGATGTTCAGAGATGCATTTACTTATAGATCTTTTTGTTTGTCTGTAGTAAGACATCTTAGAAGAAAATGGAACTTCGTATACACCAGGTAGCATCATAGGTGAGAGTTTGTTTATGTAGCAGTTAGTTTGTATTTCTTCATAATTTTTGATAGACGTTCCGAGATGCCTTTGATATATGGTATAGGAGTCCTGCAGGCTTCTTCTTGTCTGGGGTTGATGCGTAGGGAAGTGGCTGATGTTTTTTTGATTTGTTTTTTGATTGTATCCATTTAATAAGGCTGTATCTTGAATAATTTCCAATTCTTGTTTTAAAGATTCTTCAGAGGAACAAAATTTGTGCGCTCTGGATACCAAAGATTTTATGATGCTATGTTTTTGAGAAGAATGGTGAGCCAATGAATTGTTGATGTAGTGACCTGAAAAAGTTGGTTTACAATAGAAGTGGGAAATGGAACCATCTTGTTTTCATTGGATGTGTATATCAAGAAAGGAGATTTCTTGTGTGAAGTTTATGCGAGGATGAAGGTTGTTGATCTTATCTAGAAATGAGTATAGTTCTTGTTCAGAGTGACTCCAGTCTCTTACTCTCCTTACTGGTCATACCACTTTCTATATAAAAAAACTATCCGTTTTAATGCTTCTATTGAGAATTTAACATTTTCCCGATTTCTTTACTATTCATTCTGGATATCTCTCTTGGAAGCAGAACATTTTTAAACAGATGAGGGTAGTATCTCTGTGGGCCCCCCACCCCCCCTCCGCTGTCAAACCTTTTATCTGGTTAAGATATGTGATGGATAGATGCCATGGAAAAATAAACTAATAATAGTTTTGCTTTTCTAGACACCTTGGTAACATGCCTACCCATTCAGGCAGGTGTATTCATAAACCTTATAATCCCCCCCCCCCCACCTCTCAACAATATAGTATCATTAAAATACTAACCAGTAGAGCCTATAACTTTTGTTCCAACAAGTCCTCTCTTCCAGCAGAATGTAATCATATACACCACATCTTCTTATCTAATGGCTACATTTCCCACAGTATCAAAAAAATAATCAATCCTTTCCCCAATCTTCAACCTTCTCTTCAGAAAGATTTTCGTAATGATATCATCATCCCTTACTTCACGAAAAATAGCCAGAGTTTTAAATTTACAATCTATGCACAGCTATCAAACCCTACTGGAAGCATGCTATTCTTATATGTTCTACTAAAGATCAGCTCCCTCCTCTCTGTGCTTGGACAGACAGGAAAATCAGTCAACATCCACATGGGAGAGCATAAAAAAAAATACATCTGTAGTCATGACTGTGGGCAATCAGGTCTTGCAGACCATGCTTTAGATACAGCTCATAGAATCAGTTGGAAAAAGACCACCATTGTTCCATTGCAATAAATTTTGAAGAGAAAGACTATTTTTGCAACTGCTCTCAGAAATCAGCTTAATTTAAATATGGTTGCATTAAACATCCCAAAATATGGGAAAACGTTAATAATTCGAGATCCCAGTTTACACCTTGTGCCTACAGAGGATGCCCCACCTAGTTGGGATGCTTGTAGTTTGTTTTGCATTTGTATATGTTACAAGTCTCATATCTCTGCCAATGTCTCAGTGACTAAGACGAAATATTGGAAGCATTATATTTTTAATCCTTTCTGAGTGCTGTTTAACTTCATTAAGCCTCTAACACGAGATCTAAAATTTAGAGGATGTTGCCAAAATTGTGAGAACAACACAATGAATTTTGGGAATGATGCAGATGACACTGACAGATGCCTTGATTAGGCCACATATGGACTGCTGTGCACAGAATTAGTCACCTAGTTTTGGAAAGGGTCCAGAGGTGATTGACTGAGGTAGTTTCTGGTTTTTGGAAATCATTTCCTTCATGCTTACACAGTGATCAGAATACATCATGTAAATTATGGAAACAATTAAATTATTTATTATTAAATTGCAATTTACAGAGTCTAGTGGATAGGAGGAAGAGGGGTAATATGATAAAGATATACAAGTTGGTAAGCGGTTGTTATAGGATTAACTCTGAAGACGTTTTTCAGAAAATGAGGAGAAAAAAAGGTCATCTCTTGTAACTGTAGAAGGAGGGGTGTAAGCAAGGGAGTGAGAAAGCAGTTTTTTTTTTTTTTTTTTTTTTTTTTTTTTTGTATGGAGAGTTGTGAATGATTGGAATGCATTACCATGCATTTAATTTGAATGTATTTAAGGCATGGCATGATGAGGTGTGTGAGTGAGTGAGTGAGTGCAATAAGTCTTTGACTCCATGGAGGTTCAAATTATTGGTTCAAACATGAACAAATGATTTTACATATGTTTATCTAACAACGGACAAACATCATAAAATTCTTTATTCCAGGGAGCAAACCTTGTACAAGTTTTATAGAACTAAAGTTCTATTGTACAGGACTGCATAAGCAGAACTGTTAACCATTCTGCAGTTGATTTGCCACTGATTGCTTCCTTCCATTGAGTATAAGTGTGTGGGTTCATTCTTCTGGGTGTTTACTCTTGATTGGTCTTCTTCATTAATTTTTATTTGACTGTTTTCGAACATGTGAATTCAACTGTCTTCTCTTTACTGTTTTAAAATTCTCTCACCTGCTGTAAAATTTCTTGGGATTTCTGCATCTCATACACTCGTAGTGCACAAAAATCAACTCACTGTTGATTTTTGTGCACTAAACTGGGTCTTTTTTCTTTTCTTCTTTAATGCATATAGTTAACAGTTGTGCATGTGCCTAATTTAGCAAGATAGCTTATTTGTCAAGTTAGTTACTTTGGGAACAATCATAAAAAATTTATTAATATGAAAGACATTACTTAATCCATCAATGCTATAGCCAGATAGAATAGGAACTAAACAGAAGTTCTTAAAGTTAGCAAGACTACTCCAAAGTTGGCTTTGGAGTAGTCTTGGTTTGCACTGTTTAAAATATATGGCTGTCTCGGTGCCCATATATATTCACCTTTTATTAGTACTAGTCTAACAGCTGTTTTGAATTGTTGGCTCTCATCAGAGACCTTAAGAGAACAAAAATTAACTATTAACAAAGAAATATGAGGGTGGTCTGAAAAGTTCTCGGCCTGACAATGAAAAAACAAATTTATAATTTCAAAATAATTTTTACTTTTTCGACATAATCTCTCTTAAGACTAATACATTTATTCCAGCAATGCTTCAGCACCATTATCCCGACCTTGTAGTGGTTCTCAGTAAGATCTGCAAAATAACTCTCTACAGCTGCAATCACCTCTTGATTCGAAGAAAAATGCTGACCAGTGAGGAAGAGTTTTAGTTTTGGGATGAGATTAGAAGTCAAAGGTAGCCAAATCTGGGAATAGGGTGGATGTTCCAACAATTCATAGCACAGATCCCTTAATTTTCCCATTGCCAAAACACCTTTGTGAACAGGTGCATTGTCCTGATGAAAGATGATTTTTTCTTCTGCAAACCGGGTCTTTTCTCACGAATTTTTTTATATTTGGTCTGGTTAAAACATCGGAATAATATTCCCGAGTTATTGTTTTACCCTTTTCAAGATGATTAATAAACAAACTGCCTTTAGCATCCCAAAACCGATGCCATGACCATTCCTGCTGATGGAACCTACTTTGTCTTTTTTGGCGCTGAACAACCAGCATCTGTCCACTATTTTGACTGCTGTTTGGATTCTGGTGTGTAATGGTTAATCCGAGTCTCATCCATAGTAATAAATCAACACACAAAATCAGTTTTTTTATTGTTAAAATGCTCCAAGATAAAATGTTCAGAGATTTTCATGAGTGTGCTTTTGATCTGCTGTGAGCAAGCGTGGCACCCACTTGCACAAAGTTGCAATTCTTCATGCAAAATATATCCTGTATGTTCTTTTGAAATGCATATAGTCGCAGCAATTTCATGCACTTTGACTCGCCGGCCATCCAATACCATATCTTGCACTTGATCAATGATTTCTGGTGTTGTTACACTTTTTGGGCATCCTTCACATGGATCATCTTCAAGGCTGGTACGGACACGTTTAAACTCGGCAGCCCATTTCTTAATTGTTGAAAACGAAGGAGAAGAGTGCATAAACTTTTATGAACTTCGAAGTTATAAAACAAAGAATTTTATAACTGCAATATACTCAATTTTATCCATTTCAAGGGATACAGATAACACTTTTGCTTCAGACAGCTGTATAAAACAAACTACTTCATAGAATGACTTGCAATTTCACATGGATGCTTTTGACAGGTTGGTGTACCAACTTAGGAAAAAAAAAATCTTGCTGACAGTGTTGCCATCTATGGTCGAGGCTGAAAACTTTTCAGACCACCCTCATATATGTTTACACATGATATGTGCATTCACAGCTATCGATGGAATTTTGGTCGAATAAAACATTAATGGCAATACATTATGTGCTTGAAATTAGCACCTTGTAGAACGAGAGTTGGGACATCTGGACATATCGTGTGTTTTTATCTCTTTAGTTCAGGGTTTCCCAAATTGGGCTTCACGGTGCCCTGAGTCTCCATGAAGGCTCCACAACTGAAATTCAAGGGCTCCATATCAAAAATCGAATTTTTGATATGGAAGATTCTAATCTTCCATAAAATCTTCTAATTTAAGGAGCACTTAATTGTAAAATGGTGAACGTGTATTGATTTCTTCCCTTTTTTTTCTTCGATGTTTATTTTAAAGATTGAGTTGTGAAGGTTCTGCAAAAAAATTTGTTTGCTTTAGTACTCCACTTTATCAAGTAGTTTGGAAATTCCTGCCTTAGTTCATCAAGGTTTGAAGGCTTAGTCATGATCAAACTGCTCACAAATATGTCATAGGCTTGGACCATTTGCTTTACCAACTTCATGTGAATAAAAATAATACTCAACAATAAAAGTCTTTTCTTCCCACGTCAATACCATTACTTCAGCTAAATGTAATGGTGAAGACTACATGTGCTCTTCTATAAATATGCATGCAGTCGAACAGCATATCTCATAGCATGTGTTTGCTTTTAATAAAAGTAAATATATTGACTCCTGGGCAGAGTTCGTGTCTTAATTGCAAACCAAGGCCACTCGTGCTGAAGGTTATATTCTCATAAACTCTGCTAAATTTAGAAACGTTTTAGTTTCTGTTCTATGTGACTACAGTAATGATGAATACATTCATGCCAGAATGTGTTTCTTGCTGGCATACTGCAAAATAAGGGATGACTCTCAGTCTGGCATTAATCTATTAATTACCTTCATTCTAATTGTTCTTGCCAAAATGAAGTATTTAGGTTCTATATACTAATACTAGAAAATTGGGATTATTTTAAACTTATTGTTGCCTAAGTAGGACTTCCTCAAAATACTCTGAAATCCCCAATGTTAACAAATGTAGTGAATTAATTAGTTTATTTTGTCTTATTATACTGTTTAATTTAATACATTAAAAATATCGTGAACAAAATTATCATTTCTTATATCAGGGAATCTCAAAAGATATAATTTACATGATACTTTAAGATCCGTTTATTAATTAAAAATAAATAAATTGAGCTCTATTAAAAACAGATTAGCCTTGCCTTTTTAATCAGCTTAGTATCTACCATGTTCCACAATTTTGTAAATCCTGTACTTTGAACAGACATGCAGATCAGCATAAGCTTAATTACAAGAACACATGAATTTGTTTTCTGTAAATGACCTATTAGATATCCTAACCTATTAGAAACATTCAATAAAGTATTGGGATGAACTAACCAATTTTCCTCATCATCATGCTGCTTTCCCTCCATGCCATTACTGAACCTTTTCCAAAAGATAGATACTGAGACTACATTATGATGGAAATAAAGAGTTTAATAAAAAATAAGCAATTAAAACTTTACGAGTTTTGTAAGTTGTAAGGCTTACATCATTGGGATACTGGTACAGAAAAGTTTTACACAACAAAAGCCTATTAATAATTAATTACATATATTAAATGTTTTGATAACTTCACAACTGTTACATATAATTGATAATCCAGAATACAAACGATAAATTCGTTGCTGTATGCGTGTTGGAACATTGTTAGTTGTTGCTATCATGTCTTGTGGTGTCACACGTATTGTATCCTAATTCCATGGCAGTTAAATTTTTGATGAAGGCAGACCATACTTGATGTAAAAGTAAGCCTTGATTTTTATTCCATTGTATAGAGATTGTAATCATTTGCAAGGCTTCTTTAAATTTTCTTGTAAAATAGTTACAATTAATATATGTCATTTTTGTTTGTTGCCAAAGCACTTGATAGCCTGTAGTATTTGTGTGGAATGCCATGTCTGATTTATGTTCTCTTCTTTTTTTGACATCTTTTGTGTCTTCTGATCTTCCAGTCTGGCCTACGTAACAAATGCCACAAGAGCAATGAATCTTATAAATACCTAGCTTTTTTCATGGGGTGATGTGGAGGTTTTGGTGGATGTAGAAATCTTGAGATTTTTTCTAAAGGTAAAAAGCCACTTTTACATTGTACTCGTGATGCAACACAGCCACTTTGTCTGTGACATTATTGATGTAAGGTAGCATGATTGCATTCTTGAAATCTTTAAGTAAGGGAGTTGCAGGAAATTTATTAAAAATTTTTCTGATGATCTTTGGTTCATAATCATTGAGTGCAAGGTTCTGTTTCAGGTAGTGCAGCTCTTTATTCCTTTTAACATGCTTGATATATTGTATGCCATCTCTTAAAGTTTTAATTATGCCTATCTTTTGTAATGGATGTTGGGGTGAAGCAGCATTTAAAAATCTTCCTGTTGTGGTAGGTTTTCTGTATACAGAAAAAGATACACCCCCCCCCCCTCATTTACTTTGACAAGGATATCAAGGAACAGTAATTTTTTGTACTGTTCTAGTTCAAAATCATGATCATTATCATGATTTTGAACATCCCAATATAAAATTCACTTTTGAATTTTATATTGGGATGTAAGTTGTTCAGATAATCTTGAACAGTGGATGAGTTAATTATTTTCAAAAATTATACTTAAACAAGATTTCAAGAATGCAATCATGCTGCCTTACATCAAGAATGTCACAGACAAAGAGGCTGTGTTGCTCCATGAGTACAATGTAAAAGTGGCTTTTTTTTTTTTTTTTTTTACCTTTAGAAAAAATTTCAACCTAATCTCTCCATGATATAAGGTCCATTTCTTCAAACAACCAAATTGACTTATTAACAGAGGCAAATGCCTCTTCCATCCCCCCCCCCCATAAAACTTTGAGGGATTGACTTCTTCAGATCATGTTCTGTTGTTTTTTATTCTCTCCTGCAACTTTCTAGGTTTATAAGGTTTTAATTTGCAAAATCTTCTCCCACAGCTTTCAACTGCTGTATATCTCCATTGTAAATCAACTCCAACTCTTTAGCAGCTAGCAGCACTTTTGTAAGGCTTTGTATTTGTTGAATCTTGTGAATGTATGAACATATATTTTTAATTGTTTCTTCCAGATACCATTCATACACTGCTGTCATATCACTTTATGCTGCCTCTGCAAGATATGTTCTTTCCGGAGGTCTGAAGGTTGTTCTTACTCACTAGCAGCAGCAGTAACCTAATAAAATGTTTCTTAACTTTTTGAAAGCAGTAATAACACCTTGGTCTCTAGGTTGCATGATAAGGCAGTATTTCAGTAAACATCTTAATGGGACAGTCTTCATAAGTGCAAGTGGTTGTAAGTTGCATATGTAGTAACTTGAGGGCTGACTGTGTGTGCATGTATGGCGATTGTCAATTATCTGACATTCAGATAACTGAATCTTCAGTTATTCTGCCAGTAAATTGATTTCCCTACAGTAATTGGATAATCGGGGCATTATTGGATATACACTGCTTGGAAAGAAGTCAGTATCACCCCCCCCCCCACACAGGGAAGGTGCATCATGCCATGTAATGAGATGAAGCACGTGTTTCAAGCCTGCATAAATTTGAGGACTAGGATGCTTCCAAGTCAGTGTGACTGTGTCCAGGTAAAATGGTTGCGAGAAGGGACTGATGGAGTTTGAAAGAGGTGTTGTGATAGAATGGCATATTGCAGGCCTATCTGTTCAGCAAATTGTTGATCATCCTAGGTCAATAATCAGTGATTCCATACTGAGATGGAAGTGCAGGGAGACAAGTGCTACCTATAGTCGACGACCCACCTCACTCACCAAATGTGATCATAGGGTGCTACAAAAAATAACATGTAAAAACTGCCATTCGTCGGCTAACACATTGAATGCAGAGTTCCAGGCATCAACTGGAACTGACCATTGTCTCTTTCAGCAAGGCTGTGTCATAATGCTCCTGCTGTTACTGTGCAGTTTGTGGATATGAACGTCACCACACTTGAATGGCCTCATAGATCTCAACTCTGTTGATCATCTTTGGGATGAACTGGAGCATCAGGTGAGGTCAAGGGACATCTGTCCCACAACAGTCCAGACCTTGTTACATGCTTACAGGAATAATGGTCCAAAATTTCCATTGATCACTATCGTATGCTTGTGGAAAGTATGCCCTGTAGGATTGGTCATCACAGTGAAAAGAGGACTTACATCTTATTAAGTTGGGTGACATTGCTGTTTGTTCCTCACACTATGGTGTCTATTGACTTTTTCCAAGTAGCATATATCTCATCCTGATCACCACCATTTCCTGTCTCTCTTATATTTCCATCTTGAGCAGGCATAATTTGTTTACCATCATCAACAGGACTCCTTATTCTTGTCCTTAAAAATTTGTCCATTCCTATACCTTTAGTATATTGTCCTTGTCGATATGGAATACCAGCGAAATATTAGCAATTAAGTCAATAAATAGTTATTTTCTTATCAATCTGTGTTTGCATCTATACCATTAAAATCCAATCAACATGTTATATCAGACATTTTTAGGCTGGTTTAACTCAGTTAGTGGCATAAATTCTTTCTCATTATTCTTAACACATGGCATTTGTAAACAGTGGGATATTGTTCCCAGTTATGATGTGGATGTATTATTATTATAAGCATCCAGAGATAAGGTTGATTTCCTGTCATTACTCTTCCTGTGTCGATGACTAAGGCAAATCATATCCTATACTAAGAATAGCTCAATGCATGTTCTGTTGCCATACTCAGAAAGACAAGGAATACTTATGGTCTTTCTGAGAGTTAGTCATCAAATTATTTTCCCATTGCTCTCACTTCCTTTCTCTTTAATAATGGAGATCATCAACAGTTAACTGGAAGGCCACCAGTATACATTCTGCCATTCTCCATCCTTGGGCACATCATGGAAGGGTTTAGACACTCATTTGGCCACTCTGGACATTTTCAGGATAGTCTGCCTCCTATCCTTTTTAATATGGTTGCTAATTTTCTTTCAGATAGGTTGCTTTGTGTCTCTAGGGCTCTGTAGTTTTGTCCATACTCTTCCTTCTATACATACATGATTACTTTCTGTTCCTGAATTCACATTTTACTCTTTTCTGACCATTCTTCATCATTTGAAAAATGCCATGCTCAAATGCTCCACACATGGAGATTGTGCATAACTTGTGTCTTAACCATATATCTCTTTGTCATTTTTCATTGGCTTGAGGATAATCTTATAAACTTCAATACTACTGAAACATGATCATATATTTTTTTTTCTGCAAGAAATATTTAATTTAACCTTCCTTTATTTTAATACCTATATTTCCAACAAGATCAAATTTCTATTCTTAGGCTGACTTACTCCTGTAATCTTTCCAGGAATCCACACAACATATCCTACTTGTCCTCCTCAATCAGAAATGTTTCTCTTTTGCTTACTCTACTGCCACTAACTTCATATAAACATGAAATCTTTCTATTCTTAGAATATTGTTCTCATATAGCTATGTACTTACCGTCTCCCTCCCCTTTAAGACTGTTTAATTGGTGACTTCTCTTACAGTCTTTCTCAACTCACCTTGTCTTAGATGTTCGTTTTATGTTTCATGCTTTTCCTGTAGTATTATCATTGTTGCTATTTTGCTAAACTGGCCATTAATCCTTCTCTAAACTAAAACACAAGCATGTTGTTTATTATTTTAACGGTATAATAGAACACAGAAACTAAGTAAATAATTAATTTATTAACTTGATGCTGATATTTCGCTGGTATTATAACACCAGCATCTTCAGAGCACAAAAACACTGTTTGTCACAATACGCGAGACTAAAAACCACCATGTTGTTTTAGTCTCGCGTATTGTAACAAACAGTGTTTTTGTGCTCTGAAGATGCTGGTTATAATACCAGCGAAATATCAGCATCAAGTTAATAAATTAATTATTTACTTAGTTTCTGTGTTCTATTATACCGTTAAAATAATAAACAACATGTTCGACGAACACATAAGTCTGTCCACACGTAAAACACAAGCAGCTGCTAGACAGCATACACGTGGAGTTGCAGCTTCAAATTTATCAAACTAACTTCCACATTTCATTCCATTGGTTTCTATTCTCTGGACCAGCTTTTATCATATTGTATTTAGAAAGGATTACCTTTCTCCCTCCCCAAGCAAAACATCAGTAGTTTCATTCTTTTTTAACCATTAGTTGGCAAAAAACAATTTCATATGTTTTTTTTTCATAATCCTCCTCTACATGCACACACACAGTATGTTTGGCAATGTACTGTGTGTGTGTGTCTCTATTCATACACAGCAGGGGAGGATTATGAAAAAATATATGATATTGTTTTTGCTAGCTGATTAACTTATTTTATTATATCTCAATTTCAAGTGAATCACTATTATTTTTTAAAAAAATAGATGATAGCCAACTTTTAAGAAACTGATTTTCACTGTGTAATATGAGACTACTCTCCTGCTTTTTTTTCAAAAATCTGAAGTGGCTTTAAAAACTATCTGTTTGGACTTTAAGGAACTGGATTCTCCAATTATCTAATGCTTCCACCAGTACAAGAAATGTCTGCTATCAATTTCCAACCTTTTTTTTTTTTTGAGGTGGGGGGGGGGATTATAATTAAAAAAGAATTACATGCTGAAAATTTTCTGATGCTTCCACCAGTGAAAGTAATGTCTGCTATCAATTTCCAACCTTTTTTTTTAGGGGTGTGTGTGGGGGGGGGGGGTAATAATTAACCAAGAATTACATGCTGAATTAAAATTCAGCATATAATACCTATGAAGGCAAGGATTTTTCAAATTAAGCATGTATTGTTCTCATAAAAGTGCTACCAATATTTGAATAGGAACCTATTTCAGTGTTTCCTAACATAATTTTCAGGGAACAGTTCTAATTTTCAAAGAAATTGGATACTGTTCTAATTTCTTATATATAGCTTAAATTTTAATATTGTCTGTGTTAAAATCAGACAGTAAAATCAATAACTTTATACAAAGAGTAAAATATATTGTAAATTCACAGTATAACAAAAGTAAAAATTATTCATTCAACTAGTTTCCTATGAACTGCAGCATATTTATCAGGAATAAGTTTAATTTTCAATTTGAAAACATTATAGCAGAATGATTTTTACTATATAAACTGACAATGAAATCTTTGTCAAACTGAAAGTGCATATGAGTGAGGATATGAAGGAATTGCTTGAGGTAGCAAAAGAAAAGAGTGAGAGAGTTCAGATGGTGAGTCTGTTTCCACGGCATGACAGTGAAGAGTATAGAAAGAGGGCCATAATTGCTAATGACTTTATGCGTGAATTATGTTTGAGTGGTGTGGAATGAGTTCGATGGGCAAAAGGATTTATATAAAATGGATGGATTACATCTGAATGGATTTGGTGTGCAGAGACTTGAAAAGGTGTTGTCGAATGTGGTGGAAGTGAAGTTACAGAACCAGGGAAACTAGAGTTATTAAGGGGGGGGGGTAGATTTGCAGATTTTAGGGAGACGATTGAGTGTGTGAATGTGTGTAATATGCCCAAGCGAGTAGGAAGGACCACAAATCAGAATGGGATGGTTAGTATAAGGCATCATAATAGGGATGGGACAAATCGGCTTCTTCAATTCATGTATACAAATGCCAGAAGTATTAGGAATAAGAGGGAAGAATTTTTGGCCTTGGTTGGCACTTCCAGACCACAGGTTATTGGCATTAGTGAAACATGCTGACAGAAGATGACATAGCTAGTGGGATTGAATGTGAGGGGTATGGTGTGTTCAGGAGTGACAGGGAGAATAAAATGGGGGAGGGGGAGTGTTATTGATGATAGCTGATGAGCTGCAGCCAAGGAGAATAGAAGTGGAACTGCAGGATAGAGAAAAGAGCACATTTGAGGCTATTTGGTGTGAGATTGAAATTAACAGAACTAAATATACAGTTGGGTGCTGCTATAGACCAGGTGATGGAATTGATGGTGGAGATATATGCATAAGCAAATAGAAGAAATGAGTGGAAGGAGGGTAATTATTATGGGAGATTTCAACTATGGTAACATTGATTGGAAGGAGGAGAGGACATATGGCAGGAAGGAATTGGATATTGTGTGGTTATTAAGGGATAACTATCTGGGACAGCATGTAATGGATAATACTAGGGGTCAGAGAGTGCTTGACCTGGTAATTGCATCTGAGAATTTGACTGTAACGAATATGACCACGTTGCCACCAATTGGTGAGAGTGATCATAGGGTCTTGACTTGGGAGGTGGCTAAAGGTGTGGATTTTACAATTAAGACGGGGTACATGTGGAATTATCGGGCTGGTAAGTATGACAAGCTTAGGAGATTGATTGGTTCAGTGCCATGGCATGTACAACTGCAAGGGCTAGAAGTTGATAGTGCATGGGAGGCAGTAAAGAAGTGTTTGCATGAAGCAATGGCTGACTGTATATCTAGAGTCCGAATAATAAATCAAGTAGGGGTTAAATGGATGAATAACACCATTAAGCTTGAGCTGCAAAAAAAGAAACAACTATGGAGGGAATTTAAGGAGAAAGGTGATCTGCAGGCATATGAATGGTATAAAGCACTGGCCAGAAGGGTAACGAGTGTGGTAAGAAAAGCAAAAAAGGATTATGAAAGAACATTGGCCATGCAGGCTAAATAGAATCCTAAACAGTTTTTTCGATATGTTGCTAGTAAAAGAAAAAATGTACTTGGCAGAATGATTTTAAAGAATGCGATGGTAGGGAGGTAACCGAATCAGCTGATATAGTTGAATTACTGAGCGAGCACTTTGCAAGAATATATCTTCCAGGTGGTGACATTACAGAAATGAATGAACCAATAGATTATACAGGAATTGTGGTGAATGAAGTGGAGATGAGTAGTCTATTGCAAAATCTCAATGTCAATACATCTGTGGGATTGGATGGTATACCAGCTCGTGTCGTACGTGAAGCGGCTAAAGAATTGTCTGTACCTTTGACCATTTTGGTTAATTTGAGTCTCGGGTCTGGGTTAGTCCTGAAGGGGTGGAAAGAGGGGGAAAATAGTTCCACTGCATAAAGGAGGTTCCAAGATTGCTGTTGTAAATTACCGACCGATTAGCATAGCAGGAATCGTTGTCAAGGTCTTGAAGAAATTAGTCAAGAGAAGAATACAGGACTGGATAGATGAAAATGGGATACTGTATGGGGGACAACATGGTTTTGTGAAGGGTAGATCATGCCTCAGTAACTTGCTCACGTTTTATAACACAGCGACGGCTGAACTGGATAAGGGTAATGGGTTTACAGTGATTCTACTGCACCTTGCCAAGGCCATTGACAGTATACCACATGTTACTCTAATCAGTAAACTGAAGCAGATGGGGATGGATATATGGTTGGTGAGATGGATAGGAGGATGGTTGATGGAGAGATACCAGAGAGTGGTTTATTCAGGAGTTGAGTCCAAAAGACGGCTTGTGACTAGTGGTGTGCCGCAGGGTTCTGTTCTTGGACCACTACTTTTCAATTTGTTCATTAACGATATAGGAAAGGATCTGAGAGGAAGTGTTCACTTGTTTGCTGATGATGCAAAGTTGGGTAGAGCAATTGTGAGTGCACAGGATGTCAAAATTTTGCAGGATGATTTGGATAGTTTGGAGGACTGGGCTAAGGAGAATGGATGTCAACTTAATGTGGCAAAGTGTAACATTATGCATTTTGGAGTGAAAAGATTAGCAGCAGTATATCACATTGGTGGAACCATACTCCAGGAGATTGATGAGGCCAGGGATTTGGGAGTGTTGGTGGATAGGGATTTAAAGTTTAGGGGGCACATTGCAAAAGTGACCAAAACAGCTTATCAAATCACTTGGTTGCTGAAAAATACTTTAACATGTAGAAACAAACAAGTTATTGTTCCTCTATATCGAGCCTTGATAAGACCCTATCTAGATTACTGTGCCCAGATATGGAACGCCAGGGTTTCTTCTTGATGGGGAGGAGGTGGAGAGGATCCAGAGACGAGTGACCAAGATGATAACAGGTCTGTGGAATGAACCTTATGAGAACAGGTTGAAGATTTGTGGGTTGCAAAAATTGGTTGATAGGCAGAAAAGGGATGATATGATTGAGACATTCAAATTACTGAAAGGTTTCTATAGGATTAATCCAGAAGATATTTTTGAGAATAGGATTGGTGGTGGGAGGACCAGGGGCCATACATGGAAGCTGGGCAGGAGTGTTAGAACTAGGTTTTTTACTTGGAGAGTGTTGAATGAGTGGAATAAGCTTCCAGAGTCTGTTGTGGGTGCTATGACCGTGAATGAGTTCAAGGCGAATGATAGATACTGTGTGAATGTCGAATAGTCTCGTGACATGATGTTAGGGCCTCCCTTGATGAGTCTAAGGACTCCTTGGAGCTGCCCGAGATGATGATGATAATAATAATAATAATATTGGGTTTGTCACATACGTGCTTTATTATCTGTACCATGTACTATCAGTCATGTATTCAACTGTGACCATAGTTGGTTTAGGATAAGACCATTTTTTGTTGCTCTGTTGAACATGGTATCGTTTGAGAGGCTTCTTTAAACTTGTGAATTTATCAATTCAATATATGGCACTCTTGTTAGTTTCCAAATTACATGATGTTTTTTCTTTGTAATATTGATAATCCAGACTTAATTTGGGCACTATTTTTTCTTCCACGGTGTCCTTAATATATCCGTCTATGTAGCTTTCTCATAAATGTCCCATTTATTCACTGTATCACATATTGCATGTACAGAATATTTTATAAATACTTGGCTTCTTGAGAGGCAAATGTGGTTGTTTGGGTGACCCTAAGCATTATGGAGACATTTTTTTCCATGGATGTAAAAGCATCTTTGAAGTTACTGTTTTAATGCACTGGCTATTTTGTGTGATAAAAGTGACTGAACCTTTTATAGTTTGTTTTCTTGTATGTTTGCAGAAACATTTGATGGTTTGTAGAATGTTATTAATAGTTTTCAGATTGTAGCCATTCTTTACAAGCACTTCTTTTAGATAATTCATTTCTTTTTTTTTAGTTGTCACCCAATATGGGGTGTTAGTGCTGAATTTTTTCCTGTGTGCTGAGGAAGCTAATCTGTTTTAGTGATTTTAATGATACAAATAGGAAAGGAAGTTCTGTTTTCTTCTGTGAATTGGATTTTAGGGTTTAAGTTATTCAGGAAATTGTTGTAATTTTGGTATTTTTTTGAACTCTGGCCACATGAGGAAAATATCATCAACATAACAGTCATATTTTTGGCTTAGTGCAATATTTTTCAAATAGCTATCTTTTCAGAAGACTCGATATACATACTTGCTTGGTGTGGGGTGAAATCAATGTGCCCATGGCTAGATTTTTCTGCTCATAGTATCTTTGAATTGAAAGATTGTTATATAGATTAAATGTCTGAAAATGTTTGATTTCTGGTTGAAATGGTTCTTTTAGTGGCAGTATCTTTGACTTGTTATTGTATGCTTGCTAATGTTACTAATAATATTAGACAATGTCTAAAAAGGTTGATTGTTTCTGGTCAAAATAGTTTTTAGTAACAGAATCTTTTAGTGAAAAGACTTATGTCTAAGCTTGCTAATATATATATATATATATAGGATCCAGCATGTGTTCTTTGTTGTGCTAATGAGATCTAAGAAGTTTTTTCAAACATGAGGGTTAGAACTTTTGGTAGGTAAGCAAAGTTATGTGTTGAAGAATGTCTCATATCCACAATTAGTCTTAATGGAATACTGTCTTTATGGAATTTGAGTTAAATAAATCGGGACAATGGGGGGGGGGGGCATTCATTTTCTTATTTCAAGAAGCCAGATATTTATAAAATATTCTATGCATGTGCTATGTTGGACAAAACAGATTGTTTGGGAGAAATTTGTCCAAAAAAATCAAGGAAATTGTTTCCTTGATTCTTCTTTGGCCGAGTGGTTAGCATAGCTCCAGTCAAAAAGCTGAAGGTTCGAATCCTTCCGTGGGCATGGATGTTTGTTATTGTCTGTGAAAAACTAGTGGTGGTGGTGGACAGTAGATGGCGTTGGTGTAGGTGATGTGGATGATGGGTTGATGAGGTTGAGTGATGGAGACTGAGAGTTGTAGAGGAGGTGCCCTCCCCCGATGAGTTGGACTCCCTGGAGGTGCCAAATAATAATAATTGATAGAGAAAAAAAAGAGCATACATATATCAGACCTAGCTTTATCATCCTACAAAGGAAAAACAAATTGAACTAATAGGAATGCTCAGTGGCCAACACAGTGCATTAAAAATCAAGGCTTTATCCTGAACTTTGTTTAGCCTACATAAAGGACCTAAAATTCATGAAATTTAGTAATGAACAGTTGGGCAGCACAGATCAGCAATGAAGAGAGTGTGTGTGTGTGATACCTCAGTATGATATTCAATTCACTGTCAGTTTAACAATTCCTTTAATGTCAGTTTATGTATTGAAAATTATTCTGCTACTGCATGTTTTCAACTGATGAAGTATGCTATAGCATGTAGGAAACTAGTTGAATGGATGAATGAATGATTTTTTTTACTTTCATAGTTATATTGTGGTTATTCTGGAATCATTATGGAAACTGTTGAGGTTTGATGTTAGTAAAATAAATTTTACTGCTGTCATCAGCGCATGCCGTGGCATTACCTTTGCATGCTGCTGATAATTTTAAAAAGTTATATTAATTGCACCCACTGAATCTTCTCCTTTTTTTTTTTAATCTTTTTGCTTTTTGTTTCATCATTCATATCAAGGATTTTGCCCTAGCATGGCCTGTTCTGGCCTTAAAAGTCATCATTGAATCATTTAAGAGGACGTCCTGGTTTTCTTTTCCCTAATGGCTTGTACTTTAAGGATTGTTTTGGTAATCTTTCTATTTTCATTCTTTGAACGTGTTCCATCCATTTATGTTTATTCTTGGTTTAATTCTTTCATAATTTTTTTGTTTCTTTTGTGATCAAATAGAGTATACTTTGCAGTTTTTCTCATAAACTTCACTTCTGCTGTTATTAATCTTTTATCTTTTTGTTTTATTGTCCAGATTTCACTTCCATGCAATAAGATTGGTAGGGCTAATGTATTGTATACTTTTAGTCTGGTTTGTTTTTGAACTAGGTTTGGTTCAAATATAGAGTTAATTACACCTGTTATTTTTAAATCTTTTGTAATTTTTATGTTTATATCTTTTTCATTTTCATATGTGATCATACATCCTAGGTAGTTAAACGAATTCACCTGTTCTAAGATCTTGTTATCTATTACTATTTAGTTCTTGCTGGATCTTGTCCTTTAAAGGTCATAGTTTTTGATTTTTCTGTTGATATTATTATACTATAATCTTTGGCTACCTCATTTAGGGATAGCCAAAGATTGTCTTTTTGTTTAAAGTAAGATATTAATATCTTAATCACATCTCCAGTATTGTTATAAATACATTACTGAATTGTTGTATTTTCCAGAATTTTTCTTACAGTAAATCATGAGACTGCACTGTTTCTCAGAATCATGTAATTAATTTTGTAAATTTATCAGTCTTTGAGGAGTTTTTAGTAAATGATTTATGCAAATTTTTGTAATTAGAACATTTAAATTATATATCTTAATTATAATTCTTCAGATTTAATTTTTCCATAAGATATCATAAGAATAAGGTTGGTCGATTGGTAGAGCCTCTGCTACTAATGGCTCAGTTAAGTAAGTTTGAGCACGGTTAGTAGTTGGAAGGGGGGCCAATCGTTCGATGCTGTCGGCACACTCTCCCTCGATGAGTCTTTGGACTTCCTGGAGGTGTCAAAATAATAATAATAAAGTAAAGTGTCCCAGTAGGAGAAGAGGCAGTTCTTCCACAGACACTTATAATGGTTTTGTTCAACTTTTTACCAAATTAGGAATAGTGCTATTTTCTTATGTTGCTTAAGAGTTCTGAGAATTTCAGCCTGATTGGATCAATGGATTATAGAGGTGGTTAACTGTTGACACAAACTTAGTAATATATTTGATTTATACATTAAGATGTCCTCTCTCTCTCTAAGAATTTCAAGCTAGTTTTTTTTTTGCTAAATTACTTCTAAAGACATCTGCAGGTCGCTGCTTTCAACTAATTTCAAAGCATTTCAGCATATTGTCAACACTGTTTCTTCAGGCCCACATGAGGACTTCAGCACAGAAAGAGGGTGAATAAAGTAAAATGTCCCAGACACTGATACAGGTCTGGGACATTTTACTTTATTCACCCTCATTTAGTTATTTATTTATTACATCATTTAGTTATTTATTGGCTGTTTTTGTCTCATTTAAGTCATCTTTTATATTAAAAAAAAGTATATATATATATATATATATACCAAGCAATTTTATAGAAATTTATAGGAAGGCTGCTGCTGCTTATCTTCCTTTGTAATTATTGGAATTTTGAATTCTCCTCTAAATTCATGCAGTACCTCTAATAAAGATGCCAGTAAAATAGCTACCTCTAAATTACAACGAACTTCTTGCCTTTTCGATACTTGTTTTGCATTTTTTACATACGAAATTTTTTTTTATGAAATGTAGTACTAGGAATGGATGACCAAGATCAGATGGACAGAAAGCACCTAATAATGAGAGTATTAAACTCACTACACAAAAAGAAAAAAGATATGCTGACCTTGTGATGATTAGTTCCGAAGGTATTTGAACTTTACTGCAAAAGGAATAAGAAAAAAAGTCATGCAGAGGATGATCATGGGTGGAGTGAAATGCAGAATTTAAGTACTAAAAGTGGTTGTCCAGGAGGGAATCAGATAGTGTTCTCTGGATCAGAGAGGGTACCTGATTGTTTCATAAAATAATTTGGCAAAGTAGAGGGGATGGGAAACTCCGTTGCATCTTCTATTAGTGTGAATTGTGTCATGGGGAGTAGCCTCAGTGTATGATAAAATTGAAGCAGTCAGCAACTTATTGAAAAATCTTGATGGAAGAGGTTAAAATCAAGATTTGTGGAATATTAATAAAGGAAGAAAAATTATCAGAAGCTATAGAGTGTTCTGCAGTAATTTTATTTTTAACATTAGCTATATGCTTGATTTAAGAAGTTGACACCAAGAAAGTTATTCAGGATTTTTGAAATATTTAGCTAGACTCTTCAGGAAATTGATACTGCCTGCAGCTGTGTATATGAGGATATTCTTTTTCTTCCTTTTTTTTTTTTTTTTTTTTTCATCCAGTAAACTCTTCAGTGATCAAGTATGGCATACTATTGTTGAATAACTTAACTCCTTATGAGATCTATTGATTAATCCCTAATGTGAAGGTGAATTATTTTGAAGTCTTCTAAGCAAGACTAATTGGTTTTCTGTTTCAGAAAACCATCAGTCTTGATTCAGGATGAAAGGATCATTCTCTTTTACAACTTTTGTAAAGTTTTTATAGATACTGAAATGAAGAGCATCCTCACCCCATATGTTTTGGGTAGGTTACCAGCTTTCAGGATGAAAGTTCTTTTCCTGGGGGGTGGGAACTCTACTAAATTCACTTTCATTTGAAAAGTGCTGCGTAATTCTCATATCATCGGTATGTTTGAACCTGGGCTAATTACCTTATTTTACTCATTGCAACGTTCTTATAGCTGCATTTTGTATTCTATATTACTGTTTAGGCAATTTAATGTAACATATAACTACCGATTCTACTTTAAATGCTTGGTAGTACATAATCAGTATATTGCTTAACAGTTTGAAATGTCAGTTTAATCAGTTCATAAAATTTTTTATCTCTTCATGTGTATTAAACTGTTTCAGATAGAATGATTAAAATGTTTAATATATATACTCTAAAACTAGGATTTTGATTAATTTAGGAATCCAAAAATTTTTATCATTTTTATTTTCAGTTTATATTTATGATAAGATAGTATCTACTAGCCTATTGCTAAATGGAAGCAGGTGAGCCCATTTAGCTCTAACTTTTGAAGATGGGAGGCAGCCATTTTATCCTTGATTGGTAATAGGCATCTTGGAAGGAGAATATAGCAGAGTCATCTGTCCCTGACATTATTGTCTAATAGTGAGAGTTCTACAGTTGATTTTTCTTGTTGTGTGATTAAAAACCTTGCTTGCATCTGTCAGATTGACTAACTCAGGAACCACTGGAAGAAAAGCTTAGAAATGGTTTCTCTACACAGTGAATGGAATCAAACTTATAACGACCTTTATTCAGGCTTAGTGCTATGGATGTAAAAGCCACTTACACAGGGCTATGCAGGCCTCTTTTTTTGTGATATGATAAATTATAAAATTACATTTAAACAAAATTGCATATATTTTATGATTTCATTACTTAAGCTTATATATTTTAGAGAATAATAAATGTAATATGAAATTGTAATTTCTTGTTAATTATATTTATTTATTTATTTAAAAATTTTTTTAGACCTTCCTTCTGATTCTGCAGCTGCAGAAGGAGAACCACCACCTGATAAGACATCTGCAGATGTATCTCCTGGAAGTGATGATTCACCAGCTGGTTTGTATAAAATATTCCAAATGTTGATTACAAAAGAATGTGTGCTCAGTGTGGTAAAGTCATGGTTATTAAACAACAACAAAAAATGTTCAAACATTATTGGAAGCGACGGGAATATTGATAGTTGGAAATCTGATGTTTTTACTCTAGAGACCAAACATAGAACTTTCTCAAGCCACAGACCTCCAATAAGCAGGGTGGTGGTCTCACACCAGGCAGTGAAATTCATCTCCCACCTAAAGACGATTACAAACATCCATCCTACAGCAGGATTTGAACTCACGACCTGGTGGTGTTGGAGAGCTGATACACTAATGTAGGGTATACACTATATATATGAAGGAAATACAAGAAGATAATTTATAAAATCAGTTGTAAGACAAGAATGCACATCATCTCCATTCTTATTGGTTGTTTGCTTTATGCAGATGATGTATTTCCTAAACATCCAGTGCAAATCTTCAGAATTTAATTAAACTGAATAGCAACTATAACAAATTTAGCATGAAATTTGGCAATAAAAAGACAAACTATGATAATAGATAGGAACACACAAAATTTCAACTGCATTCTGAATGAAGAGTCTATAGAACAAGTAAAATATTTCAGCTAGTTAGGCACAGTTTTTAGTGAAGATGGCAGATTAAATCAGGAAATATGCAACAGAATAAGCAAAGCTGGGGAGCTAGTTCAATAATTTATATGGAATAAGAGAGAGATTTGCCAGAACACTAAACTAGTAGTACACAAGACAGTGTTCAAGTTTTTGATGGCTTTTTCTTCCTCAGGTATTGATGTATACTATGTTTGCATTCCTCTTGAAAATTTTTCCCTACAGTTCTGTCACTACTAGTTTCATTTAAGTAATTGTTCCAGACACCTAGGATATCCTTATCTTCAGTTTTCATGTTACCTTTATCATTTTTGATTCCTTTTAGAGTACTCTTTCTAGCTTAAACAAATGAATATGTAGAGTATGGGACAAGAAAAAATGGGATGAGTGCATAAAAAAAAAGATTGATATATGTATATAGTAAAAAGCTTTGGTTCAGAAGAATAGAATAAAATGATTAGAGCCTGATTGTATAACAGCTTAACAGTGTGATTTATAAAGATATCTAATTAATTATGGCCCTTTCCAACAATCTGCCTGAGTTCCAAGTTATTATATCTTGAGGAGCATGATTTTCTATGTAGCAAGACTCCTGACATCAGGAATCCAGTAACTATAATTGTCCTATTGAAATGTGTTCAATACGACAATTATATTATTTTCAGTATGAAATATTTGTACTTTCATTTCATTAAAGTTAATTACTGTGGATAACGTGTAATTTGTTGTTTTTAGTCATGCTACACGTACCTTTAAATATTTATTACTTTCTGTCTTAATCAATAGAATCAACCACTCCAGATCATCTGCTATGAGTTTGTATCATCTACATATCGTAAATTAATTTTCTGCCACCAATCTTAATTCCAGCTGGGTCTTTGTCGAAATCAGCCATTCTCATAATATATTCACTATAAATGTTAAAAAGGTAGGGAAGCAGTATACAACCCTGCTGCACTCCTTTTTCCACTCGAACACCGTGTTTCTTCAAAGCCTGTTTTTACTGAAGTTTCTTGATTGTCATAAGCACTCTTATCAAGAGAATTAGGTATTCCTATTGATCTTATTACAATCCATAGTCTTTTGTGATCCATGCAATCAAAAGCTTCCTTATAATCAATAAAACAGATGAATACTTCTTTCTGAAATTCTCTTGTTCTTTCTGTAATCCATCTCATGTTTGCTATTTGGAGTTCCTCTCTCTCTTTCTCTCTCTCTCTCTCCCCTAAAGCCTGCCTGTTCTTATGGCATTTCTCTCTTCACATTTGGCTTCAACCTTTGTTTGATCACTTTCAGCATTACTTGCATGTGGAATTAAAGCAATGGTTCTGTAATTCTAACAATCTCTGGGTTTTTTTTTTTTAATAATTGGGATGAATACTGATGTTTTCCAATCTTTATGCCAGTATATTTTCTTTCAAACCCTATGTTCTCCCCAGAACCTTTTGATTGGGCAAACCACCTGGCTGGTTTTACTGACTGCCCGGCTAATTAATGTTGTGAATTGACATGGCTAAATAATGAGCAAGAATTGTAAAAATTGAGCGAATTCAAATCGATGTTAAAAATCTACATTTATTTTTCTTAATAATGAGTCAAATATTTAATATTTTATTTTGTAAAAGAAAATAGGCCTGTGCATCAAATACAGTCGTGATCTCGCGGAATTCTTGAAACTCTCAAGGGCTATGATGTCAGTCTCGAGTGATACCAATTCCCATTCCTAGTAATTAATACTTATAAATAGTAAAATGCGACATGATGTGCATTGTGTCTCGGGTATTATTTGTCAGTGCACAATTCAGTGATTTGTTCTGATTAATTTAATAACAATGATATTTTGTATTTATTAAATTATATAATCCCATAATGAGTAAAAAGTCAAGTCAGAAAACCACAGTCTTAAGTTATTTTAGGAAAGATGAAACCAATAAGCATAGTAGTGAAGACACAAAACCAACAACAGAATTGTCGATTTCTGCAGTCTTTCAAATGTGAAACGTGCATCTAAACACCACTTATCGGGTATTAACAGTGAGTGTTTAAAAAATTCCATTGAATTTTTATTAGAAGAAACTGGAATAGGCCAAATTGAAAAATCAATTTCAATTTTGAATAACTTGCAGAGAGATGCTTTTCTGGGAGCTTTAAGATCTATATATTGGTTAGCGAAAGATAAGTTACCACATACTACATTATTTGAAAAATTGCTTGAGCATTGCAAAGCTATGGGCTGTTATCCCATAATGCAAAGCATATCTCCTTGCAAATAAGTATAATGCTATGCATTAAGGGAAGGGGTTGCTGTCCAGAATGGTTTCAACCTTTATTGAGGTCTCATCAGTGGGAGCCAGACCCAGAGCTGATACCAAGGTTGAAGTAATGCAGAAGTCATATTTTTCTATATGAGTTGCCAAAAGGTGTCACACATTATTATAATACTCTGGATTAGAGATAGTTGTTGAAAGTTTTTCCTCTTGGTTATACTATAAATTAAAGATACCAAGAAATTATATACTTGGTTTAATCCTTTATCCAAGTATAAGCAAATAAAATTTGCTCCTGAAGTATTTTCAGGACTGGGGCAACTCATCGTAAAGGTGGTATGACTTCCACAAGGAGATGTGCTTTCCATTATGGGATACTAAGGCAAGTGATGTGAAGTCATATACCACCTTTACCATGAGTTGCCCCAGTTCTGAAAATACTTCAGGCTTAAACTTTATTTGCTTACACTTGGATAAAGGATTAAACCAAGTATATAATTTCTTGGTATTTTTAATTTATCTCCAGGAGCTTTATTGTTTGGCAGTTGTTCCATTGCTGATATTACTTCACTTTTCATTATCAGACATTTTCCTGAATTACTTTTTACAACTTACTTCAACTAGAAGTCTCTAAAATCGAACAAAAAGTTTTTGAATGGCTATAAATTACTCTTATTATTATTTTGATAAATAATCTGGATAAAATATCTTGCACATCTGGATAAAGTGCTGACAAAATAACTGAGTGCTGGCTTAGATGGTATGGACATGTCATGAGACATCCTATAGGTGTAAGGTCAAGGAAATGTGTGCAGAGCTGAGGGGAGGTGGTAGAGCCCATTTAACATAGATGGCTCTTATTTAAAAAATAATAATAATAATAAGCCCAGTTAGAGACATCAACAACCCAGGACAGAATATCCTGGTGATTATATACTAGGAGCACAGACCCCAAGTGAAATGGGATAGTGGCAAAGACAAAAAAGAAGATTTTCTTGACCTCCATGGAGTCACAAGACACACACACAAAATCTATTGTACCACTCCTTAAACTCATCAACCATTTGCACTTTCACTACTCTCTCAGGCAATGCATTTCATACTTACTAGCATTCCCCATGCAAAAAAAAAAAAAAAAATTACTACTTGTACTTTTACTCCCTACATCCCTTTGTAACTTCCAGGGATGGTCCCTTGTTCTGCTATATAAAAATCTCCTCAGTGTTAATCCGATAATAACCCTTCAACAGCATAAATATCTCAGTCATATTCCCCCCCCCCTCATCTTCTATCCACCAAACTCTCCAGTCTTGCATGCCCTCAGTCTCCTCATAATCAACATTGTACAGATCTGATATCATTTTTGTTATCCACCTCTGCACCCTCTCCGAGGTTACTTCATCCCTTCAAATTCTAGTGACTAGATCTGAGCACAGAAATCTAGATGTAGTCTGATCAAAACTTTAGATGATGGACCATCACTCTTTTATCTCTTGTCATTGTCCTCCTCAGTATGGCAGCAGTTCTCTGAGATGTCTTCACAACTTTTGCAGTATGTCCTCTGAACTTCAAATTTCTATCTACAATCACTCCAAAATCCTTCGCTTCCTCCACTTCTTTCAGTATAACTCCACCCATGTGAGTATGAAGCATCCCATCTGTGGATCCCAAATTTCAATACAGAAAACATAAATTTCCAACATATGGAAAAAAGAAAATCCTAGATTAGTTCACATGCTGCTTAGATGTATGCAGTTTCAGTTCTGTATATCAGAGGTGTTTCTGAATGTGTTGCTCATGTTCTAAAAAATATTCATTCGTAAAATTAGTGAAGTATTACCTTTTCCTAAATTACACCACTTTATTTACTTGGAATCTGCCTAGCTTCATGTAGGTGTCATTGTCCTACTCTGGTCACACTGTCCATCAAAGAAGCTTATAGAACACCAGAGTTATAATATAATATTAGGTTTGTTGAACTACCAATCTCTTAATGCTTGTACAATATGGAGTGGATACTAATTTTAGGGTCCTTTGGTCCAGTCAATTCACTATAGCATTAGATACCACAGGAACAGTTTATGCTGTAGTGAATCTTTTAGCATACCATTGTAATTTGTTATAGTAATGTTGACTGTATTAAACTACTATATAGAAGCACACATTCCAGTATGAGTTTATTTTAAAAAAAATTCAGAATCTTTATTACATAGTCCAGATATGAACTGTAATGATACTCTTCTCAAAATCTGGTAAACGTTTATAATAAATGGTATAATACATGTACTATATTGAATAATTTATACAACTTTAAAACCATATAAACTTAATCTATACTTTTTTTTTATCATTAATTGAGAATTTGCCATAAGCAGTCATTTAAGCTTTGAGGGTTTGTACTGGACAATGAATTAAAGCCCTACATTGATGAGTTAATTAGATTTTCACATTGCATAACTGCACTGTTAAAGAGAACACTAACTTGTATGAAAAAAACGAATTCCTCCTCACTAAATTTAAAAGACTTTGATATGATCATATCTGGATTACTGTGTGTGTATATACAGTCACCTGTGCTTGGAGGAGATGGAGAGATATTTGAAAAGATTAAGAGGCAGTTGATCAAAGTGGTGGCCTGTGGAATTGTACGTAAGAGGACAGATGGAGGGAATGTGGATTTCAGGAATATACATGTAAATCTCACTATTTCCTAGAACGGTACGTGCGTACCGTTCTAGGAAATGATAATTATAATGGAAAGACCCTTTTTAACAGAACTGAATTCAAACAGAAATTTTAAAAACAAGTACCATTTGAACGATGTTGAATCAAAATATACTGCTTAAAAATAGAATTGCTTTTGTTTTCTAAACAATGTTCTTTCGAAATTGTGTAAAAAAAAAAAAAAAGCCATGTAAAAAGAAAATTAGCTGTATTTTATATGGATACTATTTATTACAACTGATTCCATACATTATAAAGCTGTAGTCATGTTCAATTATAGCCTAGGAAAAATCTAGTTAGTCAACTTTGCTCTGACCATGGATTTCGCTGTTAAACCCGAGTACTTTTTAGAATTAATCCCTTAACTTTTGATTTACCAGTTAATATGAATGCTAAAAAATATTCCTTCAGCAGTCTTGTAACTTCTTAAGTATTCTGCAATTGAACAGGTTCTTCTTTTAGTAGAAAACTTTCCTTCCACATTCTTCTTTTCTGAGCCTTCTCTTTCCAGGTTGTGTATCTGTCTCCATTCAGCATGCCATCTATCATTGTTTTTCTCACTCTTCCTCTAAGTCTTTTTCCTTCTATTTTACCTTCAATGGCATCTCTGATTATTCCATTTCCTCTCAGGTTATGTCCATTCCAATTTCCCTTTCTTCTTTTTATCCTTTTTAATAGATTCCATTCTTCCTCTACTCTTTTTAAGACCTCTTCATTATTTATTTTATCTGTCCTTTTATTTTTTCCGTCCTTCTCCAAATCCACATCCTGAAGCTTTCCAAAATTTTAATTTCTTTTTTCCTCAATGTCCAGGTTTCAGCTGCACATAAGACAACCCACACATAACATTTTATTAGTCTTTTCTTTAAATTTCTATCCATTTTACTTCTGAATAAATTCCATTTTCTATTAAAGGCATCTCTTGCCATCGCTATTCTTGCTTTTATGTCACTTATACATCTTCCATCACTGCTAATCACACTTCCTAGATATTTAAATGTCCTTACTTGATTCAATTTTTCTCCATTTATTCTTACATCCACAGTTTTCTCTTTCCTTGTTATTTTCATTACTTTTGTTTTGCTTATGTTGATTTTCATTCCATAGTTGATACAGGATTCCAGTAATCTGTTCAGCAGATGTTGTAATTCTTCCTCAGTGTTTGATAATAATGCTTTGTCATCTGCATATCGTATTGCAAATATCTGTCTACCTCCTATCTTTATTCCTTCCTCTGCATTCCCCAATGCTTCTTCTAACATTGCTTCAGAATACACATTGAACAAAATTGGTGACGAAGAACAGCCTTGTCTTTCTCCTCATCCCATGGTACCTGGTTCTGTTGCACCATATATATATCTCTTACCACAGCAATTTGTCCCATATATAGTGAAATAATTAATCTTCTATTTTTCCAATCTATGCCAATCTTTTCCATTATTTCCATCATCTTATCTCATTTTACAAATTCAAAAGCTTTTTCAAAATCTATATAACAGATCTTGTAACTTAAACTAGCTTTAAATAACTTTTCCACCTAGCAAATCACCTCAGGTTTTACCACTTTCCTTAATAATAGCTTTATTTAGATCACTTGTTGTAGTTTCTTGGGCAAACAAATTTGAATTATTCTTATTTATTAACATCCATAAAATATTTTCAAAATCATTTACTATGGCATTTCAAGTAGATTTTAATGCTAGCATTAGAAACAGAACTTGTGTTGAGTGAAACATCTTACTTATTCTCCTCCTCATTTGGATTCATGTATTAAAAACAGTTAACTTAGTCTTTAGAGGGTTTTTGTGGAACAAATGAATAGTTTCTCACATGTTAGCTGTAGTGAATTTTCTTTATTTAGTACTGATGCTGTTAGGCTTTGCTTGGTCCTTCAGAATAGTTAGTGTTCATAGTAGTGTTTGCTATATTGTGAGTAGTTGCCTTGTATTTTCTTCTTCTTTAGCCACTTTCCATCCACTGCTGGATATAGGTCTCACCCTTAACTTTCCAGTTCTTTCTGTTTTTAGCCACTATCCATCATCCCATGTCAAACCTTTGTAGATCATTCCTCCATCTTGTTCTTTGACAATCTTTTCTTCTCTTGGTATCCACTCACTGCTTAATTTTGTCAGTTTGCATCTGGCAATCTAATAATTAGGGCCAACCCATCTCCATTTTCATGCTCTACAACACTTTATAATATCTTCTACTCCAGTCATCTCTCTAATCCTAGTATTTCATATTCTATCCCTAATTCTTCTTGTTTTTTAGTTGTTGCCCATGTCTCACTTCCATAGGTACACTGGAATAACGCATATGTTAAAGAGCTTTCTGTTTAGGCCTATAGCTAAATCTCTTTAACATCTTTGTACAGCCACAATGCTTTTTTTTTTCCTTATGTGATTATTCTACTTATTTCTTTATCTTGTTTTTCCTTAAAATCAACTAATTGACCAAGAATAAATATAGTCTGCCACAATTTAAATACAATTATCTGTTAATTTTAGCTTGATTTCATCTGAATTTGTCATCAGTTTAGTTTTAATTTGCTGATCATTTCTCTAGATTAACTCAGGAAATGTACCTGCTATCCCCAAATATTTATTTTTAGTTAAAATATTTTCACATTTACATTATTGGCCATGAACTAATTTGATACCCAGATTACCTTCAGTGACTTCCTGTCAAAGTTTACATATATTGTATTGCTTTTTTCCAAGCATATTTGTTACCATTTGCAGCTTAATGCTTGACTTTAATTTGTTTTATTTTTAAGAAGTACTTCCAGATAAACCTAATAATAAATTCCTGATATCTATCTGCAGGGGAGCATACAGGATATCATGATAATATTACATAATGAAGTTTATGTTATTAAGAGAGGTCTCCAGGGAAGTCAGGGACTCATCGAGGGAGGCCACATACTACACGCAGCAGCCATCATACTTGTTCTTGAATTCATTCGCACTGCTTAAGACACAACATCCAATGGCAGTCCATTTCAGTCATGCACCACTATGAGGGAAAAATCTAGATCTCTCTCTCTTCTTAGTGGTATTCATTCTTAGCTTCCAAAGATGTCCTCTTGTCTTTTCTTGCCAGCCTGGTTGGCTGAGTGGTTAGAGTATCTATCTGCTCTCCAGCCAAGGGCTGTGGGATGCTTGTGATTGTCTTAAAAAATATGAGTAGTGGTGGTCAGTGGTAGATGGTGTTGGTGTAGATCAATGGTCGATATCGACCCCTGGGGGTCGATAGAAAAATATAAGACATCATCGTATGGGTAATATTTAATTCCCCGTACAATGATGACCTCCGTAACTTGGATTACTTCCATCCTGAATGACAATGCAGTTAAGAGTGAATTGTGGGAACGGTGACATGAATAGGACCTGTAAGATGGAGCAAGGTCATGAAAATAGTTACGGAGGCCAATCATGTAGGCCAAAATGATGTATTTACCAATAAATGGATGTCGGTGGTTTCGGCACGGCAGGAGAGGGATTGCAACACGTGCGTGGTTGCTTATTTACTTATATGTATTCGATCCCATTTCTCATTTTTGCGCATCGCCATACAAGTGAGCGTTAATGTTCGAAAATTCATCAACAAACATATTATAATTCAGTCATTATTCATTCATGAACTAAACTTCTCTATGTTGAAGAGTTGAGCAGGGCTGGTAGTTTTGTACATCCTATATATACCTATAGGAAGATTGTATTATTGTTATTTTGTTATCTAAATTAAATTTTATATTTTATATATATTATTTATCTCTCCTATGAAATATGTAATGTTAAGAATGACTTCAAAAAAAAAAACGTATCCGTTTGACGTTAAGCCATTATAATAATATATACTATATTACACATACAAGAAACACTGTAACTATAAAATAAACAATCTAAAAACTCACATAAGCGTCTTTTCTGCTTGTCCTATTATAATTACATAATAGTAAAATAGAGGGGGTCGATAAAAAGTAAGAAACTCTTGAAGGGGGTGACGGTCAAAGAAGTTTGGCGACCCCTGGTATAGATGATGGAAGTAGTTACAGTTCGTTGTAGTTGGTGGATTGAATGGTGGAGACAGAAAATTGTGGAGTAGGTGCCCTCCGATGAGTCTTTGGACTCCCTGGATGTCGTAATAATAATAATGAAAAATTCCATCAACTGAAATCTTTTATGACCCTTTCAGAAGTCTGTAAGTCTCAATCATGTCACTCCCCCTCTTTCTCCTGTTTATTAGTGTCTGCCATCTACAAATTCTGAATGTGTCTTCATAATCAATATCCACAATCCTGATATAATTTTTAATACTCTCTTCACTGTATCAGAATCACAACAGAAAACCAGGGGACTAGACCCACGCACAATAGTCCAAGTGAGGTCTTATCAAGCCTATGTAAAGAGGCAAAGTGACATCCTTATCTTAAATGTCAAAGTTCGTTTCAGCATTGCTATTATCTTTTCAGTTATATTTGCAATCTTTGCTACATGGCTCCTGACCTTAAACTTTAAGATCCCTAGCCTGATCATTTTCTTCTAGTATAATCCCACCAATATAATACCACATTGTATATCTATATCATTCTCAGACTTAGCTTTCTGTACAACATTTTGAGTCTGTTGTACAGAAAGCCGCTGTTTATAATTTGCATAATGGACATCATTCTTATGCACATGGTATTCCTTCCACATTTTCTTATGCTCTTGCTTCATAAGATTACATATCCATTTAACTCCCACCCTATTTATTCTTCAAACTTCCAGGACACATTTTGATATTGCATCATTTAAGTGTTTTTTAAATGTTTCCCCATGCACTATCGATATTCTTCCCATCCATCAACCAATGCCATTGCACTGACCCCAGCATACTTCTCAGAGATCATCATCAGCTTCTTATCAATAGTAATGGTATCATTTTGTTCTGATAATAGGTCATGCATATCATTTTGTTCTTCTAAGTCACTTCTTACTGCATCAGCTACCTAGATCTTGCTCATTCCTCTTGGTCTTTTTACTGCCCTCCTGTCAAACACATTTTGCCAGCCTCTTTCTTCCTGTTTAAATGCCCACACTGCTTCAGATTTACTATGCTCACACATTTTTAAATAACAATATCAAGTTCCTTCCTAGTCTTAACTTTTCATATTTTGCTATTGGGATACTATCTGCTCACCCTGAACATTTTTCTCACAGCTGTAATGTCTAGTCTTTGATCAACTGTTATTTCTAACTCAACTCTCAGATCCACAAGTTAAAAACGGTGTCACTGTCTTGAATACTACCAGTTTAGTGTTTTGGCTAATTTCTCTTATTGTATTCCTCTGTTATGGAAGCCATATTTGGACACATGCATCTGTTGGGTTCCAAGACTGTTTTGTTCATCCCCTCCACACACACACACACACACTTAATTATTGGCAGATCATCAGACAAATTTTTATCTTAGTAGCAGTCATCATAGAATAGAGAGAGGGAGCACCTAGTAACAAGCTGTACCATATCAAATCTGAAATCAAATTGATCTACACAGGGACCATAAAGAGGAAGTTGTTCTTGTTCAGTTCAATGTAGGTTATTGTAATCTTACACACTCCTTCCAAGTTTGAGGGATTATGACATGCCTATGCATGAGTTGTGTGGTGCTGAACTAACCATCGTTCATGTTTATTCAGCTGCCCTTGTTTCTTCAATGAATGTGACTATTTTAATCATATTCATAATCTCTCTGAGCCCTATATACACTCAGGCAGGTTTTATCAGATTCATCAAATGTTATTCAATTTTTAAATTTTACAAACATTAATAATTATTACCTTAGATCAGGCTTTCTCATCTCAGATTCCCTGGAACACTCTGGTTCCGCAAGAAATCGGGATTGAAAAAAATAATAAATATTATATAAATAACGTATTTATATAAATATATATATACATGGTGATCAAAATTAAAGTATCCCCAAAATGCTGTTAAAGTGTGCATCATCTGAGAAGAAGAAAAAAAGTTAGTTCCAAAATTCACCACCAGGGGATGATGTAAACACCAAATGCATGGAATTTAGATATCACGTAACATGGCAGATGTCAGGAGGGTTTAAAAAGATGGACATAGGATTTTTCCCATTTATTCTGGTTGTTATTTCTGTCCACAGTGATGGCACTAACCTTGCCCCAACATGCTTTCTTGTGAAGCTGTACTACCTGAACAATTGCAATGATGTTGATGAGGTCCATTATCTTCATGTACTCTGCACTGAATGAGTAGTCATTTTGAAGAAATGGAATTATTTGGAGTAGACTTGGCAGAGGTTGCAAAGCAATCACTTCACAACAAGTGAATGAGGTTCCTACTGCTGTTATGAAGCAGGTCATGAATAACAGCATTGGCTCCTGCAGTACACATGCTATACAAAGATACCTGTGCCTTACAAGAATGGCTGGAAAATTTTATGGAAGATTCCGCATTAACATTTGCTTGAGTGGAGTTGGATGCTGTGTGGTTGTGGATGAGTGTTTTGTGGATATGAGGTTCGCTTTCACCTGAATGAAGCTGTGAATACCTGCAGTTGCCTGGTACGAGCTACGCATAAATCCACATGAAATCCAACAAAATCCTTTGCATTCATCCAAAGTTATTGTCTGGTATGGGTTTACAGCTTCATTTATAATTGGACCATTCTCCTTTGAAGACATTGGCCAGTTGGGTCCTATGACATGTTCAGTTACTGCTGATAGGTATTACTAAGTTTTGCAGCTGTGGCACAACAAAACTGTGTGCCATATGTACAGCAACACCTGTGCATGGATTTAGTCATTTTCATGCAGGGTGGGACCCCTCAACATGTCAGTTGATCCATACTGGAGGTTCTTTGAGAAAATCTCACGGAAACCAGAGTGATCAGCTGGCCGCCTGTTTGACCTTCTCTGGCGCTGGTGATTTATCAAAGACAGGGTTTATTGGGATCATCCTGATAACTCGCCAGCACCGAAAGACAGCGTAACACAGCATGTGCACAACATCATTCTTGACCAGCTGTGCTCTGCCATTGAACACAATATGCAAAGGATGCAATTTGTGGCATACTGGGAAAGGCAGCACATTGAATAGTACAGCCCATGAATGTATAATGGAAGTGAATAAAAATGTACTATTTATGCCTGATGCTTGTGCCTCTTTTCTCCTCCTTATACACAGAAAAAATACTACATCTACACTCAGTATATCATACAGCCCATGGTGGTGAATTTTGGAACTACTTTTTTTTTCTCCCCAAATATCACTCCCATATGACATATAATGTATTCTTGCTAAGTTCTGCAGCATTTTGGATCACTGGGTGGTGCTCCACAAGGCCTTAAACAGGGGTACCTTAATTTTGATCACTCTGTGTGTGTGTAAGTATAAAAATAATATATACATATACATTGTATAATATATAAATAAATATATAATCTTTATGCAGGAGTTCCCTTAGACCTCTGAACCCTTGAAAATTATTTCAACTATCCTCCAGAATAAAAGTTTGAGAAAGGCTGCCTTAGAGAAATTGTGTACATTTGTATATATTGCTTTCATTAGTTCAACTTAGTGTATATAAGCTTTTAACACCTGGTTTTTTATGCATGTTTTCATGATTTTTTTAATACACTAATTTTTATATCTGTTTATGCTCTTTTATGCATTTATTACCTTGTGACTGCTGAGACATGTATTAGTGTAGTATGACCTTATGTGTCTTAGCCTCACTAAACAACAAACCAAATCTATAATTCTATATAAATTTATCCAACTGGCACCTACCACACTGCTTAGTTTATTCTGATATCTGTTTCTAAATTTAATTTGCCATCTTCACTAAAAATTGCACCTGAAATAGCTGAAGTATTTTACTTCCATGTTTCACCATGTTTCTATTTGTTTTCATAGTTTTTTTTATTTTGTTTCTCACTTTTGTACCAAATTTGTTAAAAGAAAGTAGCCAGTTAGTTCTGTAGATCATTCAGTCAAGACAATGACCTTTGATTGGAAACAATTCCCATCTGCCCAAGGTGGGTTGAGGCCCTAGTTTGGGATTTCTAGGCAAATTAAGCAGCCAGTCTGCTCATCTGCTGCATAAGGTCAGGTATTTATGCCTGTAGATCTCTGTGTTCATGGGACAGCTTTACCTGTTATGAGAGACAAAAAAACCCTCCACCTCCAGCTAATTCACTGTCTGATTGAAAATACTTAGTAAAGGTTTCTGATGTCATAGATAAGATTTGAACCCAGGTGTTTTCAACCAGAGGATTCTTCTATACCAGGGGTGTTCAGCCCGTCGATCGCGGAACGATTTTTGGTCGATCTCTTGTGTATTCCTCCTTACTTACAAATTTAATTAAAACTGAAAACATAATATTTTATTTATCATTATTTTGTATTATTTTTAATTCACTTTAAGTGTATTGCTATTGTTTATTTATTTTTCGTTAAAATTGTCAAATCAGTAATTTTCTTATAAGTCTGTGTAAATGAATTAATTTGGATCAGTGGGCCGAGTGAATATGATTATAAGCAAAGTGTAAAAACTCGATTAAGCTTAAATATTAAATATTCCAAAGCATATTACATCAATTTTTTACTTAGGTAAAGTCCCATGTGAATATTGTAATAAACTTTGTTTGTCTCGGTATAGTTTGTATTAGATGTTTTTGTAAATAACTCTTTTTGAAGCTAACTGTATATGCTGCTTTAATAAGAATATGTTAGAGTGTTAAAAACAAAGGCAATGTTTTTGTCACCGAAACTGTACATGGTGACATTAGAAAGATTGTTATTGAAACTTTTATGTATGAGAAAGGCTTGCAGGCTCTAAATGTGAACATCTTTGAAGTCAGTCAGAAAGAGTTCAAACAACTTTCCGATGGCCGGCAACTTACAATCAAAAGAAAGCAGAGGAGAACAAAAGGCGTGCCGAACTGAACTTGAAACTTACGATGAAAGATTCATATCGATTCTTTGGGGGTTGCCAAACTTCATGCGAGGTCTCAGAGGAGGCCTAATAAAAAGGGACTGAAGCAAGCAGAAGAGGTCCCAGTTCCAGAATTGCTGTCAGAGAGGAGGCCGAAAGGTCCAGAGTCGCCATCAGAGAGACTGCCCGGATCCACGTTGCTCGAGAGAGGAGTTCCCCGCTTCCAGAAAGGAGCTTCTTGGTTCGAGACGTCGCTAGAGAGAGACTACTTCTAGGCAGCAGACAAGGTTTCAAATTGCCGGAGAAAAGTTTCCAGGCCAGATTAATGTCAGACATTCACCAGTGTGTTGCGTTTTCATTACAATTTGATGAATCAAACGACTTCACTGATATTGCTCAGTTAATGGTATTTCAAGTAAAGAAGAACTTTTGAAAATTGAGATGCATAATTTTACCAAAAATTGGCATTGACAGTAACAGATGGTTTGGCCATTAATCTCTTTAACATGGGACATTATATATAAAAAAAAAAAAAAAAAAAAAAAAAAAAAAAATGAACACAGGTGGTGTTCATTTTTTTTTTTTATTTTTTTTTTAATTTGGATTTCTCCTTTACCTCGGTGTTTGTCATAACAAAACCATGATATTTATTAGTCTCAGTAGGAAGGTTTTGTACAAGTTCATAGCCTGAAAAAGAAAAAAAAAAAAAAAATATATATATATATATATATATATATATATATATATATATATATATATATTCACAAAAATATCCCCTCCCCCTCCAGGTCCATTCGGTCCATATTTTCTTGTCTTTTTTGGCTGAGGAACTTTGTCACTTTCACTGTTGGAAGACAGTGAAGCACCATCTCTGAATTGCCAAGAGCTGCATCATTACCAGCAGTGTTGTCATCAGTAGCATTATTGTCAAAATTTTTAGCATCGAACACATTGCTATTCAAAATCACCATCTTAAACGTGTTTTACTTTCTTCTGAATCTGAATAGTCACAATTTGACTTGAGCCCAATCAAAATACAATCAATTTTCTAAGCAGCTGTATGCTTTCAACAGGTGGCCATCCTGATTTAGATTATTGTTTATAGTGAATGTTCTCTGCCATTAGGGGTACATGAAAAAAATTTGGAAGATTGCTAAGCTTTCTTCCAAAACTTAAAAGCCAGCACAGCTTTATGGCTTTACTACAATACATGAAAGCTGATGAACTTATATATACTTCGATACTGTTTTGGGGATAGAAGCATGGTGTTGCACGTATGTGATATTACTGCTCAAATGGTCAAATGAATTATCAACCTAAACTTTATCTGTATGAATTCTTTCACACACACACACACACACACACAATTATAGGTATTAAAATTAGAACAGGAATCCTGTTCTTTAGAGCAGGATTTCTGTATTAGATAGCTTTTGGTTCACCCTTGTTACTAATGTGCTATAGGTTGTTAACCTTTTCTTTGGGTGGAATTGTCAGAAAAAAAAATTGATATGCAGTTTTTTGTTGTAACAACGTGAAACCGGATTTATGAATACTTATAATCTAATAATTATTTTTTGATACAATTTCAGATTGGGAAAGTGTTGATATAGAAGCAAATCATACAGGAGATGGAGAAGGAAAAGAGGAAGAAGAAATAGAAACTGAATCAGTTCCAAAAAATAAGAAAAAAATAGTTAAGAAAGAAGAAGAAGGACCAAGGAAGGAACATGTAAATGTTGTATTTATAGGTCATGTTGGTGAGTTAATTATTTTTATGAATCTAGAATTTCTCAGTTAATTAAATAGATGGATATAAATTTTTTTGTTCATTTCCTGCACACACACAAAAGATTGTAGAACCTATCAAATATGCATTGATAATAAATACTGTGGGTAGATTTAAAAAAAAAAAAAAATTAAATATGGTTCTAGTTTTTGAAGTACTGATTGTGAAGAAAGATGGTTCCAGTAGAAGTAGAATAGATGAAAAAAGAGGAAGGAAATTTGTCAGTGGTAAAAGAATTGAATTGAATAGCAAGTTGTTGCTTCCGTTTTATTATGTCATTTGATATGTTGATATGTTGATCAAATAATGCTTATTGAGGTAACTGAAAAAACAAACAAACTTGAATTGGAAACTGAATATCTTGTCCTGTACTTCAGTGATTAGGATTAAACTAATTGTTAAGAAACATTTTTGGTTTTTTGCATTGTTCATGAGAGAGTAGGGAGATTATTTTTTAACTTCATCAGTTTCCTCATATGTACCCTGAAGGGGTGTTCAGGCTACTATGACAGCACTACATAATTAAGTGTACAATCCTATTACTTGTCAGCCCTCCAATGTTGTCATATCTAGCATTTTGTTCTAAGGCACTTCTGACTGAATCAACCCACCTAGACCTTGGTCTTACTCTGGGTCTTTTTCTTGCCATCTTATCATCAAACACCTGTTTTGCTAACCTTTCTTCCCCTGTTCTATTTAAGTAACCATACCATCTTAGATTAGTCCTGCTCTCACATTCTTGAATGCAAACATTGTCAAGTTCCTAATGTCTTCATTTTTAATATGATTCTGCCACTGATGCTATCTGTTCAGGCACCTAATTTTTCTAAGAACTCATGTCTAATCTGATCAAGTAGTTTATTTCTAACCCAACTCTCACATCCATGACTTAATTGGTTTGAACACTATTGTATACTACTAGTTTAGTATTTTGGATAATTTCTCTCTTATTCTATATACATTTATTCAACTGGCTCATCACCGCACCAGCTTTGCTTATTCTGTTATCTATTTTCCAATTTAGTTTGCCATCCTCAGTATAAGTATACTTGAAATATTTTAAGTTTTCTATAGGTTCTCCATTGAAAATGTAAAGTTTTCTATCTTCTTGTCTATTTTCATAGTTTTGGTCTTTTTATTGCTGATTTTCATGCCAAATTTGTTATAGCTATTATTTAATTTAGTTAGAGAATCCAATGCAAATCTTCAAGATTGTGCTTAGGAGTACGATGTAATCTGCATAAAGCATATTTCCTTCAATTCTAACGGCTGACTGACAACTTACATATGGGCTATGTATTGTTTTGTGTAATGTTCTGTTTACCCCATATAATTGCAGTGCTTTGAAAAGCTTTTCTCTAGGCACCTTGTCATATACCTTTCTGATATTTCTAAACCTTAAGTACAGATTGTTGTTTATATTCCCAAGATTTCTCAATTATATGTCTTAAAAGTGAAAATCTGATCTTGACAACCTCTATTTGTTCTGAAACTAGTCTGTTCTCAAAGTTTCTCTTCCACAACTTTTTTTTACCTCTTTAAGTATACTTGTATAAATCTTACTTATGGAACACTTAGTAGAGAAATTTCTCTGTAATTCTGACATTCAGCTTTATTCCCTTTTTTATAGATGGGAACTATGAGAGATCCACTCTAATCATCTCGAAATTGACCTTCTTACCAAGTACTCTGAATTATGCAGTATATCCACTGTAAAACATTTATGCTTCCCTATTTGAGCATTTCTGCTCAGATCTCATCTCCTCCAGCTGCATTATTACATTCCAGTTTTTTAATGGTGTTTTCTACCATCATCATCATCAAATTCCTGCCATATACCCTCAAGTGGTGTACAGGATATGATAGTACAACATGAAAAAAATTACATCATTACTAACTTCCTATCTACAATTTTCCTCCAAATCAGTCTGTTACTTGTCAAGACTACAACATTATCAGATCTTATATTTCTATCGTCTAAAGCACTTTGTACCGTATCAATCCACCTATATCTTGGTCTTCCTCTGGGTCGTTTTGCAGAGAACTTGTTTTGCTAATCTTTCTTTGCCCATTCTATTTAAGTGACCATACCACCTGAGATTAGCTCTGCTAACGCATTGCTGGATGTTGACAATGTCAAGTTCTTTCCTAATATATTCGTTTTTAATATGATATTGCCATTGATGCCATCTGTTCACGCCTCTAATCTTTCTCAGGACTCTCATATCTGCAGTCTCTAGTCTTTGGTCAAGTGTTTTACTTCTGACTCAGATCCATAAGTTAAAACTGGTTTGAACACTGTCGTCTATACAGCTAATTTAGTGTTCTGACTAATTTCTCTCTTATTCCATATGAATTTATTCATTTGACTTCCTACCAAACCAGCTTTGTTGATTCTGTTGTCTATTTCTATATTTAATTTACCATCTTCAGTAAAAATCGTGCCTAAGTAGCTGAAATGTTTTACTTGTTCCACAGGTTCTCCATTCACAACACAGTTGACATTTTCAATGATTCTGCCTATATCATTTTCTTCATTGTCTTTGTCTTTTTATTGCTGACCTTCATACCATATCTATTACAACAGCTATTCAATTTAGTCAGAGAATCTTGCAAGACTCCAACATTATCAGATCTTATATTTCTATCGTCTAAAGCACTTTGTACCGTATCAATCCACCTATAACTTGGTCTTCCTCTGGGTCGTTTTAGTGCCAACCTGGCAGAGAACACTTGTTTTGTTACTATTCTTTCCTCACCTATTCTGTTTAAGTGACCATACCACTTGAGATTAGCTCTGCTAACGCATTCCTGGATGCTGACAATGTCAAGTTTTTTCCTAATATCCTCGTTTTTAATATGACACTGCCATTCATGCCATCTGTTCATGCCTATAATCTTTCTCAGGACTCTCATATTTGTGGTCTCTAGTCTTTGGTCAAATGTTTTACTTCTGACCCAGCTCTCAGATCCATAAGTTAAAACTGGTTTGAACACTGTCTTGTATACAGCTAATTTAGTGTTCCGACTAATTTCTCTCTTATTCCATATGAATTTATTCAGTTGACTTCCCACCATACCAGCTTTGCTGATTCTGTTGTCTATTTCCATATTTAATTTACCATCTTCAGTAAAAATCGTGCCTAAATAACTGAAATGTTTTACTTGTTCCACAGGTTCTCCATTCACAACACAGTTGACATTTTCAGTGATTCTGCCTATTTTCATTGTCTTTGTCTTTTTATTGCTGTTCATACCATATCTATTACAACAGCTATTCAATTTAGTCAGAGAATCTTGCAGACTTGTAGCGGATTTATTTAGAAGTATAACATCATCCGCATAAAGCAAAGAGCTGACATTAACATCTCCAATTTTGATATCATGTTTAATACCACTTTCCTTCATAATGTGATCCATATAGATAATGAATAACAGAGGGGATAATGTACATCCTTGATTTAACCAGATTTAACATTAAACCATCTTCCTGTACTTCCTTCAATTCTAACTGCTGACTTACAACTCAAATAAAGACTAAGTATTGCTTGATATAATGCCCCATTGACACCATATAACTGCAGCGTACTGAATAGCTTCTCTCTTGGCACCTTGTCATATGCCTTTTCCAGATCGACAAAACTTAAATACAGATCTTTGTTATATTCCCATGCTTTCTCGACTGTTTATCGTAAAGTGAAGATCTGATCCTGACAGCCTCTATTTGTCATGAATCCAGCTTGTTCTTCACCAAGCTTTTCTTCCACAATTCTTCTCAACTGTTTCTCAAGTATACTTGCGTAGATCTTGCCAGGAACACTCAGTAGGGAAATACCTCTGTAATTCTCACATGCAGTTTTATTTCCCTTTTTATATATGGGTACTATGAGAGCTCTACTCCAATCATCGGGAATTTTTCCCTTGTCCAGGCTTTCTGAACTATGCAGTGCAGCCACTGTAAGACTCTTATACCACCATACTTCAGCATTTCTGGTCGAATATCATCTACTCCTGCTGCATTTCCACATTTCAAGCCTTTGATGGCTTTTTCTACTTCAAGTATGGATATGTATTCCTGACGGCATGCCTGGTCAGTGTTTTTTACCACTGTGCTGTCATCACTGCTTGTTTCATTTAGCAGTTTTTCAAAGTAATTACTCCATACTTCAAGGATATCTTTTTCTCCCGTTTTCATGTCACCTTTATCATCTCTAATTCCTTTACGGCACTCTTTCCTCCATTCTTAATCTTCTTCAACAACCTCCAGAATATTTTGCCACCTTCTTGATATTTATTTTCTATATTCTTGCCAAAGTCTTCCCATGACTTTTGTTTAGCTAGGTTTACACAGTGTTTTGCATTCTTGCATTTGTCTCTATATTCTCTAAGAGCACAAGCTGACTTATTTGACAGGAACTTTTGGTATGCTTTCTTCTTTTCTTTCACTGCCTCTTTAACTTCCTGTGTCCACCAGGGAGTTCTGATTTTTTTATCCTTACAGACAACCTCACCACATGCCTCTCTGGAAGAATCAATCAATGTTTTCTTCAGAGTTTGCCACTGAATCTCCAAGGTTTGATTCCTGTTCTCAAACTCTTTCATTTTTTCTTCAATAATCTTTGTGTATTTTAGTCTACAGCTCACATCTGAGAGCTGCTCAACTTTTATTCGCTTTAAAACTTTCTTACATGTTATTCTTTTCAATATGAAATTCAATTTTATCCTGCTCAAGACTGAATAGTGATCACTTCCAATTTCAAATCCTCTGTACACTCTGGTGTCCTGCACCAGGGAGAAAACATCACTATCAACAATAACATAGTCAATGAGACTTTTCTTATTCCTAGCCTCTTCTCTCCATGTGAATTTGTGCACATTTTTATGTTGGAAAATGGTGTTAGTAATAACCAGTCCATGTCCTGAGCAGAAATCCAACAGCTATTTGCCATTATTATTAGCTTTGCTCTTTTCTCCAAATATTCTCAAAATATTTTTGTATGTCTCACAATCATTTCCTACTCTGCTATTTAGATCCCCAACAAGGACCACTTTTCATTTTTCATTGTGTCAGTTGCTTTTTCTAACGCCTCAAAAAATTCCTCCAATTGTACCTTAATAGAACCTTCTGTCGAACCATAGGCACAAATAAGTCTCATTGTCCAGTTTCCCATTCTCATATTTGCCCACATTACTCTTCTTGAGACTGACTGCCATTCAAGAAGATAAAAGTTATATTATACATAAATGATTTCTCCCTAACTACAGAGTTTATCATTTGAAAAAAATGTGTAGTGTGCAATCCATCCCATCTTCTATAAACCATTTTCTATGTTGTGGGAAACTAAAGTTTACTCATGAAGTAACTTCACAATTGGGCAACTCGCATAGCTAACAAATTCACATTTTCCTTGGTATATTGTTTTAGTAATAAGGCGTGACACCTTTTGACTACTTGTATAAGAAAATATGGCTTCTGCATTACTTCAACCTTGTGGCTCTCACATATGGCCTCAATAAAGGTTAAAACTAGTGTGGGTAGTGACCCTTCCCACAATGCATTACATTATACATGTCCGTAAGGATATGTGTGTATGTTGCATTATGGGATACTAAGGCAAGTATGTGAAGTCATTAGCCTCTATATACAAGTTGCCCAGTCATGAAGTTACTTCATGCACAAACTTTGTTTGCTTACACTTGGATAAAGGATTAAACTAGAGAATGTTTCTCTAGTAGGGCTTACATGAATCAGAGTGGGAGAAGTTATGAAATTTGGGAAGGACCACTGCCGATGTCATCCACAAATGAAGAGTTAAGTCAGGTGTTACATCTCGTCTTCACATAAGCTGCAAAATAGATTGATCTTTGGTATGCCTTGTTTCATCTCTTGAAGCAGTCTTGTGAAGTTGCTTTGCTTGCATGCCATTCTGAATAGGAAATACTGCATGTGTTAGATACACATCTCTAAATTAAATGTTTTAAACAATGACTGTTTTTAGCAAATCTTAGTTTTTATGCTTGTGTTTTCTAGTTATTATATATATTCATCCTAATAAGAATATTCCTAAGTATCTTATTTTAATAATAAGTTGCACTGTAAATATTTTTTGAATTACCTGTATGTGTATATTCAGATCAGTGTTTTATATTTTTAGATGCTGGTAAATCTACTATCGGTGGTCAGTTGTTGTGAGTACTGTTCTTTAATATTAAATGCTTTTATATATTATAATATAGTAATCCAATGGATGCTGTTTTTACTTAATTTATCTGAACTGATGGAAAGAAAACTTCTCATTTTGTATCTGCAAAATTCTGTTATGTAGTATCTTTTGTTACACTTAATGTTTTCAGGCTGTTATGTTTGCAATATAATTCATTTTCCTTTGAGATGATTATTTATCTCATCTCATCTTCCTTTTCCCTCTTTTACCTTGCGGTGTCGAGGGTTTATTAATCATCGGACCTCAAACCATTCACAGGATAAGGTGGTCAGCCCTATGTCCATAGTGTTGAGTTCTCAAGGCCGGTTTGCATCTTTGCAGGATGAAAAACCACAGGATAAACTGGGGGGGGGAAAACCTACTGTCCATGCCCAAGACAAGCTAATTTGGCTATGGCTGAGGAAGATCCTTCAGCTCCTCATGTCACCAACGGGAATAAAATCTAGGACATTCCTTCCCCAGGCATATGATTGCAAAGCGCACAGCCACTAGGCTAACCACACCGATGATGATTATTTAAAAATTGTTAATTATTTAACTGTCCCAAATCTGTAGTTGGTAGTGTGATGATGGGCATAATAAAATGACCAAATTATTCCATTTATTTTTAATCATTATTTCCTGATGTCTTCAGTAATTACTATCTTCAGTAAATAGTTGTTTCTAACTATTTGATTATTCATTTGTTTTTCTAGCCATTAATTACATTTTTATTAAACATCATATCTTGGCCACATCATGAGAAACAGCAAATACCAACTTCTACAAACTATTTTGATAGGAAGAATTGGTGGCAAAGGAACTAGAGGAAGAAAAAGAATATTATGGTTTGACAACATCAAGACGTGGACAGGAAAGAGCAGTGCACAACTGCTCAGATTAGCACAAGAGCTCAGTTTGTTCGCCAAGATGGTCGCTGACCTTCGATAGAAGATAGCACAATAAGAAGAAGAAGAATTACATTTTTCATCCTTTTTTTTTGATATCTAGGCATTTGATTATATTTGCTCATCTGAATTCTTCAGAAATAATTATCCTGTTATATACCTTTAATGGAACATACACTCAACATTATAAGGTAACTTTATGGCTTACACATGTAGCAAAAAATTGTATAGAATTTTATTTAGTAACTGATATGTTTCATCCAACATTACGGACTGTCAGGGAGACAGACCATTAACTACATTCAAAAGATGAATCACAATAACGAGTCATATTTCATGTTCATATTAGTGGCTATTTTAAGTGGAAATATAAGTTGTTCAAGCAAATAGGAATTTTCAGTTATTGAGAATTTGTTTTTATTTTTAAACAAACAGAATGATTAGTCAGCCTGGTTACAATGTGGTTAGCATATCTGCTCTCCAGCTAACAACTAACAGACTAACATCAGTGCTCATGGCAGTTTGAATCCTGCCATGAGCATTGATGTTAGTGATTGTTTCTAGGTATGAGGTAGACTTAAAAAAAAATAAACAAATAACTAAAAATACCAAGAAGTATATAAAAATCAATAAAAAAAATTTTCCTTCTTAGCCCGTCCACAGTATGAATGTATTATAGAGTTACATGAAAACATTTTGGGGATTGGTGCCACATAAAGCCATATTAAAATTCATAAGACTTCTGGATTCAAATAATAGTCTTAGAAAACAGAAATCTAAGATCTGATAACATTGAAGTCTTGACAGATAACATCTGATTATTGATTTGGAGGAAAATTGTTGATAGGAAGTTACTAATGATGTAAATTCTTCATTAGTACTATCATAATATCTTATACATCCCTTGAGGATGCATCTCAGGAATTTGATGATGATGAGAATAAAAAATTATTAACAATAACGAACTGACTCAGTATTTCAGTTTTTGTTGTCTTCGTGAATACACAAACACACAAAGTTATTCAAAACGCTACAGTTGTATGCATCAATGGCACATTATATCAAGCAATACTTAGTCTTTATTTGAGTTGTAAGTCAACACGTAGAATTGAAGGAAGTACTTCAGATATAAACTATCTTCCTTCAGATACAGGAAGATAGTTTAATGTTAAATCTGGTGTCAGATGAGGGTGTACATTATCCCATCTGTTATTCATTATCTATATGGATCACATTATGAAGGAAAGTGGTATTAAACATGATATCAAAATTGGAGATTTTAATGTCAGCTCTTTACTTTATGCAGATGATGTTATACTTCTAAATAAATATGCTGCAAGTGTCTGCAAGATTCTTTGACTAAAGTGAATAACTGTAGTAATAGATATGGTCAGCATTCAAAAGACAACGAAAATAGGCAGAAACATTGTGAATGGTGTGAACCTATTGAACAAGTAAAACATTTCAGCTACTTAGCATGATTTTTAGTGAAGATGATAAATTAAATATGGAAATAGACAACAGAATCAACAAAGTTGGTATTGTAGGAAGTCATCATCATCAAATTCCTGACATGTACCCTCAAGGGGGGGTGTGCAGGATATGATAGTACTACATGAAAAATTTGCATCATTACTAACTTCCTATCTACAATTTTCCTCCAAATCAGTCTGTTACTTGCCAAGACTTCAATATTATCATTATTAGATCTTATATTTCTATCGTCGAAGGCACATTGTACTGTATCAATCCACCTATATCATGGTCTTCCTCTGCATCGTTTTCCTGCCAACCTGGCAGAGAACACTTGTTTTGCTAATTTTTCCTCGCCCATTCTGTTTAAGTGACCATACCACCTGAGATTAGCTCTGCTAATGCACTCCTGAATGCCGACAATGTCAAGTTCTTTCCTAATATCCTCGTTTTTAATAGGATATTGCCATTGATGCCATCTGTTCACGCCTGTAATCTTTCTCAGGACTCTCATATCTGCAGTCTCTAGTCTTTGGTCAAGTGTTTTATTTCTGACCCAGCTCTCAGATCCATAAGTTAAAACTGGTTTGAACACTGTCTTGTATACAGCTAATTTAGTGTTCCGACTAATTTCTCTCTTATTCCATATGAATTTATTCAATTGACTTCCTACCATACCAGCTTTGTTGATTCTGTTGTCTATTTCCATATTTAATTTGCCATCTTCAGTAAAAATCGTGCCTAAGTAGTTGAAATGTTTTACTTGTTCCACAGGTTCATTGTTCACGACATGATTGACATTTTCAACAATTCTACCGATTTTCATTGTCTTTGTCTTTTTAATGCTGACCTTCATACCATATCTATAACAACACTTATTCAATTTACTCAGGGAATCTTGCAAACTTGTAGCAGATTTATTTAAAAGTATAACATCATCCGCATAAAACAAAGAGCTGACATTAACATCTCCAATTCTGATAAACACTTTCCTTCATAATGTGATCCATATAGATAATGTACATGCTTGTCTCACACCAGATTTAACATTAAACCATATTCCTGTACTTCCTTCAATTCTAACTGCTGACTTACAACTCAAATAAAGACTAAGTATTGCTTGATATAATGGCCCATTGACACCATGTAACTGTTGCGTATTGAATAGCTTCTCTCTTTGCACCTTGTCATACGCCTTTTCCAAATCGACAAAACTTAAATACAGATCTTTGTTATATTCCCATGCTTTCTCGACTATTTGTCGTAAAGTGAAGATCTGATTCTGACAGCCTCTATTTGGCCTGAACACAGCTTATTCGTCACCAATCTTTTTTTCAACAATTCTTCCGATCCGTTTCTCAAGTATGCTTGCATAGATCTTGCCAGGAACACTCAGTAGGAAAATACCTCTGTAATTCTCACATTCAGTTTTATTTCCCTTTTTATATATGGGTACTATTAGAGCTCTACTCCAATCATTGGGAATTCGTCCCTCTGTCCAGGCTTTCTGAACTATGCAGTGCAGCCACTGTAAGACTTTTATACCACCATATTTCAGCATTTCTGGTCGAATATCATCTACTCCTGCTGCCTTTCCACAATTCAAGCCTTTGGCTTTTTCTACTTCAAGTATGGTTATGTATGCCTGACTGTATGTCTATTAAGTGTTTTTTACCACTGTGCTCTCACTGCTTGTTTCATTTAGCAATTTTTTGATGTAATTACTCCATACTTCAATGATATCTTTTTCTCTTGTTTTCATGTACTTTTATCATCTCTAACTCCTTTCGCAGCACTCTTTCCTCCATTTCTAAGCTTCTTCAACAACCTCCAGAATATCGTACCACCTTCTTGATATTTATTTTCTATGTTCTTGCCAAAGTCCTCCCATGACTTTTGTTTAGCTAGTTTTACACAGTGTTTAGCTTTCTTACATTATTCTCTAAGAGCACAAGCTGACTTATTTTCCAGGAGCTTTTGATATGCTTTCTTCTTTTCCTTCACTGCCTCTTTAACATGTCCACCATGGAGTTCTGATTTTTCTATCCTTGCAAACAACCTCACCACATGCCTCTCTGGCTGAATCAATCCGGGTTTTCTTCAAGCCCTGCCACTGAATCTCCAAAGTTTGGTTCCTGTTCTCAAACTCTTTCATTTTTTCTTCAATAATCTTTGTGTATTTTAGTCTGCAGTTCATTTCTGAGAGCTGCTCATCTTTTATTCGCTTTAAAACTTTCTTACATGTTTTTCTTTTCAATATGAAATTCAAATTTATCCTGCTCAAGACTAAATAGTGATCACTTCCAATTTCAAATCCTCTGTACACTCTGGTGTCCTGCACAAGGAGGAAAACATCACTATCAAAAATAATACAGTCAATGAGACTTTTCTTATTCCTTGCCTCTTCTCTCCATGTGAATTTGTGCACATTTTTATGTTGGAACATGGTGTTAGTAATAACCAGTCCATGTCCTGAGCAGAAATCCAACAGGTGTTTGCCATTATTATTAGCTTTGCTCTTTTCTCCAAATTTTCCCAAAATATTTTTATATGTCTGCCAATAATTTCCTACTCTGCTATTTAGATCCCCACCAAGGACAAACTTTTCCTTTTTCATTGTGTCAGTTGCTTTTTCTAAAAGCATTAAAAAATTCCTCCACTTCTACCTTAGTAGAACCTTCTGTGGGACCATAGTCACAAATAAGTCTCATTGTCTAATTCCCCATTCTGATATTTGTGCACATCACTACTTGAGACTGTCTGCCATTCAAGAAGATTGTCTCATATTTGTGTTGAATACTATGGCTACTGCTTCTTTTCCATGATTGTTATTTCCTGAATATATCACTATCCTTAATATTTTCTCATAATGTAAAACACAGCTCCTAGGAGATGTAATACTGTTTTACATTATGAGGAGAGAGGTCACTACCCAGACCGGTTACGGCCTTTATTGAGGTCTCATCAGTGAGTAGGTAGACCTGGAATACCAAGGTTTAAGTGAACCGAACTTACATATACCCAGAGCTGGCGCTAGGGTCTTTGACGCCCGCATGTAATTTGTATCTAAGCGCACCTGTAACGTTACGGGAGTGTGTGGTTCTTTTACAATAATAAAAATTTAAATTATTTGAAATTTCTTAAATAAATTTTGACAGAACAGCCATATGTTGGTTCGCTAAATGTAACGAACCGGGAGTGTTTACCATGCAGGATAATCGTTAAAATCCCGTATATTCAAAAAATTCTCAAAAGTTAAAGCAAATTTTGATAAAGCCACTTCACTTTAATTGTTGAATATAATGATACAGGGATTATAGCCTTCTCACCGACCCGAATCGCTAACAAAATTAAAATGAATTTTAATTAAAGTTAAAATTTATTTGAACTAAAGTTTACAAATTCTTGCATTTTACAAGTTACTAAATTCTTAGTAACTTGTAATAATTTTTATAAGTGGAACTATCTTTTAGGAAATTAAAAGAAACTCAAGATAGATGAGAAAATAATAAAAGAATTCAGAAATGATTAGAACATTTAATAAGTATTCAAAAAATAATATCTTTACAGACTAACAGAAAATAAATTAACCTACATAAATATACATGAAATTTTTTTTATTAAAATTTTAAGATTTTTGATTTCATATTCACAAAATTAGAAATAATGGTCTTAACGTCTAATTCCATACATATATCATTTTCAATAGCTATTAATGCCAAACTAACAAGCATTTTTTGTGACATACTTGTTCTTAAGTAGGTTTTAATCAATTTCAACTTGGGAAAGGAACGTTCACCGCCCGCTACACTAATAGTTAAGGTTAACAGTATTAAGGAAAGATAAATTATTGGACACAATAAAATTAAGAATATTGAAAGGGCTTTTGAATATTTTAATTATCCTTCCGAAAAATATCCTGGAAAGCACATAACTCGTTATATGGTTCTATTGCATTTACGTTTTTATTTTCACAGTCCTTCAAGAGAATCTCTAAATCGTCACAAATTTTTCGTAAATCTTCATTATTAATTTGTAGTAATCTATACAAGAAATTGAAATTATCATAACTTTTAGTTGTTCAAAACGTTCTATTAATGAACACATTGCAACGTCTAGAAGTGTATAAAACACATTCACTCTAAATTTATTTTCTGGCGATTGTGGCATTTCGTCATGATGCTTAGTCAAATTGTTGTTTCTTCTTTCGTACCAGTTTTAAATTCTTGTTCTCCATCCACCTCTTCACTCAGTTATTTTGCCGTTTTTTGAACTTTAAAATTTGTATCTGATTGATACTCTTGTAAGAATATTTTTAAGTTTTTGATAGATTCTAAAGCATGCGTAATGTTCATATTTTTGTCTTGAAGCATTTTACTCACAGTGTTTATTCTGTTAAGTAAATCATACCAAGTTATAAGAGAGCAAATAAATTTGTAGTCCTTTATTTTAGCACATAATGTTTGTGCTTCATGCTGAGTTTCTTTATTCAAATTTTCATTATTTAAAATTTCAAAACGTTAATAAATTTCTCCTAACTGATATCGTAGAGGACGGATTGCATTAATTTTACTTTCCCATCGCGTTTCTGATGGCTGTTTCAATGTTAATTTTTTTTACGAACTTTAAAAGGATTGCCCAATGTTTGTAAGAGAATGAAAAGAATTGTATATTTCTTGAATAATTGCAAAGAAACTAATTATATCTGCATTCACTTTGGCTGCATCGTGAATGATTAAATTTAGAGTATGAGCAGCACATGGCACATAAAAAGCTAGAAGATTTTTGTTCAAAAGCAAATTTTGGAGCCCGTATTTTCCCCATTGTCATACCCTTGATCTCGCATGTCTTCAATGGGAATATTCCATTTTTCCAGTTGTTCCATTATTGTTGCACATAAACCACGTCCTGTGGAATCTGATATATCTGCAAAACCTAAAACGTTTTCCCTGATCTTGACAATTCCATTGTCACAGGAAACAAAGCGAATAATAATGGTCATTTGTTCTGTTTTACTTGCATCAGGTGTGCAGTCTAAAATTATGGAATAATATTTGGATTTTAAAATTGATAATAAAATTGTATCCCTGATTGCATTACTTAAAGTTTCCAATATTTCATTTTGACTGTCTTTACTCAAACAGTGTACTCTGTTGTTTCGTTGTAGGGCCCGTTCAACATGATTTTCCATAACGAGATCGAACTTCCCAAACAGTTCGACTAATTTTAAAAAATTGCCGTTATTCATATAATTTATCAGATGATCTGCAAAAATCTAAATTTCGGCTACCAACAAATTTTATAATTTCAGTCAAGCATACTAAAACACTCGTCCAATGTTTCTTTTCCATTTCATACATGCTTTGAGTCGAAATCAATAGTAGTTTTGTTTTTTAAATTTTTATCAAGTTCCTGCCATTTTAAGAAATTTTTCATGTGAGTTAAACTAGTTTCATGTCTATGTAAAGTTGTCATACATTTCTCCAATCATTATAACCTTCTACAAGACTCAGTGGGTGATTCAGTAGGTGGGACAAGTTTGCAACAAAAGCAAAAAAAAAAAGAATTTAAAGTTTCGGAATAAATGAGCCATGTTCTTGACACGAGCTCCTGTTTTCCATTTTTCTATTATAATACGTGCCGCCAAATTTACGACCATATGTATCTCTGGGATATATTATATTTTTATTTTGAACAGGCCCCATTTCAATTAAAACAACTCATAATTTGTCATCAATATTTCCCTGTTCACCTGGATCTTCTAAATTCACAGAGACTAACAATGTGTTAGTTTCGTGATCAACTACAACTAAATCTTGTTGTAGTTGACTAAATCCTAACTATTTTGCACTTAAATCATGTTCAATTATCTTGTTCAATAGTTGCAATAGTATCTTCATGCAAACTGGATGATGTGCACGGTTCTTCAACTCTGATTTCTGATGTATCGAGTTGGTTAAGAGCCCCACTTTTTTTCTTAATATCTGCTTCTTTCGCAGCATGACACTTATGATTTTGTGCACCGGATAACTTTTTTTAAAATTTTTGATTCCATTTCTATTTTATACCCACAAGAAATTATTACACAACACGACACGGATGAAATAATAGTCCGCACTGCGCTACTGTCAGTAGCCTACTGAGATGCGTGCCATATGACTGGTTAACTAGCAACAAATGTTTTGTACGAAAATTCATTTCTGTGCATAAAAACTGTTCACCGTTTCACTTTAGATAGCCTGCAGTAGACGCAACATTCTGCAGGCAAGCATTTAGCCTGCTCTAGCTGCAAAATTGTAAACAGCCGGCTGATCAAAGAGGCGGCAGTATACATTTTTTTAAAATTTTTATACAGTGTATATGGCCTCATTTAATTTAATATTGATCTTTCTAAGAATTATTTTGTTTTTATGATTAAAATTTTGTTTCTTAAAAATTAACTCGTGAACCATTCCCTGGCGGCGGTGCCTGCATGCCCGCTTCCGCCAGCCCTGCATATACCCCTACTAACGAATTATGAGAAAATATTAAGGATAGTGATGGAGCTCGCTCCACCTTTGCAACGAGTTGCCCTAGTGTTGTACTACCAAGGTGATGACTTACGTTTAGACTCACCGATAGTTCTTCGGCATGAAGCTCTTAGATTTTGATCTCCGAGTTTCGTATCCAGCTTTAAAATAATGAGGGATTTATTATCCCCTTAACTTAATTTAAGCCGCCAAAAAAAATAGTCTCTTGGCTCTTTATCGTAGTAATAATAATATATGGGTACACCGGTCTGGCAATTCGTTAGTCGGAGTATATGCAAGTTTCGTTCACTCAAACCTTGGTATTCCAGGACTACCTACTCACTGATCAGTCCTTAATAAAGGTCGAAACTGGTCTGGGTAGTGACCTCTCCTCATAATGTAAAACAATAATACATCTCCTAGGAGCTGCATTTTATATTGAGAAAATATTAAGGATAGTGACGGAGCTTGGTCCACCTTTGCAACGAGTTGCCCTAGTGTTGTACTACCCAGGTGATGACTTACGTTTGGACTTGCCAATAGTTCTTCAGCATGAAGCTCTTAGATTTTGGTCTCCAAGTTTTGTATCTGGCTTTAAAATAATGAGGGATTTATTATCCCCTTAACTTAATTTACGCTGCCGGAAAAATAGCCTCTTGGCTCTTTATACCTTATTATAAAAATTAGATGATCTAAAGTCTTGAATTGATTTGAAGAATTCCCAACTAATTGGAAATTTATGCTATAGTTTGTTGAGTGGTGGTAAGTTGAGTAGCTGGTAGACATTTTTAAACAGTCTTGTTTGGAAGAAAGTTATTACTAATCTGTTCATTGGTGGAGTATACAGTTGCAGAAGACATTTGCTGACCTTGTATTCCTTGGATGTATTGTTGTGTTGATTGACTGGAAATTTATGGAGGAGGTGGTCTGAGAATAGCCAGTGACATTCTTGAAATCATCAACTGCATGGTCAGACATTGTGGAAAATTGCGACAACCTGATTTTCCATAATGGAATCTCATCTAAAGTGTGAAGGGAAAAGAAAGGAACCTTGCTTTTCAAGTGATTAAGGAAAGTATGAATAGTTTGAACACTGTGAGATGATAATTATATTATCAATGCATCTTAATCATATTTCAAGTTTTTTTAAAGAGGAAAATTCAAAAGCTATTTGTTCAAAAGATTTAATGCAAAAATATTTCAAGGTGGGAAGAAGTGAAGAGCCCACAGCTGTACGTTCTTTCTATAGGAAAACTTTACTTTGCCAGAGAAAGTATCCTGATTATTAGACATGAGAAGAGGACAGTATTATTAGTATTTGGCAGTAATTTGTTTTGTAACAGAATCTTGTCTTTGATAGTGACTTTAGTGAATGAGAAAGTCATCAAAACTGAACAAAATTATGCAATTTGGTGAATAATACTGAATGGTGTATCTATTTCCATCATTGAGTACCTGCATTTTTTCCAGCAGATTTCTGGTTTTCTGAATTACCCAAACTGTTAGATTGGTTGAGATCTTTATTCTTGACAAGCTAGATTGCCTGCCCTTAATGTCAGGGTGCATGCAACAATTTACTTGTAGAGATTTAATATCTATTACATAATTTTGGATGCTGTATATTACATTGTTGGTCTAAAGTTGTCAGCTGCCATGTTTGGTCTCAAGAGCAAGGACTCTGGTCCCCCCCCCCTCCAAAAAAAAATTCTCAAATGTAGTGTGAATGATCCATCAAAGACACGTCAGATATAGTGTAGTGACCCAGATCTACCTTATAATGGTACAACAGTAAAATCGTTTTAGTTGCTGGCCCCTATCTGATTAGGAACCAGCAAGTTGGAAGAGTGGCAACATCTAAAGATAAGACCCAACCTCTTAGCATTAGTCTTCTTTAATCTTTTTAACCTGTCCTAGTAATTTGTCATCTATCTAACAGCAATCTTTTATCCAGTCTATTCCTAAAAAAAAATAAGATGTCAGTCATCTAACTATCATGCGATTGCCTTCACCTCAGTACTTTTAAGTGATAGAAATGGTCTTCAACAACCAGTATTTTCTCTACCTAGAGACCCATTGTTTAATTAGTGATCATCAGATTGGATTCTACCAGTCTTGTTTTGCAGCAGATCTCCTCACTAACCTTACCCATTTGGATACAGGCCATGGGAAGATATGGAGAATCTCATGTGGTCACTCTTGATATTTCCAAAGGTGACCACATTGAGTCTAGCATTGTGGCCTTCTTTCCAGGCTGCCATCTTTTGGTTTCCCTCCTACCTTTTGTAAATGGATTGTCAAATGAAAGTGCTGGAGTTAACCTTACACTTTCACCTACACTTTCTCTAGAGAAGAACAGTGATCTTCTCTAACATCAAATCCTATTAATAGCTTTGTTTGTAACAGTGCACTCCATTCCTCTTTTCATTCACAAAACCTTATAATACTTGGATCATTCAAGCTTGAAAATCTATGACCTTGATTTTCTGGCGATATTTTCAAGAAGGGTGAAGATAAATTAGTAAATTTTAACACTACCAAAACACAATCCAACCTTATTTCCTGAAAGTAAGACCACGATTTGCTCTCTCACTTTTGATAACATTCTGGTCACCAACCAAGATTAGTTTTCTTTTCTTGGGCTTAATTTTCATCTCTTCAGCCTTCAAAAATCTTATTACTGTAAGCTTTCATTCTAAATGTTGCTTTTCTTTGCTCATTCCTAACACTTTATACATCCCAAATCTACCCATCCTTAGAATATTGTTTTCACATCTTGGTAGAATACCAAAAAGTCCCTCAAAATGCTGGTTCATATCCAGGTGATCCCTTTTCTCATGATGTCTTCCAGTTGCCCATCTTCTGTAGGTATTACCATGGATGCTGCCCCATCAAACTACTATCACTATTCCTTTACTTCCCTGTAATCATGTTCAGAGGTGTCAGGATTTTTCCTCTGTGTTTAAAAAAAAAAAAAAAAAAAAGAAGTTTTTTATCCTATAAAACAGCAAGCTGGTTAGAAGAACAATTCAGTTTATAGATGTAATACACAGGCCTCATAGCCTTAGTTGCTTTGACCATAAATCCAAACAGTTAGTCAATCAAATAAAAAATTCTAATCATGTACAGATATGGACAACTGCTGGTCAACGTTCATATACCATTCAGCTCCAGCTTCACCAAACTTCTCATTCTCTTCCTTCATTCCATTTATCTGTCCTTTGGAACAACTTATCCATGCCATTTTCCCCAACACATACTAGCTTTACTACTTCATGAAACACATTAGCAGATTCCTTTTTTTCTCTCTTATTTCTTCTTTTGTTATAGGGCTTGAGACCTCTGTGGGGTGATATTAAAACAATGTGCATCCAAAGAGAAAGGTGCTCTTCCAGTTTCAGAAGTCAGAAGAAACACCATAAACTTTCTTAATAAGCCTTTGTGCTAAACTTGATCCTTTAAATGCCTCAGAGATCTTCATATCTCTTTCTGGCAAAAAAATCAAAGGGGAACATTAAATTTGTCCCTTTTGATTGGGGACAACAGGAGAGTGTTTCTTAAGATTGTCTATGCAAGAATTGAAGAAAATTAAGCCAGGTAGTGGAACTGTCCAAGTGTAAAAGAGGAGGAAGCATGGTTAGACCAAAGTTGTGGCCAAGAGCTTTGATAAGAGAGGAGAAAGTATGATTCCTGTTTAGACAAGATGCAAGCTTCTTGCTTTTAGCCTTTTCAGAATTACATTTGGATGCATTGATAGTATGCTTGTACTGTTTTGGGCTTTTGTTTAAATGGGAAAAGGAAGATGGAGATTTTGAAGGATAATTACGATATGTCTGGTTATTCTCTTGTACAGCACTCTTCATGTAAGTCAGTTGATTGTTTGAATTAGCAGGCTGAAAATAATAAATCCAACCAAGGAGATGAGGCATAGACATCATGAAGATTATCCCACTTAGCATTCTTATAATGCCAAACAAGACATGGATGATAGTGCCTGTGTGAGTGTTGTTTCGTGGGAGATGAAACAACACTCACACTGTGGGCTAGAAACACGGAACTCAGCTTGTTCCATGTTTCTAGCCCACAAATTTTCTTAGCCATTTCTCAAGGATACCTGTATGAATCTTGCCCCAGGAACACTCATTAGAGAAATTCCTCAGTAAATTCTCATATTCAGTTTTATTTCTCTTTTTATAGGATGGGTTCACAGAAAGGAAATCAAAGTTCACAATGGTTGTTGTCACTAGGAAAGCAATGGAAACAGGAATGAATTTGATAGAATAAGGCCAAGAAATTGTTATCTGAAGATCATTAAAGAGGAAATTCTAAGTTGAAAATTCTTTTCTTGCATGGTATTTCAGTGAACATGTGTGCAAACGTCACCTTAGGGATAGAGGAAGTAGAATGCAATTGGGAAATTTGAGACGAGTAGCATTAGAAGAAGTGTTTAAAATTTGACTTCTGGTTAGGAAAAATGTGTGGTTTTGTTTTAAGTTTAAATGAAATTAGAAAGGACAGAATATCCAGTAGTGGATTCCTTACTAAGCTGTGTGCACAGCCTTGGTAATGCCCATTTATCATTACTTGGATTCCCTCCAGGCACTTCTAGCAGCAAGATTATTTGCTAGTTGACCTTGAAGCCTCCTGAATACCATTGCAATCAGGTTTGGTCCATATTATTATCATCTAACATCTGGTCTGTAAAATAACCATTTTAAAGTTACATCCTAGAAAAGAAGAAATGCTGGGCTTTCATGATCATGTTGCATGCAGAGGAAGTGAGAATAAACAAGCTTTAATTGATTTCAAAAAGCAGAATTTCTCAGTAACAACAGGGGTCTTATGTTAGAAGCATACTTGAAAATATGCACAAGAAATTTGAAAATTTTAAGTAATATGAGCCTGAAAGTTCATATTTTATCTTTTGCTTTTGTTTAGTGTATAGCATTATACACTAAACATTGTTTTAGTGAATCACTTCTTGCTTTCCTCCCCCCCTCACTTATAGATGCATGTTGTGGTTTATTAATGTATTTAAGCAGTCATATATATGCATGAATGGTTTAAATAAAACATTTATTTACACCACACACACACACACACACACACACACACACACACACACACACACACACACACACACACACACACACACACACACACACACACACAAAGTAGAATTGATGGCAAAAACGTTATTCTTAATAACTTGGCTTAAGGGAACACACTAACCAGTTTGTTCATTGATCATCTACACTGTTGAAAGTTTTTGTATTTCAGCAATGAGACTGGCATGTTTATTTACAAATAACTGTAGTCTTAACTCATATAGCACTTTTCACTTTATCTCTTTGTTTTTAACAGCTGTAACAGGAGTAGTGTACGACATGTTTAGCTTGTGGCCTCTCTCAGTGTTTATATCATCATCACTGAATTTAATAACTTTAACTGTTGTATCTAATGTGATGGGCTTGTGCATCTTCTTTTCACTGGAAGCAACGACAGCATTCTTATTTTGAATTTTATCTCCTATTAACAACAATGAAATAATAGTTATAAAAAGTTTGTAATTCACAATGAAACACCAAAATCACAGAGATGCAGTGAGCAACAATGTTGTGAACAAATAATTCACAAAAACTGCACATCAGTTAATTCACTGGAATGTCATGTTACTAAAACTGTTGTATGAACAAATGCAGCATTGTAATAAATGGGCATTGGTCATAATTGAAAAGCATTGTATGAGTGGATCATAAAGCAAAGCATCACAAAGTGGGGTATTACTATATTTTCCTGAGAGCATTGGTGTAATGAGCAAAGAGTGGCAAAATATTTCACTAAGATATAAAACGGAGGTTACCTACTGGAGATGCTGACTGTTTAAAATGGGGGAAACTAATGATGCATCACACAACCAAAAAATTGTTATTTACATCCCAGTAAACACATCTTTTTTTTTTTTTTAAATATTAAAGAGTGTTAGTTTATAATACAGGCAAGCCTTATTGATACAACACATTAGGTTCCAGACTACCATGAATCACTGCTTCACTTGTAGATGTGTGTAATGGTTTAATAACAATTTTAAGCAGTCCTACATGTGTGTGTGCAAATGATGTAAATAAAGCAATTATTTATGTCATTCATTGCAAATGATAAAGTTATTCTGAATAGCTTGGCTTAATGGGACATGCCAGGCAGTTTGATCATCAGTCCACACCCTTAAAAGTTTTTCCATTTTGGCATTAAGATTATTGCAGTTAGATTCAACATTGAAGGAATCAGCTTTGATTAAAGTCAATATCTTTCAATCATAGCTGTATGATTTAAGAGACATATGCAGATAATGAACAATAATTGATATCTAGAGGAAGAATTGAAGGTACAATATACTAGGAGCTACACATCACCAAGCTCATGACTGTGCAACTTACATACACTAATATAGAGAATGCTCACTTACAGTGCATATTAATCGGGATGTACACACTATCATGTGAAAATTGAAGATCTCACAGTGGTTAACATCTATAAGCCTTCCCTGGTAGAATTGCCACCTGAAGTGATTCCCATATTTGCACATCCTACTATTTACATAGGGGATTTTAACAGCCATCACACCCTGTGGAATTATAATAATAATGATGGAAATGGTTAAGCATTAATAAACTCAGCTGAGCAAAAAAATCTGAGTTCATATTTGATGCAAAGGACAAAGGAACCTTTAAGGCTGCAGCATGGAAGAGGGAATACAACCCAAACTTCTGCTTTGTTACCCCAAATTTGCAAATTCAGCTGCTAAACACAACAAGAAGAATCCTTGAAGAATTTCCACACAGTTAATATCGCCCAGTATTGGTAGAATTAGGAATACATAAAATAATACAAATAAAATTCCATCTTGGTCGTGGGATGGATCCACGACCAAGATGGAATTTTAGGAAAGCGAACTGGCAGGAATTTTCACAAGAACTGGATAAAATAGTAAGATGAATACCACCTGTGAGTGAAAACTACAACAGATTCATTGGAGCAGTCATATCAACAGCAAAGAAGTATAGTCCAAGGTATTTCCGAAAGGAATATATACCTGCAGTGGCGACTGGTGAAAATTTTAAGTGGTGCTGCATATACAAAATAAAAAAAAATTAAAAAAAAAATTTTTTTCCCTAATCAGTAACCAATTTATTAATAAATAAATTTGCACATTAAAAATATTTCACCCTCTCCACGAACACACACCAATAATAAAAGTTTCATATCTCACAGAAATAACACACGCAAACATACAATTTATTGTAGCAACATTGCTCAGAGAGCAGTGTCGGATTCACTTGTTACGTGCAGTGACAAGTGCAAACGAATATCGGTGAGTCTGACTGCAATTGGCCAAATGTGATAATTCCGACACTGCATTAGATCGCAGCACATTTGTTTCGTAATCTAAAGTGTTAATCGAACAAATCCAATTATTAACTATTCAATCAATGTCGAAACATAAGCTGTAACCTTTAACATGTTGTATTGCATTTATGTAATGTTGTAAGTATTGTTATTATTTATAAACACGAACAAAATTTAATTTTTTCATTTTTTCCTTGGTGGTGCTGCAGTATCGCAGTGCTTATGTACAAGCTGCCACTGCATACTTGGCTGGAATAATGATGTGAAGAGCTATACCAAGTCTATTTAAAATCTGGTGACTGCGACATTGCTGACGAATTACTCCAGAAGCTTGATAACGAGCACAGAGAAAAATGGATAAAAACTAATGGAGCCTATTAAAGAAGTTAGGTGGAAGTAACCCAATTACCCGCAAAAGATCCTTTGGTGACTCCAGATCAAATTTCCTGTTGAATAACCTTGCTGTCTTAGAGCCCCTTGAGATCATCAACACATACACACAGGAGGTAAAAGATGATCAGAAACTTACGATAAAGTACAGCTGATAGTTCCCAATTTTCAAGAGAATTTTCCACAGATGAAATAACTGAGGCCTTAAAGGAGGTTAATATCAGCAGAGCACCAGGCTTTGATGGTATTCATTCTTAATTCTTGATTAACTATGGAAGAAATGCTCGTCAATGGCTAACATGATTCTTTTCTCGTATTTTAAGGACAGGAAACCTTCTAACAGCCTTGAAGAGAACCAGAATAATAGCCATATTAAAACTGAACAAGCTTGAAGATCGAGCAGAGAGCTATTGCACTTATCAGTTGCTGTTATAAGCTCCTCGAAAGACTCCTCCTTAACAGAATTGGCCGAAAATATCTGAAGTTATTCCTGTTTAGACCTAGTTAGGGTTCAACGTAGTTTCAATGTAGTCTGGCTGCTCCACGTTGGGCCTAGTCTACTCTGCAGCAGAATATTGTTCACCAGTATTGCTAAACAGTATCAAGAAAATTGACGTGCAAATAAATGCAGCAATGAGGACAATAACAAGTTGTATCAAATCCACTCCCCACTATTGGCTTCAACCTTTGAGCAACATTGTATCACCAAGCTTACACAGACAAAATGTTCTCATAAAAGAGTACAAAAAATAAATAGCAATCCCCTATTACCAATACATGGAGACCTCCTGTTATATTTATTAATTTGTAATTTTATTTTAATATATATTTTATGATATTTTATTACCTTACTTTTTAACTCAATGTGTTTCCCCTCTTACTTTGTTATTTTCATTGTTGCTTGATCTTGTACAAATTGCCTATGTGCTCTAATCTCTAACTCATGTATAATACTATTATTTAACTTTTGTCCTTTCATAATCTACTTAGTCCTCCCCCCTTTCAAGGCCGTAAAGTATAGTCTCACATGTACTAGTCCCATAGACTTAGGAAAAGCCTCTGGCTGGGACCAAATCTTTAATCTACGTTGCTATTATTCAAATGTATTAATCCTTAAAAATTTATTTTGGTAAACGACTGCACCATTAAGAATCGTGTAAAAGAATTTTCTATCTTTCCTTTACATACAAAAGAATATTTTGGCTACGCACGTGGAATAACTCTTTTCATAAATCAATTCTATCTCAGTCAACTCTGAATTACTCAGTCGTAGCTGTTACTTTATTTAGGTCACACAGGTTCGATTCGTTTTATCAGACAGTGCATTGGCTAACAAAGATCAGGCAAGCTATTAACAAAACCAAACATGTTTATTTTAACCTAGACAGTTCACATACAAAAGTAAATAGGACATATCACGTGCCTCATTCTCCACACATTCATTAGAACAATTCACTTAAATAATTAGACAAAGAAATTATTTACACTCAATTTTTGTATATAGTGTATAGTTTATGTATTTATGTATGAACGTGTATAGTGTAAAATTACACTATACACGTTCATACATAACTATACGCATTCTAAACATTAAGTAACACAAGCATCAAGGGGTGCTTAAGGGTCAAAGATGTATAACTGAGAGGAGACCTCCACATAGCCTTTAAAGGAATGTGGAGAACTTACCAGGGCTTCTGACCTAACATCCAATCCTCACCTTCTCATGGTGCAACCTGTTGGGTATCTACCCGAATACTGAACAAACGAGGATGGGCTGACATTTGGGGATTTAGCCGACCAAATTGTATTCTTATTGGCTTAAACCAATATACAAAATGATGGTACAACATGACAAAATTTCATGCCGGCTTTGGTAATCTTTCTATTTTCATTCTTTCAACGTGTTCCAACCATTTATGTTTATGTTTTTTAATTTTTTCTATTACTGGTTCTTGGTTTGATTCTTTCATAATTTCTTCGTTTCTTTTGTGATCAAATAAGGTATACCCTGCAGTTTTTCTAATTCAGGCAATAACAATCAAGGAAAAGAAGGAGTAGCCATAGTATTCAACATAAAATAAGAGTCTAATCTTCTTGAATGGCAGGCAGTCTTAAGTGGAGTGATGTGAGCAAATATCAGAATGGGGAATTGGACAATGAGACGTGTGTCTATGGTCCTACAGAAGGTTCTACTAAGGTAGAAGTGGAGGAATTTTTTGATGCTTTAGAAAAAGCAATTGACACAATAAAAAAAGGAAAAGTTGGTCCTCATTGGGGATCTAAATAGCACAGTAGGAAATGATTGTCAGACATACAAAAATATTTTGGGAAAATTCGGAGAAAAGAGCAAAGCTAATAATAATGGCAAATACCTGTTGAATTTCTGCTCAGGACATGAACTGATTATTACTAACACCAAGTCCAACATAAAAATGTGCACAAATTCACATGGAGAGAAGAGGCAAGGAATAAGAGAAATCTCATTGACTATGTTATTGTTGATAGTGATGTTTTCTCCCTGGTGCAGGACACCAGAGTGTACAGAGGATTTGAAATTGGAAGCGATCACTATTTAGTCTTGAGCAGGATAAAATTGAATTTCATAATTAAAGAATAACATGTAACAAAGTTTAAAAGCGAATAAAAGTTGTGCAGCTCTCAGATGTGAACTGTAGACTAAAATACACAAAGATTATTGAAGAAAAAAGGAAAGAGTTTGAGAACAGGAACCAAACCTTGAAAATTCAGTGGCAAGCCTTGAAGAAAACCCTGATTGATTCAGCAAGAGAGGCATGTGGTGAGGTTGTCTGCAAGGATAGAAAAATCAGAACTCCATGGTGGACACAGGAAGTTAAAGAGGCAGTGAAGGAAAAGAAGAAAGCATATCAAAAGTTCCTGGCAAATAAGTCAGTTTGTGCTCGTAGAGAATACACAGACAAATGTAAGAATGCTAAACACTGCAAAACTAGATAAACAAAAGTCATTGGAGGACTTTGGTAAGAACATAGAAAATAAATATCAAGAAGGTGGCAAAATATTCTGGAGGTTGTTGAAGAAGCTTAGAAATGGAGGAAAGAGTGCTGTAAAAGGAGTTAGAGATGATAAAGGTGACATTAAAACTGGAGAAAAATATATCCTTGAAGTATGGAATAATTACTTTGAAAAACTGCTAAATGAAACACTGACCAGCCATGCAATCAAGAATAAATAACCATACTTGAAGTAGAAAAAGCCATCAAAGGCTTGAAATGTGAAAAGGCAGCAGGAGTAGATGATATTCGACCCAGAAATGCTGAAATATGGAGGTATAGAAGTCTTACAGTGGCTGCACTGCATAATTCAGAAAGCATGGACAGAGGGATGAATTCCCGATGATTGGAGTAGAGCTCTCATAGTACCCATATATAAAATGGGAAATAAAACCGAATGTGAGAATTACAGAGGTACTTCCCTACTGAATGTTCCTGGCAAGATTTATGCAAATATCCTTGAGAAACGGTTGAGAAGAATTGTGGAAGAAAAGCTTGGTGAAGAACAAGCTGGTTTCAGGCCAAATAGAGGCTGTCAGGATCAGATCTTCACTTTACGACAAATAGTGAAGAAAGCATGGGAATATAACAAACATCTGTATTTAAGTTTTGTCGGAGAGAGAGAGAAGCTATTCAATACGCTACAGTTATATGGCGTCAATGGGGCATTATATCAAGCAATACTTAGTCTTTATTTGAGTTGTAAGTCAGCAGTTAGAATTGAAGGAAGTATAGGAAGATGGTTTTATATTAAATCTGGTGTGAGACAAGGATGTACATTATCCTCTTTGTTATTCATTATCTCTATGGATCACATGAAGGAAAGTGGAACATGATATCAGAATTGGAGATATTAATGTCAGCTCTTTGCTTTATGCTGACGATGTTATACTTTTAAATAAATTCGCTACAAGTTTGCAAGATTCCCTGAGTAAATTGAATAAGTGTTGTTATAGATATGGTATGAAGGTCAGCAATAAAAAGACAAAGACAATGAAAATAGGTAGAATCGTTGAAAATGTCAACTACGTTGTGGACGGAGAACCTGTGGAACAAGTAAAACATTTCAACTACTTAGGCATGATTTTTAGTGAAGATGGTAAATTAAATATGGAAATAGACAACAGAGTCAACCAAGCTGGTTTGGTAGCAAGTCATCTTAATAAATTCATATGGAATAAGAGAGAAATTAGTCGCAACACTAAATTAGCTGTATACAAGACAGTGTTCAATCCAGTTTTAACTTATGGATCTCAGAGCTTAGAAGTAAAATGCTTGACCAAAGACTAGAAACCGCAGATATGAGTCTTGAGAAAGATTAGAGGCATGAACAAATGGCATCAATGACAATATCATATTAAAAACGAGGATATTAGGAAAGAACTTAAACAGAATGGGCGAAGAAAGATTAGCCAAAAAAGTGTTCTCTGCCAGGTTAGCAGGAAAACGACTCAGAGGAAGACCAAGATATAGGTGGATTGATACGTTACCAATTGCCTTAGACAATAGAAATATAAGATCTGATAATGTTGGAGTCTTGACAAGTAACAGATTGATTTGGAGGAAAATTGTAGATAGGAAGTTAGTAATGATGTAAATTTTTCACGTAGTACTATGATATACTGTACACCCCCCTTGAGGGCACATGTCAGGAGTTTGATGTTGATGATGAGCATTATCAAGTCTACAGTATTCTATTATACACATTTAAACTGACGTTCAGCTTTCTGACCTCTTCAAACATATACTATTAATTAGATAGAATCAACATCTATCTCTTCTATACACACAATATAGGCTACTAACATAAAGCAATCTACTTACAAGGTCTCTATATCATGTACAGTCCTGAATACAAAAAAAGGTTAAGGGTGAATTCCGCTGGCTGCTTCTTTTTTCTTGCGCAATGGTTGTGATCGGGCACTATCTGGCAGTTGTCGTCTTTCAAATTCCTTCCTTGTAACTTTAATGCATTTTTCATCGATGTTAGAAACTTCGTCAGCTGCCACGTGGATCTGTACATTCTTCGAAGAATTTCACGGAAGGATATCTTGAAATGCTGCCAGTGAACTCTACATTATCTCCAGAAACTGCTGGTCATGGGATCACGAATCTTCCCATCCTTGAGCCTCTATCTCCACCTTTTATTTCATATCCAAAAAATTCCAGGATTTACTGGTAGTGCCCTTATCACCCACGCATACAGTAGGTTTTGGGACAAAACTCGTAGTCTGGTGACTTTTGAGGCTGTTCTTGACCTTCAGGTCACTAGCCTAATCCTGTCTGGGCTTTTTTTTAGTTACAATTGCTTGTGGTTCTACATTTAGTTATTTTAACCATATATTACAAAATTATTATATTACATTAAGGAATATACACTCTTAATTATAAACAGTTTATGGCCCATGCAAAATCGATATAGGTGAAAAAATATTTCTATCTTTCACCATGAGAGATTTTACACTCCCACATATAAGTATAAATCACCTTAAATCCTGATGGCTTCCACTGATACTGGCTGAAGAACTAGTAAAAAGCAATTTCAACGTTAATTCAAAATGGCTAGAAACTTGGGAAGAAAAATCACCACCAGACTTAAACAAGTATGTCATTCCCAACCAAAATCCTGAGGGGATTGAGCTTCCACATCATCTGTGGAAAAGCTTGAATAAGATACACACAGGATATGGTATCTGTACAGGCAGCTTACACAAGTGTGGGAAGATAACCTAAACCCCAACGTGACTGTGGGGTCGTGAACCAACCAGCACATTGTGGAGGACTGCAGCATAAGAGCCTACCCTGGTAACCTGAGAGACTTCTTTGAGGACAATCCTTGATGTCTAGGAATTAATTCAGCTCTTGAATGGCTAGCAAAACTAGACTTAAAATTTTAGTGACTTTTTTACTTGTTATTTATATATGTACACTACTTGTCTCATTTATAGTCTGCACAAATATGTATTTATATATTTTGATATTGTGTCTTTTTTTTTTATTATCCCATATGCTAAATAAATACATAAAATAAATACAGTTAGATAACTGTACTGTTAACTAGTATAGCACTTTTCACTTCACTTAGAGCCTGTGCCAGTGTTCGATACACCATCATCACTAAATTTAATATTTTTAATTTTAGTATGCAATAAGGTTGTCTTTTTTTCAAAAGCAACAGCACCTACTTTGGATTGTATCTGTAATTGTATCAACACTAAAATAAAATAAGTTATAAACAGCTTATAATTCGCAGAGAAACACCTAAACACAGATGCAACAAGCAAACAACCATGTCATAAATACATTTGAGTTCATGAATACTGCACATCAGTTCACTCGCAGCAGCATCATGGCAAACTGTTGCATGAGCGAATGCTGTGTAGTATAAATGGGCTATAATCATAATGGAAAAGCATCATAAAGCAGGGTAAGACTATCGATACAAAATTAATAACAGAAAACACTTACACACAAAGATTATTTAATAGTATAATTTTCGCCTGTGTGTCACAGGCATCTTCAGTACATTAAGCTCAAATTAAACAATAACTGACAATTCCAAAAAGCACCACCTAAGTAGCTGGTATAAGATAACTAAAAAGGTCAATAACCTTTCTAAAAAAAAAAAAAATCAATACAATAAAAAGTTAGGAAAGATTAGCTGATTTGTAAAATACTATCTCCCATAAAGGGGATAGACTTAAGCCTTCAGATCTGTTTAAGTTAGGAGAATGAAGTAGAGTTTCACATGTTTCTTTATAAAGGTGTTCCACGAGGAACTGACTTTTGTGAAGAACTCTGTCTAGTGAAGATGGCATGTTCTGCAAGTCCAGACTTTTCAGGTTTAAAGTATTCAATATAAGATTGGTGTTCTTCTAGCCGAATAGAGGCAGATCTTCCCGTTTGTCTGAAATAAGATGATCCACAAGAGCACGGAATCTGGTAGACACCTGGATGATTAAGATGTGGAAGCTTGTCCTTAGGAGAAGTGAGAAAGGGGGAGATTTTTCTAAACTGTCGAAAGGCAACAAAAATATTCAGTGGTTTTAAAACTTTTGCTATATGTTCACTGATGCCTTGTACATAAGGGATAGTAATGCGCGTTATTTCTTCTGTGTTTGAAGAGGAAGACATTAAAACTACTCAAAGTTCTTTTAATGAAGCAATTCTTATAACTATTAGATAGAAAGGAAGAAGTTATATATTGTAGTTCTTTCTGTAAAAGATCGTCTGAAGAAGAAAAGGAGTGGGCCCATAATTGGCACAAAATCATGTCCTTTTGATAAAACAAAACGTTTTATCAAAAGTTACGCCGAATAAGGTGCCAATTATGGATTTTTTTCATAACATAGACAGGGGTATTTGATCCTTATCCCAAAAAACAGCCAACAGATTATGTTTTGATTGTGCACAAATTCTTTTTCATGCCAAGCCTCCTCGTCCTAATCTTTCTTACTCTGAGTTTATAGCATTGAAATCACTGAAGAATAACAATAATTTAATTATTACGAAAGCTGATAAGGGTAAGGCTGTAGTGATTCAAGATAGGAAGGAATATGAGAGAAAAATGTCTCTTTTACTTCGCGACTATTCAACTTATAGGCCTCTTACATCGGATCCTACCCAGAGTCAATTGAAGAGACTTAATTCTCTTATAGATAATGTATATACATGGAATGAAGATCAAAAGAAAAAACTTAAACCTTCTTCGGTCGTCCACCTATATTGTATGGTCTTCCAAAAGTTCATAAACCAGGCATTCCGTTAAGACCAGTCGTAGATTGTATAGGTTGCCCCACTTACAAAATCTCAAAATTTTTATCAAATTTACTCTCCTCTTCAACTAGAAGAACTGATACTTATATAAAAAATACTTTGGATTTCAAAAATAAAATTTCAGATCTTCATTTGGACGTTTCTGATATCATGATCAGTTTAGATGTTGTTTCTTTATTTACAAATGTGCCTCTTTCGGAGAGTATTGAATTACTACAACAGGAATTTCCTTCAGACATTGTAAACTTTGATTTTGTAATAAATTCTGGTTATTTTTCCTTTAAAAATAAGTTGTATCAACAAATTGAAGGAACAGCAATGAGTAATCCTCTTTCTCCTGCTATCTCCAATTTCTTTATGGAACATTTTGAACAACATATGTTTGACAACATTTCTCCCAGACCTGCTCATTGGTTCAGATATGTTGATGACATTTTTGCTGTATGGAATGGCTCTTCGGATGAACTTCAGCAATTTCTCACTAAGTTAAACGCATTTCATCCTAGGATCAAGTTTACCCTAGAAGTAGAATCAAATAAGAAGTTAGCCTTTTTAGATCTTCTAATTGTTCGCCAACCAGATGGTAACCTACATTTCTCAATTTATAGAAAGAAGACTCACTCATACAGGCCATTATATCCATGCAGAATCTCATCACCATCCCAGTCAAAAGACAGGAACTATTAAAACACACTGGTTCATCGGGCCCACTCCTTTTGTTCTTCAGACGATCTTTTACAGAAAGAACTACAATATATAACTTCTTCCTTTCTATCTAATGGTTATAAGAATTGCTTCATTAAAAGAACTTTGAGTAGTTTTAATATGTCTTCCTCTTCAAACACAGAAGAAATAACGCGCATTACTATCCCTTATGTACAAGGCATCAGTGAACGTATAGCAAAAGTTTTAAAACCACTGAATATTTTTGTTGCCTTTTGACCGTTTAGAAAAATCTCCCCTTTCTCACTTCTCCTAAGGACAAGCTTCCACATCTTAATCATCCAGGTGTCTACCAGATTCCGTGTTCTTGTGGATTATCTTATTTCAGACAAACGGGAAGATCTGCCTCTATTCGGCTTGAAGAACACCAATCTTATATTGAATACTTTAAACCTGAAAAGTCTGGACTTGCAGAACATGCCATCTTTACTAGACACTGAGTTCGTTGGAGAATGACAAGAGTTCTTCACAAAAGTCAGTTCCTCATGGAAAGCCTTTATAAAGAAACATGTGAAACTCTACTTCATTCTCCTAACTTAGAACAGATCCGACAGCTTATGTCTATCCACTTTATGGGAGATAGTACTTTACAAATCAGCTAATCTTTCCTAACTTTTTATTGTATTGATTTTTAAGGAAAGTTATTGACCTTTTTAGTTATCTTATACTAAAAAGGTAACTTCATTTTATTCATAGTCTTATTATAAATAATGTTTCTTTTGTTATTATATTTAAATAAAAAAATTTGAGAAATGGTGTTTTATCATTGTGTGAAAAATCCTTGCACCACCCTTAAAAAAAAACAATATCTTGCAAGTTCCACTATAATGGAATGTGTAATTATTGTAAAATGCATTATGGTAGATTTATTGTAATTGCTTCAGAAAGGCATTTATATTGATCACATTTGAGTGTATGTGAAAACTATGTGCAACATATTACCCCTTTATATATCATTATGAATGAGAAAAGGAAATGTAAAAGAGATGAATTTTAGAAAATGTTATTCGATGCTACAGAGAAAAGGAAGAAAAAAAATATGTGCAAACTGTATTGTATTTTTCTACACAGTAAAAACTTTATATATGTATACCTATTGTAATTTAACCATCAATGATAAAAATCTTTAAATTTGTTCTGTTTCTAATCCTTTTTAATTGTGATTTATTTGAACTGGAAGGTTTTATATCAGTCTGTTTAGTCATGTTAAATTATTTCATTACATCAAGTAATGTCTGATGAGAATCTGTCTAACATGTTCTTTTTTGCACTAATACAGTAATTGTTTGGAATGCATTACATTGAAATCAATTATAATAATGCTTCACTCAGTTTCAGTTAGTACTTAATATTTTTGATTTTATACCGTTTACTGCCTTACAGACTGTTATTTTTTTTTACTGCTGTACCAGCTAAGTTTGATGCAACTACTGGTGAAATAACATGCAGTTGAACATTGAACTTACACATGCCACTTCATTTACTGAAAATTACAACAAATGTGTTGGCATTGATGGTGCTTATGCAGATGTGTTGAATTTTTTTATGCAGTGTGTGTGTATGCATGTGGACATATCTGTCCAGTGCATGCGAAAATGCAGTAATATACTTTAGTTTCTTTAGAATTTGACAGATCACTTAATATAACTGACATCTAGTTTATATGTAATTTGCTTTTAATGTTGCAATTTTGCAGATATCTGACTGGAATGGTAGATAAAAGAACGTTAGAAAAATATGAACGGGAAGCAAAAGAAAAGAACAGAGAATCTTGGTATCTCTCCTGGGCACTTGATACCAACCAAGTAATATATTAATGAAATATTCTTACTATAACTCTAAAAATTACTTGAATTATTGAAAGTTATAAAGTTTTTATAATGCTAGTGGAATTTTTTTAGAAAAATTATGGAGTGAATTGTTTTCATAGTTAATTTGTTATATTCAGTAACGTTGGTATAATCTAAAGATAGAAAAAGTAAAACATTGAAGGTTAATCACAGTATCAAATTACTGAATATTTTATACTTAAATTTCATTGTTCTCAAAAGTTAACTTTTACAGATTAACTTGGGAAGTAGAATCATATTTGAAAACTTTTGCTTTTACCACAGGCATTTCAATTTATCAGTAGCTGTCCGTTCTCAGATTATATATATTCCTGATGACTTTTCTCCATGGATTTTACAATGGTCTTCCTTCATGTAGCCCTTGGTCTTCCTCTTTCCTCCTTCAAGGAGGTAACCAATTCATAATTCTCAATGGTCTTCATTCTCTGGACGTGTCCATGCCATTTCAAAGGTACATACCTCCATCCTCTCCACAACAGTCTCTTCAACTTCCATCTTTGTTTGAATACATGCATTCCTCAAACAATTCATATAGATACCTCTCGTACTTTAAAGTAATCCATCTCCATGATGTCTATTTCCTTTGGATAACGTAAATTTCTCAGGCTTGTACTGGATTTATTTATATAACATGATCTGCATAAAGTAAAGAACTGAGATTAACATCTCCAATTTTGATATCAGGTTTAATACTGCCTTTCCTTCATAATGTGATCCATATAGATAATGAATAACAGAGGAGATAAGGTACATCCTTGTCTGACACAATCAGGAGTTAAATTTCCATATTTGAGGTAAAAACAACTCTGAAATGTGGAATGGTACCTTTAGTAGAAGGTATTCCACCAGAAATGTTCAAATATGGAGGTATAAAATATAATGAATTGAAATAGAAAGTTATTTGGTATAAGAAGCTGTCATTTAAGTATAAAGTATTATACTGAAAATAAACTTTTTATTATAAGTAAAGGTTTCTGTGGTTTAGAAGTTCATAAGGCATATTCCGGTAATTGGACCATTTTTTTTTTTTTTTTTTAATAATTAAGCTAAAAGCAATAAAGAAATAAAACCCGAAAAGTTTCATAAGTCGTTTGACTTAAGAAACTTTTCGGGTTTTATTTCTTTATTGTGCTTTTAGCTTAATAATAAAAAAAAAAAAATGTGGTACAATTATCAGAATATACCTTATAAAGTTTTTATCTTCAGTATAAAACTTTTAACTGTAACAGACGATGTGATCAGGCTCTGAATTATGCAGAGAGCATAATTCAGAGAGCCTGGTTCTTCTTTGGCACTACAGCCCCATGCAGGGCTTTGATCTCCCATTTTTGAGATTTTAATACCTCACTACGAGGTGGGGTTCGTTGCTCCATTTCTCAACCGTGTGTAATTGTCTGTGAAGCATTGTGTTCTTAAGACCAGTTTGCCTGCTTTGTGGGAGGAAAAACCCCAGATGAACTGGGGAGGAAAACTCTGCACTCCATCCACGTCCAAGACCTGCTAACTTGGCTATGTCTGTGAAAGATCCTTAGCTCCTCACATCAGCGATGAGAATCAAACGCAGGACACTCCTTTCCCAGGCATATCATTGTGGAGCATGTAACCACTCAGCTAACCATGTGAACTAGAGAGCCTTGTTACAGGGTTGAATTCCAGATGATTGGTACATCTGTAAAATGGGTGATAAAAATTCCTCTGTTAGGATGAAAATAGAAATTCATCTAATTCTTACTGAATGGAATAATTAAAGAACAATTCTTCACAGAGTATTCTAGATAAAATTTCTGCAAGCATACTCGAGGAGAGGCTAAGAAAATTATGGAGAGGAAATTGGAGAACAATCAGCTAGCTTTAAGGTGGAAAATAGTTGTTAGGATGAGATTTTCGCTTTAAGACAAATAGTTGAAATCATGAAAATATAACAAGGATCTGTATTTTTTTAAAGTTTTGTTGATATGGAAAAGGCATGCAAGGTTCCAAGAGAAAATCTTCTCATAATGCTACAATTATATGATGTAAATTTTACATTATATTGAGCCATACATAGTCTTTTTTTGAGTTGTAAATCAGCAGTTAGAATTGAAGAAATACAAATCTGCAGGAATTCCTAACTAAATTAAATATCTGCTGTAAATATAGAATAAGTAAAATGTTTCATCTGTTTAGGTACAATTTTTAGTGAAAATAGCAAATATGGAAACAACAGAATAAGCAAAGTTGGTTTGATAGAGAACCAGTTGAATAAATTTATGTGGAAATAGAAGAGGAAAATTATTCAAAACTATATAGTTGGTCGAGTGGTTAGAGTATCTGCTCTTCACCCAAAAGGCTATGGGTTCGAATCACGCCATGGGCATGGATGTGATTGCCTGTGTAAATACTAGTGGTAGATGGCATTGGTGTAGATGTGGTTCATTGTAGTTGGTGAATCGAATAGTGGAGACAGAGTTTGTAGAGTAGGTGCCCTCCCTCGGAATGTGTTCACAAGGCCAGTTTGCCTATTTTGATGGACAAAATTTTGAATTTCGATCAGGAAAAAACCTTCATATGAGGACCTTCTAACTCACCATTTCATTGAGAACACCTGATGAAGATTCCTCATGTCATAGATGGGATTCGAACTCCGGTTTTTCCAACTTAAGGGCTTGTCTATACCAAATAAGCTATGGAATCTCTGTTTACATTACGAATACAAATATTTACTCTAAAGATAGAAGTATTAGAAAATTTTCTAAATTTTTAAAAAATGAGTCTTTTGCTTTATGTGGGATTTTAACCTACAACATATTGGAAAGTGAAGTTCTATCCAAGCAAACCAGACTAGTAATAGTGGATAGTTCAAAATATAATTATGTTGTGTATGTATATAACTGGGGTGCTTAAGGGTCACAGCTGTATAACTGAGAGGAGACCTCCTAGCCTTAAAAGGAATGCAGAGAACCAACCAAGGCTTCTGACCTAATGTCCAATCCTCACCTTCTCGTGGTGCACCCTGTTGGGTATCTACTTGGATACTGAACAAACAAGGATGGGCTGGCAATTTGGGATTTAGCCGACCAAATTGTATTCTTATTGGTTAAACCAAAATAATAAAAAAAAACGATGGTAAAACATGACAAAATTTCATGCCGGCTGGGGTTTCACCCGGTTAAACAAGGCCTCTGTTGTTTTTGCCAGGCAACCAGGGCTAACAGCAAAAAGTCAGCTACTGGAACAAATCTGAAAACAAACCCCAACTCAACATCACCAGAGTTAAAGATCGGTACTATCAACGTAAGAAGCCTGAATAGCAAAGAAATGGAGCTAGCTGAGGAATTAGATAAGTACCAGATCGACATAATAGGGGTGACTGAAACAAAAAAGACAAAAACTGGTGAGATCTTTCTGAGCAATAAATACAAAATGTTATATTCAGGCAATGACAATCAAGGAAAAGGAGGAGTAGCCATAGTATTCAACACTAAATATGAGGCTAATCTTCTTGAATGGCAGGCAGTCTCAAGTGAGTGATGTGGGCAAATATCAGAATGGGGAATTGGACAATGAGACTTATTTGTGCCTATCGTCCCACAGAAGGTTCTACTAAGGTAGAAGTGGAGGAATTTTTTGAAGATTTAGAGAAAGCATCTGACACAATGAAAAAGGAAAAGTTGGTCCTTGTTGGGGATCTAAATAGCAGAGTAGGAAATGATTGTCAGAGATACAAAAATATTTTGAGAAAATTTGGAGAAAAGAGCAAAGCTAATAATAATGGCAAATATCTGTTGGATTTCTGCTCAGGACATGGACTGGTTATTACTAACACCATGTTCCAACATGAAAATGTGCACAAATTCACATGGAGAGAAGAGGCAAGGAATAAGAAAAGTCTCATTGACTATGTTATTGTTGATAGTGATGTTATCTCCCTTGTGCAGGACACCAGAGTGTACAGAGGATTTTAAATTGGAAGTGATCACTGTTTAGTCTTGAGCAGGATAAATTTAAATTTCATATTGAAAAGAATAACATGTAAGAAAGTTTTAAAGCGAATAAAAGATGAGCAGCTCTCAGATGTAAATTGTAGACTAAAATACACAGATTATTGAAGAAAAAATGAAAGAGTTTGAGAACAGGAATCAAACCTTGGAGATTCAGTGGCAAGCCTTGAAGAAAACCCTGATTGATTCAGCTAGAGAGGCATGTGGTGAGGTTGTGTGCAAGGATAAAAAAATCAGAACTCCCTGGTGGACACAGTAAGTTAAAGAGGCAGTGAAGGAAAAGAAGAATGCATATCAAAAGTTCCTGTCAAATAAGTCAGCTTGTGCTCTTAGAGAATACAGGGACAAATGCAAGAATGCTAAACACTGTTTAAAACTAGCTAAATAAAAGTCGTGGGAGGACTTTGTCAAGAACATACAAAATAAATATCAAGGAGGTGTTAAGATTTCTGGAGGTTGAAGAAGCTTAGGAATGGAGGAAAGAGTGCTGTAAAAGCAGTTAATTATGATAAAGGTGACATGAAAATGGGAGAAAAAGATATCCTTGAAGTATGGAGTAATTACTTTGAAAAAGTGCTAAATGAAACAAGCGGTGATGACAGCATAGTGGTAAAAAACATTGACCAAGCATGCAGTCAGGAATACATATCCATACTTGAAGTAGAAAAAGCCATCAAAGGCTTGAAATGTGAAAAGGCAGCAAGAGTAGATGATATTCGACCAGAAATGCTGAAGTATGATGGTATAAGAGTCTTACAGTGGCTGCACTGCATAGTTCAGAAAGCCTGGACAGAGGGACGAATTCCTGATGATTGGAGTAGAGCTATCATAGTACCCATATATAAAAAGGGAAATAAAACTGCATGTGAGAATTACAGAGGTATTTCCCTACTGAGTGTTCCTGGCAAGATCTATGCAAGTATACTTGAGAAACGGTTGAGAAGAATTGTGGAAGAAAAGCTTGGTGAAGAACAAGCTGATTTCAGACTAAATAGAGGCTGTCAGGATCAGATCTTCACTTTACGACAAATAGTGGAGAAAGCATGGGAATATATCAAAGATCTGTATTTAAGTTTTGTCGATTTGGAAAAGGCATATGACAAGTTGCCAAGAGAGAAGCTATTCAATTTGCTACAGTTATATGGTGTCAATGGGGCATTATATCAAGCAATACTTAGTCTTTATTTGAGTTGTAAGTCAGCAGTTAGAATTGAAGGAAGTACAGGAAGTTGGTTTAATATTAAATATGGTGTGAGACAAGGATGTACATTATCCCCTCTGTTATTCATTATCTATATGGATCACATTATGAAGGAAAGTGGTATTAAACATGATATGATATCAGAAGTGGAGATGTTAATGTCAGCTCTTTGCTTTATATAGACGATGTTATACTTCTAAATAAATCCGCTACAAGTCTGCAAGATTCTCTGACTAAATTGAATAATTGTTGTAATAGATATGGTATGAAGGTCAGCATTAAAAAGACAATGAAAATAGGCAGAAACATTGAAAATACCAACTGCATTGTGAATGGAGAACCTGTAGAACAAGTGAAACATTTCAGCTACTTAGGCATGATTTTTAGTGAAGATGGTAAATTGAATATGGAAATAGACAACAGAATCAACAAAGCTGGTATGGTAGGCAGTCAATTGAATAAATTTATATGGAATAAGAGAAAAATTAGTCAAAACACTAAATTAGCTGTATACAAGACACTGTTCAAACTAATTTTAACTTATGGATCTGAGAGCTGGGTCAGAAGTCTTTTGGTCAAGTGTTTGACCAAAAACTAGAGACTGCAGATATGAGAGTCCTGAGAAAGATTAGAGGCATGAAGAGATGGCATCAATGGCAATATCATATTAAAAACGAGGATATTAGGAAAGAACTTGATATTGTTAGCATCCAGGAATGCTTTAGCAGAGCTAATCTCAGGTGGAATGTTCACTTAAACCGAATGTGCAAAGAGAGATTAGCAAAACAAGTGTTCTCTGCCAGGTTGGCAGCAAAACGACCCAGAGGATGACCAAGATATAGGTGGATTGATATGGTACAAAGTGCCTTAGACGATAGAAATATAAGACCTGATAATGTTGGAGTCTTGACAAGTAACAGACTGATTTGGAAGAAAATTGTAGGTAGGAAGTTAGTAATGATGTAATTTTTTTCATGTAGTACTATCCTATCTTGTACACCCCTTGTGGTACATGGCAAGAATTTTATCAGGACTTTTCAAGTTAAGTGAGTAAACTGGTCTCATACGGAGGTGTATGATTTTTGCTTCCAGGTTTTTCATCTGCAAAACAGGCAGATCAGCCAGAAGAACATGTGTAATATACAGACATGCAAAAGGAAGATGAGGCAGGATGTATGTAATTGTTATGATATTTATTTATTTTTATTAAATATTATATTCCATTCGAAAAATGAGTACATGAGTAACTTTTGGTATAATTTTGTATCATTTGAAATTGCTATATAATTATGCCATTAAAATCTGTGCAGCTAGAATGAAGTTGCATGGATGGATGAGCACACATTGTCAGATAGTCACAATTTGGCAGTATGTGTCGATAATTTAAAAAAAAAAAAAAAAGATTTGTGATGCTATCTGATCAGCTATCAGCTGACAGATAATAATCCCCTCCTTATATGTGAATGCAAAGTTAATTTTAATCTAGGAATCAGTTGCTGAATCATGGTTTCCTATTCATGTAAACGAGGGTAGATTGGTTTAAAAAAAAAAAAACTTTTATTTCTTATTATAATAACCAAGGATTGAAACAGCAAGCAAAAGAGATGTGCCTCTAGTAACATATAATTATGAATTTCTTTATAACATTAAATATTACAGGTTTGAATTATCAAAGCAGTATCCTTTCTAGAAGAAGGTTTTAAATGATTCAGTAAATGGCTAATCAGTATTTCTTTGCAACAAATATTTTATGATAGTTTATCTTGTATATTTTTTTGCTTCAATTAATGCATTCAGAATGAACATATAGTTTAAGGCATAGCTTTGCTATATTATGAAATAATCGATAAATTTATATTACTGTATCTCCAACAATAATCTGATAAAAATGGTAATTTTTGAAACATTGCTTCTTTGAAATTTGTATCATCTGTCCATTGTAAATTATTAAGAGAGATTGTGAAATATCTAATATTTTACTTAATAATATCATGCTTTATTCAGCAGTACTATATTCCAATTTTTGTAATCTTTATTTTCTAGGAGGAACGAGATAAAGGTAAAACAGTAGAAGTTGGAAGGGCTTATTTTGAAACAGAAAATAAACACTTCACTCTGCTGGATGCTCCTGGACATCGCAGTTTTGTACCAAACATGATTGGAGGAGCTTGTCAGGCTGATTTGGCAGTTTTGGTATGTGTTTTATACTTTATTCTTTTTAAGCACCTCCATAGTAGAAGAGTTATGATGAGGTATAACTTTTTGATTGAAAAACACTCGAGCTGTTCTCATTATAATGAGAGGAATCTATATGGACATTTTCAATTGAAGGCAGGTTAGCCTATCTCATATGGCAATAGTAAGGCTCCCCCTGGAAACTCAGGTGTTTTTCATCTTGCATAACAGGGGATGCAAGGTGAAAGATCAGCTAGAGAACATATGCAATTAACAGACAAAAGCACACTAATTGTACAGTGTAGACAGTAGATCATGTGGTGAATTGCATAGTGTGGAGCAGCCTTCTACGATGAATTCTGGAACCCTTGAGAGATATATCATGTAATGAAACATTCCTTATGTCCCCCACGAGTATTTCAGTACGGTATTGCTTTTGATACATAACGACACAAATACATGCTTAACCTGTTCCTAAAGTATTGCAAATTTTTAGGAACATGCAGATTATGTAAATCTGATACTTTCTGTTTGCAGAGTAAATGTGAATGTGTATATTTACTACTGAAACCAAAGCTTATAGAAAAAACAGTACAGGCTATATAACTACCAATTATTAAGAAAATTTCTAAAAGCATTTGTCTTTGAAAACATAAAGGTTCATCTTCTGAAAAAAAGTCATCTGAAAATTTCAGATGACTGAACTGAAACTGTATAGTGAATATCATCAACCTCCCACTCCCAATATTACACAGATGTCAACAGAACAAAGTAGAAATTTTATCATAGCAGTAATGATAAAATTGTCACAAAATTGTTAAAAATTTGTGACAATCCTATCCATTCCCTTCTGTTCATTTAAAGCTTTGCTAATACTTTGCCCTTTATTTGGAAATTGTCTGGTATAAAAAGATGGAATAAAATATACAAAGCCTTACACAAAATCTACATAAATGGCAGATTAAATTTAACAACTGTGGTAAATTTAGCCTTTCTGATCATGTCCTGAATACTCTACATAGAATTAACTGGAAAGGCACCTGTTGTTTATATCACACCAAAATGGTATGAGCATAAATTTAAGGAGGCCCGTGAAATTCTTATCAACTACTCGATTCTTAACAATAATGGTGGTCTAAAAATCCCAAGAATACAGATGGCATATATTCTACCCACATAATCTTTTGGTCAGTGTTAATTATAATTAGGATTGTAGGTAATCTAGGATCTTAACTCTAATATAACAATACTAATGTTAAATTATGATTATGCCATCACTTTTGCTGTATTAAAACAATCAATATGAATTTGTTCTCTGATGGATGTAGTTTTTATTTTCCACTAAAGGTCAGGCTAGTAGAATAACAGTTGATCAAATCTTTATCACTTTGGCATACTGTTTGAAATGTACTACATGTCTGTGTGTGTGTGTGTGCTCCAGATGATAACCTTAATATGAAGGTCAAAACGTCTGGAAATTAATTAATCTTAACACGGTTGTCTCCATAATTTTACTGAAATGAATATAAGTATTTCATTCAAAAAATAAAGTACTTACTGTTATTATTTGTCTCGCTATTCTCTCCAGATTTTTCTGAAACGTGTCTGGATTGATTTCATACTGATATTTAGTCTCCAACAAAACATCAGTTATTAATAACATTGACTTAGTAAATGACAAATGAATCATGTTTTACTTTAAATCAATATAGAAGTATTATGTTACTATTGATGAGCTTTTTTGTATGCCTTATCCAGTAATGGAATTTTATTACGATAAAAATTGGTTGCTTATCAAAATTATCACTACATGTGTGCTATTAGGTTATTTCTGCTCGCAAGGGTGAATTTGAAACAGGATTTGAAAGAGGAGGTCAGACAAGGGAACATGCTATGCTGGCTAAAACTGCAGGTGTTAAGCACTTGGTAGTGTTGATAAATAAAATGGATGATCCAACAGTTGAATGGTCAGAAGAAAGGTAAATAGTTAAAATTTTATACTATGACTTTTAATTGCAATTATTATAAACATGACTTTGTGAAAGAGCTTTGCAGGAAAGCCATTGTTTCCTGTATAAATAAATTTGAGAACTGTTTATGCTGTGTTATTTAATATAATTATATCTATTTTGACTCTGGGCATTATCTGAAACATGTAACAAAACAGTTACATGTTTTACTTTTTTCTGACAGCATCATCAGAATGCATACAGAATGTAAAAAACATCAGAATTCATTGAAAATAAGTTTTTTGAACCAAGTAATAATTCTGAACTAATATCAGTTTATATGCATCTCTTTCATATGCAGTATATTGTTTATAATAACTCATGTTATTCTTATCAGAGTAAAAGTCCCATTTGATACAAGACAGGATAAGTAATTTCCCAGTGAACAACTACTTCACTAGATTCCTTGAAGTGCAAATATAAACAGTTCTGACTTAGTTTTTTGTGAACTAGGGTTGTTTCAATGCTTACCCTCCAAAATTTTGTTACTACTTCTGTTCTGATTATAAGCCTTGCTACAAGAATTATAAATGTTACAGACAACCAGGATGTTTGTGGAAAGAAATACTGTCCTCGCAAAATCTTAAAGGGCTCTTTTCAGAAAAAGTTATAAATCACTTATTTGGTTTTGCAGCACATTGGACTTGATTACATCAACTGTTGCTTACGAGGTGTTCAAAACAGTGAACTGCCTATTTGATAGATCTGATTAACTAAAATATCCCTTTTTTGATGAAATGTGTGACTATACAGTAATACAGACTAATTAATAAAAAAAAAAAATATTTCATTCACATTATAGCTAAAGTATTATGCAGTCTCTCTTTCTCTCTCTCTCTCTCTCATATCACTTGTGAATATGTCTATTGGTACTTACCGTGTAGTAGGCTACATATAGCCCTGGAGCATTTTCACTTGCAACTTGTTGAGTCATTGAAAGTATATTCCAATTGATCTTCAAATTCAAAGTGATAGCTAGTTAGAATAAGCAGAATGTGGGGGGGTGTAAACAGGCTCTGATCTTGGAGGGCTTTCACCTGTAACTGGAGTAAAGTGGCATAAAGTTAACTCACTTAAATTTCTTCATCATCATGATTGTGCACTATGATTGTGCTGGATGATTTTATGTGGAGCTGTTTTAGGAGCAGTGACAAAATTCAAAACTGGTTGTTCACTGCTGAATCCCGATTTATAATTCTGTCTATTTCCTGTGCTTTGAATATTCGCTGTTATCGATCATTTGTACCTGGCTCTTGAGACTCAGCACGGCACACTCAAAGCCAAGAACTTGGTTTAGTTGCAATATCAGAAAACCCAGATAGTGAAAATTTGGGGATATGTTTAGGGTAATTTTAGGTTCTTGGTTATTTTGTCTGTCATTTCATTGTACATTAAATTAGTTATGTGGTGGTATAATTACTTTTTTTTTTCTATTGCTCCCACCCACAAAAGATTGTAAACCTATAGTATGTTAGTACCATATATGAACTAAGAATTTTTTTTAATTGATTTTTTTATGTAATCTGGAATCCCTGTTCTAGAGACCAAACATGGAATTTTTTCAAGCCAATTCAGGCCTCCAGTAAGTGGGGGTGGTGTTTTCATACTTGATGAAATTCATCTCCCACCTAAAGAAAATCACAGCCATCCATGCCCATGGCAGAGTTTGAATATGAAGTCTGTTAGTTGGAGAGCATGTAGATTAACCATTTAGCCAACCAGGCTGGCTAAAAAAATCTTCAACGTAAAAGTAATCTTTATTGTTTTGCAGTATGTAATTATAACCAAGAACAACATGCATTTTTGTCTGCTTGGTTGGTTGTGTAATTAGCAATGAACTGGCTATGGATTGAAATCCTTCTGTGGCCATGGATATCGTAATTGTCTTGAGGTGGGAGATCAATTTTTATTGCCCATTGTGAGACCACTATCAACATTTTAATAGGCATTAGAAAGAAAAGTTCATTTTTAGCCTCTACAGCAAGGTTTTGAGATTATTGTAATAAAATAAATAAAAACAAAGATGATACAAAATTCATGAAGGAAAAAAGTATCATAAAAAAAAAGTTTTAAGGGATTTACTTATTGAATTTACCATGAATAATTACTTGGGTATCATCATATGTATTTCTCGTTTAAGCAAATAGAGAATACAATTTGGTCTGCTAAGTCCCAAATTGCCAGCCCATTGTTGTTCGTAGTAGGTATCCAGTAGATACCTACTGACACCTGAAGGTGAGGATTGGACATCAGGTCAATCCCAGTTGGTTCTCTGTGGTCTCCTCCCAGTTTGGCTTTGACCCTTAAGTGACGCATGTAATAATAAACTTAATCAGGTAGTACTGTCATATAGTAGCTTTGAACACCGTTTGAGGATACATATCAGGAAATTGATAATGATAATTTTTTATGTTGAGTTCATTTTTATTTTATGTCTTGATTTTTTTTTTTTTTTTTTTTTCACGAATGGCAAGTTATACCAAGAGTTACAGAAATTAGAAAATTTTTAAGATCATGTTGGTGTGTAATGGATTTGAAGTTTTAGTCAGTACTCTCTTGTTGCTTACTGGTAACATCCTGTTTATGCACTCCTTATTTAAATGAATGAAGACAGCATTAAGGAATAAGTTAATGGCTTGATGATTCTAATATTTCATCTTTATTGCAGAAAAATTGTAAAAACACAACCCATACAAAAAAATGATTGGGAATCCCATGAGGATTCCTTCTACTGTTGCTTGTAGACAGTTTTGGCTGTTGTATGGGAATTCTAAGAATTACTATTTTCCACATCTTGGGAAGTTTCACATAGCAATCGTTATCGAAGATTGATTGGTTTTTCAAACCTGCTCATTCAAAAAAAAAAAAAAAGTCATGTTTGTATTTGTTGCAGTAAAGCATAGTAGATTTTTTTTATTTGATTCTGTGCAGGGTGTCCAAGGTATTCATGGGCAGCTAGACCTGGCTGACCATAATTCTGGTGACAAATATATTTCTTAGGTTCTTCGAGATGGACATTTACAGATCTTCCAGTTTGTTTGTAATACAAGTTGCATTATGAACAAACATATACAGGGGACTTTGTATGTACCCATAACTTCAAGTGAGCATAGAAGAGAACCAACTTTATATAGGGTTTATATTCTGGCCTGGTTGGCCAAGTGGTTAGTGTATACATTCTCCAGCCAACAGGCTGCTGGTTTGAATTCTGCTGTGGGCATAGATGTATGTGATCATCTTTAGGTAGGTGGTAGATCAATTTCACTACTTCCCCTTATTACAGGCCTGAAATGTGTTAAAAAGTTCCATGTTTGGTCTAGAGCAGGATTTCCAGACCAGGTAAAAATTGAATTTTTTTAAAAAAATATAAATATATATTATTAAAAATAGAAAAAAATCTTTAGACCATTCATGTTCTATTGGGTTATGACCTTTCATTAGTGAAAGTTACATAAAACTCTGTATATGTTAAGAGTGATGTGAGATGGGAGAAACAAGTATTTTAAGTTTTGAAATTCAATTCCTGTTCTTCCAACCAGGCTTTTCTCACAGATAAAGTTTCCTTTAATTGTTTCTTATAAAAGTTGGCTAGGTGAGGAGAGAGGGAAGAACCTATTGTTCTATCTTCTGTCTATTTATATATGTATTCTTCCAAGTATGGCAAAATTGAAGAGATCTGTTGTAGGGGTGACATCACTTCTTTATTCTTAGGTTTAGCATAACTGTCTGCTAATGTAAAAGTTGGTGGAGGAAGAGGGGGAAATCAGTGACATCCACTATAGGATGGAGAGGGTTATTGGACTTATGAAGTAATCTATATATCTGAGGGATCATAATCTAAAGGTTTATGAATAGTGAGATCTGAGCAATGCATTTTGTGATTGTATTTTGTATTTGCTATTATTGAGGACCATAGTGGCATTACTCTTCTTAGCTGCTAGATTTCTTTTTGGTAGCAAAGCTTGCCTAGGATTGTAGATATGTTGAGCCTGGCATTGGCAACATCTGGAGATACATTGCAGATGCTGCATTTTATATACAACATGAAGCCTAATGTCAGAAGTTGATATACTGCAAAGTTATGTGTACAGTTGATGTTGGAGGTATGTTACCATGAAGGAAGAATTAGGCATAATGCTATAGACAAGTTACTTAAAGAAATAAATATATAGTAACATTAATAGGTGATTTTAATATAGGAGATGATGACTGAGAGAATGAAAAACCTCATACAGTGGATAGTAAATTTTGGTGACAGTTTATCTAAACAACTTGTACGAGAACCTACTAGCAGAGATAGGATTTTGGATTAATAATAACATAAGAGAAATTGTAGACCATCATTTCTGAAAATTTTGAAATTTAATCTGTATGTGATGATGACTGCCATCATCAGATATCACGAGAGAAAAAATAAATAAATAAAAAGCATCAGTTAATTTCTATTTGGAATGATAATTATTCCCATTCAGTTCATTATGCCTATACATTATTGCAAGATGACATAATTTTTTCCCCATAGATCCACATAACTGATGAAACCTCCACATTCTCTGCATTGGAATAGGATCTTGGATCGATAACATCAGACATTAGTGATGGACCATGGGATATTTAAAATCATCAGAACACTTGTTTTGCTAATCTTTCTTCGCCGATTCTATTTAAGTGACCCTACCACCTGAGATTAGCTCTACTAATGCATTCCTGGATACTGACAATGTTCAGTTCTATCATAATATCCTCATTTTTAATATGATATTGCATTGATGCCATCTGTTCATGCCCCTAATCTTTCTCAGGACTCTCATATCCACAGTCTCTAGTCTTTGGTCAAGTGTTTTACTTCTGGCCCAACTCTCAGATCCATAAGTTAAAATTAGTTTAAACACTGTCTTGTATACAGCTAATTTAGTGTTTTGACTAATTATTCCATATAAATTTATTCAATTGACTTGTTGGATTTCTGCTCAGGACATGGAATGGTTATTACTAACACCATGTTCCAACATAAAAATGTGCACAAATTCACATGGAGAGAAGAGGCAAGGAATAAGAAAAGTCTCATTGACTATGTTATTGTTGATAGTGATGTTTTCTCCCTGGTGTAGGACACCACAGTGTACAGATGATTTGAAATTGGAAGTGATCACTATTTAGTCTTGAACAGGATAAAATTGAATTTCATATTGAAAAGAATAACATTTAAGAAAGTTTTAAAGCAAATAAAAGTTGAGCAGCTCTCAGATGTGAACTGTAGACTAAAATACACAAAGATTATTGAAGAAAAAATGAAAGAGTTTGAAAACAGGAACCAAATCGGAGATTCAATGGCAAGCCGTGAAAAAAGCCCTGATTGATTCAGCCAGAGAGGCACATGGTGAGGTTGTCTGCAAGGATAGAAAAATCAGAATTCCATGGTAGATACAGGAAGTTAAAGAGGAAAAGAAGAAAGTATATCAAAAGTTCCTGGCAAATAAGTCAGCTTTTGCTCTTAGAAAATACAGAGACAAATGTAAGAAAGCGAAATACTTGTAAAACTAGCTAAACAGTCATGGGAGAACTTAGTCAAGAACATAGAAAATAAATATCAAGGAGGTGTTAAGATATTCTGGAGGTTGAAGATGCTTAGGAATGGAGGAAAGAGTGCTGTAAAAACAGTTAATTATGATAAAGGTGACATGAAAATGGGAGAAAAAGATATCCTTGAAGTATGGAGTAATTACTTTGAAAAAGTGCTAAATGAAACAAGCAGTGATGATAGCTCAGTGGTAAAAAACATTGACCATGCATGCAGTGAGGAATACTTATCCATACTTGAAGTAGAAAAAGCCATCAAAGGCTTGAAATGTGGAAAGGCAGCAGGAGTAGATGTTATTCGACCAGAAATGCTGAACTATGGTGGTATAAAAAGTCTTACAGTGGCTGCACTGCATAGTTCAGAAAGCCTGGACAGAGGGACGAATTCCCGATGTTTGGAGTAGAGCTCTAATAGTATCCATATATAAAAAGGGAAATAAAACTGAATGTGAAAATTACAGAGGTATTTCCATAATGAGTGTTCCTGGCAAGATCTATGGAAGTATACTTGAGAAACGGTTGAGAAGAATTGTGGAAGAACATGCTGGATTCAGGCCAAATAGAGGCTGTCAGGATCAGATCCTCACTTTACAACAAATAGTCGAGAGAGCATGGAAATATAACAAACATCTGTATTTAAGTTTTGTCAATGGAAAAGGCATATGACAAGGTGCCAAGAGAGAAGCTATTCAATACACTATAGTTATATGGTGTCAGTGGGGCATTATATCAAGCAATACTTAGTCTTTATTTGAGTTATAAGTCAGCAGTTAGAATTGAAGGAAGTACAGGAAGATGGTTTAATGTTGAATCTGGTGTGAGACAAGGATGTGCATTATCCCCTCTGTTATTCATTATCTATATGGATCACATTATGAAAGAAAGAAAGTGGTATTAAACATGATATCAGAATTGGTGATGTTATTGTCAGCTCTTTGCTTTATGTGGACGATGTTATACTTCTAAATATATCTGCTACAAGTTTGCAAGATTCTCTGACTAAATTGAATAATTGATGTAATAGATATGGTATGAAGGTCAGCATTCAAAAGACAATGAAAATAGGCAGAAATATTGAAAATACCAACTGCGTTGTGAATGGAGAACCTATAGAACAAGTGAAACATTTCAGCTACTTAGGCATGATTTTTAGTGAAGATGGTAAATTAAATATGGAAATAGATAACAGAATCAATAAAGCTGGCAGTCAATTCAATAAATTCATATGGAATAAGAGAGAAATTAGTCAGAACAGTAAATTAGCTGTATACAAGAGTTTTCAAGCCAGTTTTAGCTTATGGATCTCTGAGAGCTGGATCAGAAATAAAACACTTGACCAAAGACTGCAGATATGACAGTCCTGAGAAAGATTATAGGCGTGAACAGATGGCATCAATGGCAATATCATATTAAAAATGAGGATATTAGGAAAGAACTTGACATTGTCAGCATCCAGGAATGCATTAGCAGAGCTAATCTCAAGTGGTATGGTCACTTAAACAGAATAGGTGAGGAAAGAATAGTAGCAAAACAACTGTTTTCTGCCAGGTTGGCAGGAAAATGACTCAGAGGAAGATTAAGATATAGGTGGATTGATACAGTACAAAGTGCCTTAGATGATAGAAATATAAGATCTGATAATGTTGGAGTCCTGACAAGTAACAGACTGATTTGGAGGAAAATTGTAGATAGGAAGTTAGTAATGATGTAAATTTTTCATGTAGTACTATCATATCCTGTACACCCCTTGAGGGTACATGTCAGAAATTTGATGATGACTTCCTACCATGATAGCTTTGTTAATTCTTTTTGTCTATTTCCATATTTAATTTAAAATCTTCACTATAAATTGTGCCTAAGTAGCTGAAATGTTTCACTTGTTCTGTAGGTTCTCCATTCACAATGCAATTGATATTTTCAATGCTTGTCTGTTTTCATTGTCTTTGTCTTATTATTGCTGACCTTCATACCACATCTCTTACAACCGTTATTCAATTTAGATTAACATCGTCTGCATAAAGCAAAGAGCTGACCTTGACATCTCCAATTTTGATATCAGATTTAATACCACTTTCCTTCATCATTTGATCCATATAGATAATGAATAACAGAGGGAATAATGTACATCCTTGTCAGATTTAACATTACTCCCCAACCAGCTAGGATATATATATATACGTCCAGATAAATCTGGATACTATTCTGTAACTACTATTGAATGACATCGATAAGAAGTGGAAGTTGGTCTCACTATTTCATCCACCTCGGCCGGTAGTGACGTTAAACCATCATCCTGTACATCCTTCAATTCTAACTGCTGACTTTCAACTCAAATAAAGACTAAGTATTGCTTGATATAATGCCCCATTGACCCCATATAACTAACATTTTCAGTAGCTTTTCTCTTGGCACCTTGTCATATTCCTTTTGCAGGTCTACAAAACTTGTATACAGATCTTTGTTATATTTCCAGTATACTTGCGTAAATCTTACCAGGAACACTCACTGAAGAAATACCTCTGTAATTCTCATATTCAGTTTTATTTCCCTTTTTATATATGGGTACTATGAGAGAGCTACTCCAATCATTCCGGAATTTGTCCCTCTGTCCAGGCCTTCTGAACTGTGCAGTGCAGATGCTGCAAGACATTTATACTTCCATACTTGAGCATTTCTGGTCAAATATCATCAACTTCTGCCTTTTCCACATTTTTGGCTTTTGGTGGCTTTTTCTACTTCAAGTATGGATATATATTCTTGATTGCATGCCTGTTGAGCAGTTTTTTACCACTGTGCTGTCACTGCTTGTTTCATTTAGCAATTTTTCGAAGTAATTACTCCATACATCAAGGATATAATTTTCTCCAGTTTTCATGTCCTTTATCATCTCTAATTCCTTTTACAGCACTCTTTCCTCCATTTCTGAACTTTTTCAACAGCCTCCAGAATATTTTGCCACCTTCCTGATATTTATTTTGTATGTTCTTGGCAACATCTTCTCATGACTTTTGTTTAGCTAGTTTTACGAGCATTCTTGCATTTGTCTCTGTATTCACAAGCTGACTTATTTGCCAGGAACTTTTGATATGCTTTCTTCTTTTACTTCACTGTGTCTTTAACTTCCTGTGTCCACCATGGAGTTCTGATTTTTCTACCCTTACAGATAGCTTCACCACATGCCTGTCTGGTTGAATCAATCAGTGTTTACTTCGGGGCTTGCCACTGAATATTCAAGGTTTGGTTCTTGTTCTCAAACTCTTTCATCAATTGGTCTTCTGTTATGTTTGTTTAATTATGTATTTTAGTCTACAGTTCACATCTGAGAGTTGCTCAACTTTTATTCACTTTAAAACTTTCTTACATATTATTCTTTTCAATATGAAATTCAATTTTATCCTGCTCAAGACTAAACAGTGATACAGTGATCACTTCCAATTTCAAATCCTTTTCACTCTGGTGTCCTGGACCAGGGAGAAAACATAACTATCAACAATAACATAGTCTAGGGCTGTCCAACCTTAGGTAATCCGAGGACTGCATCAAATGCATATCTAGTAATTTAGTGAGCAGCAGCGACACAACCTCGATAACTGAACAAACGAACAACACTAATTGTACACTAATCGCGTGCTCACGTAACCTGTGAGCAGCGGAGCATATGCGTTAGAACAAAACAGTGTAAGAACGCTTCTTTGACACCTGTAATTTTGATAAACACGTGGGTATATAGTGATTTAAAACACCAAATAAAATAACCAACATTGAGATTATCAATTAGTGATAGAATTAAAATATCTAATATGCATTCGGTTCAAATTATTATTTTATTTTTTCGCTTGTGAAAATCAAAACCCATAAGCGGGCCACACGAAATCTGCATGCTGCCCGTGGACCGTGTTTTGGACAGCCCTGACATAGTCAATGCGACTTTTCTTATTCCTCGTCTCTCCTCTCCATGTGAATTTGTGCACATTTTTATGTTGAAACATTGTGTTGGTAATAACCAGTATATGTCCTGAGCAGAAATCCAACAGGTATTTGCCATTATTACTAACTTTGCTCTTTACCCCAAATTTTCCCAAAATATTTTTTATGTCTGACAATCGTTTCTTACTCTGCTATTTAGGTTCCCAACGAGGACCAACCTTTCCTTTTTCATTGTGTCAGTTGCTTTCTCTAAAGCATCAAAAAATTCCTCCACTTCTACCTTAGTAGAACTTCTGTGAGACCATAGGCACAAATTATAGTCTCATTGTCCAGTTCCCCATTCTGGTATTGCTCTCATCACTACTTGAGACTGTCTGCCATTCAAGAAGATTAGCCTTGCATTTAGTGTTGAATACTATGGCTACTCCTTCTTTTCCCCAATTGTTAATGCCTGAATATAACATTTTGTATTTATTGCTCAGAAAGATCTCGCCAGTTTTTTGTCATATTTGTTTCATTCACCTCTATTATGTCGAGCTGGTACTTATCCAATTCCTCAGCTAGCTCCATTTCTTTGCCATTCGGGCTTCTTATGTTGATAGTACCAATCTTGAACCCTGGTGATATTGAGTTGGGGTAGGTTTTAGGATTTGTTCCAGGAGCTGACTTTTTGCTATTTTTCCTGATTCCCTGGCAAAAACAACACAGGCCTTGTTTAGCTTGGTGAAGCCCCAGCCCGCATGAAATTCTGTCATGTTGTACCATCATTTGACATTTTGGTTTAAGCCAATAAGAATACAGTTTGGTCGGCTAAATCCCAAATTGCCAGCCCATCCTCGTTCGTTCAGTATCCAGGTAAATATCTAACAGGGTGCATCATGAGAAGGTGAGGATTGCACATTAGGTCAGAAGCCCTGATCAGTTCTCTGCATTTGTTTAAAGGCTATGTGGAGGTCTCCTCTCGGTTATATAGCTTTGACCCTTAAGCACCTCCTCCCTCCCTTTTTCTTCATTAGACTAATTTGACTGTACATATCCTTACTGTCCTCCAAGTCTATAGCAACACCCAATTAAATATTTCATCTTATCCACCTCTACCTCCTGCCATACTGCCTCAAAACTGCTGCCACTTTTTACTCCTTGCATTTCCACTTTAGATTGGCATAACTTCTCTATAACCTTCAACAGCACCCCTCCCTTTCTGCCCTCTGTCTTCATGAAAAATATCATATCCCTTTTATCTCCATTTCTGTCAGGATGTCGTTTTCATCCAACCATGTCTCACTTCCAACAATTTTTTACAGTTAGGAACTTGATCAACATAGCAATTTTGTTCCCCTTATTCTGGATACTTCTGATACTCTTAAAGAAGCATAATAGTTCCTCTTCTTATTCTATAACAAGTCCCACACACCACTCCTTCAACTCCTTCCCCCTCCCAGCATTCCTCTCTGTCATCAATCCTATCCCTCCCGCAGACTTAAATGTTGTCCTCCTCATCCTTGGCTATCTGGGTCTGTTCTAATCGCTCACACATCCACTTCTGTATGCAGCATCTATACTTCTCACAGAGTATCTCCCTGTCCATCCTGAACTTTCTTCCCACCTCTTCCTCATTTGTCTTGTGTTCCTTCTCTCTCATTCTCTTCACTTATGCTGCTCACCTTTCCATTCACTAGCTCTCATACCCTACCTTTCCTGCTCTTCCATGTCACCTCTTGCTTCCTCGGATCTCTATTCACTGCAGTCATTACTCTGTTCTCACAGCAGTCTGTTCGGCTGACTCACACCATATCATTTAAATGTAGTACGTCTCTTATACAGCTCCATTCATCCAATATGTTCACAAAATGTACTCTTTTCTCCTCACACTGCTCTGCTAACTTACCATTCATAACCTTTGCTCGTCATCTGAACTCATCATACTTGATCCTACTACCCTTGTTACTAACTGAATTATTTGTTTCTTTACTGCTACCAACTCTTTTGCCCACTTACTCATGTCTACTGCTTCAATCACTCTGTTCATTCTACCTACATGAAAACAAACCTTATGCACTTTTTTCATTTACAACATATTCTCTTAGGACATTTGCTGACTTACTTGTGGTAAATTTTGATGCACTTTGTTATTTTCAATGTTAATTCTTTTTAAAAACTTTTTTATATATTTTTCTTTTCATTATTCATTTTTATCCTGCTTAAAACTAACTGATGATACCTTCAAATTCTCTGTATACTCCTGTATTCTGAACTATTCGAAAATGGTATTAGTGCTGGCATTGAGTTTGTTCAATTAGTTGACTGTTCAGTGTTCACCCTGATACCTTGACAAAAACAGCAAGGATCCTGATTTAACCAGGCAGTACTCCAGCTGGTGTGAAATTGTGTACTATCATTTTTTTTTTTTTTTTTTTTTTTTTGCCAGTATAGACTACAATTTGGTTGGCTAAGTCACAAATTGCCAGCCCATTCTTGTTCATTAAGTATCCAGTGGGCAACTGCTCATACGGTGCACTGCTTTGAAGATGAGAATTAGTCATTAGGTCAGAAGGCCTAATCTATTCTCTGCATTTTTTTAAGAGTTATGTGGAGGTCTTGGCTCGGTTATCTAGCTTTGACCCTTAAGCAATCCTGATTTCTGTCTAGAAATAAATGGGGAAGAAATTATTCCCCTTCGAGACATATTTAAGGAAGTTTTAACATGATTCTTGATTACTGTTATTGAAGTCTGGTTAATAAGATTCAAGCTGTATATCCTGCATCAGTTTTTTTTTTTTTTTTTTTTTTTTTTTTTTTTTTGGGATGGGGGGGGGGATGCATTTGAAAGGTCAGTGTTAAAAACAGTATTAAGATTTGGGGATTCTATGAGCTGTAGTGAAATTTTTGCAGAAGATGAAAGAAAAAAGCCATGCATAGTTTTGGTTGCCCTTACTCCTTTGTCTGAAAGCTTTTAAGGAATAGATGAATGAACAGGAATCTCCTATTAATGAAAGCTGCTTTTCTCCCTATTAAAAAAAAGGATTGCGGAGCAGCTGTTATTAACAATTGATGTTAGCACTTCCTTTTTTTAACTTGTTATTCATACCTTACATTTTGGGTGTACCATCATGTGGTCGTTTGTTTTAAATGATACTTCATTTGTTATGTAAATAAGATCTTAATATAAATTTATATATAGTAATATGTTTTATATATTTTTAGGTATATTGAATGTAGAGACAAGCTGATACCTTATCTTAAAAAATGTGGCTTTAATCCAAAAACTGATTTAATGTTTATGCCATGCTCAGGACTCACTGGGGCTTTCTTAAGAGATTTAGCAGATGAAAAAACATGTCCATGGTACAGGTAAGTGATTTTTCAGTTCTTTGAATTGAATATTTCCAATTATATAAACTTATTCCGAGCAAGAAGGAAAAAAGGAAAAAAAGAAAGGGAGAGACCACTCTACAGATAATATAACAAATGTATACATCTGTTATATTATCTTTAGATTGCCCTCCCCTTTTTTTTTTTCTTTTTTTCCTTCTTTCTTTTCTTCTTGTGCCTTCTCCCCAATACCATTAAAGTACTCCAGGACTAGGGATGAATCCTTCCTATTTTGCTATTTCATTTCATCTTATGCAGTCCCCCCCAATGTTATGCATTTTATGCAGGCTCTTCGACAAGCCAGTCGGGGTCTCCCAAAGTCACATCATCATCATGCATTAAACCCAACTGTCATGGACAAGACGGTCACAGTGCAGTTAGGGAGTATCCTGCAAGCAACAAGCCCCAACCTCACCCAATAAGGGTGGCACGTGGACAAGGTTTCCTGCTCAAGGCTGGCAGAGGCCAAAGAAGCTGAAGCTGTGAATTGGCTGATATACTCAAGCACAAGAAAAATGGAGTAATCATAGCAGTCTGTGAGTGCCTACTGGACTGCATTACTGAAGTTGACTGTATCTCTGACCATCTGATGAGCATCTAGATTGCCACAGAGACCTCACCTGTGTGCATTATCTCCTGCTATGCACCTCAGCCAGGATTCCTGCTGATGAGCATAGAAATTTTGCACAATTGTAAACATTCATCCATGCCATCACTGCCAAATCTGATGAACTAATTATTGGTGGAGACTTAAATTGAATGACTGTTGTAATGAATTTGATATGAAAATCAGCAATAACAAGATAGGCAGAACATTGAAAATACCAACTGCATTGTGAATGGAGAACCTATAGAACAAGTGAAACATTTCAGCTACATAGGCATGATTTTTAGCAAAGATGGTAAATTAAATATGGAAATAGACAACAGAATCAACATAGCTGGTATGGTAGGAAGTCAACTGAATAAATTTATATGGAATAAGAGAAAAATTAGTCAAAACACTAAATTAGCTGTATACAAGACAGTGTTCAAACCAATTTTAACTTATGGATCTGAGAGCTGGGTCAGAAGTCTTTGGTCAAGTGTTTGACCAAAGACTAGAGACTGCAGATATGAGAGTCCTAAGAAAGATTAGAGGCATGAACACATGTCATCAATATCATATTAAAGATGAGAATATTAGGGAAGAATTTGACATTGTTAGCATTCAGGATTGCGTTAGCAGAGCTAATCTCAGGTGGTATGGTCACTTGAACAGAATGGGTGAAGAAAGATTAGCAAAACAAGTGTTCTCTGCCAGGTTGGCAGGAAAAAAGACCCAGAGGAAGACCAAGATATAGGTGGATTGATACAGTAAAAAGTGCTTTAGAAGATAGAATTATAAGATCTGATAATGTTGGAGTCTTGACAGGTAACAGATTGATTTGGAGGAAAATTATAGATAGGATAGATAGGAAGTTAGTAATGATGTAAGTTTTTCATCTAATATTATCATATCCTGTACACCTCTTGAGGGTATATGTCAGGAATTTGATATGTGTAAACCATTCATTGTTTACGTGCCTTCTTAATCATTAATTGGAGGTATTGATAAGTTTCATAGTTGTATAAGAGACTTCCATATATCATATAACACAAGTCTTGATTCTTATTGAAGGTTCTAAGTGATAGAAATGCCTCAGAGAATTACTTAAATATCCTTGCAGCAGATTTGTCTTCTAGGCAAAACATCAAGGTGGATGATCACCTTTTCATGATATTCTGGAGAAAATATGTGAAGTGAGGCTACATAATTTTCCTATTATATTACACATCACTAAGAAGTCCTTTTTCAAATGAAGTTTTCCTGAATGCACACAAAAAATTTTGTAAGATATGGAATTGTTTGAAAGTAGTTCTAATGTTGATTAGTTTTTAAAAAAATGCATTATATGTCTCAAACTTATCTGTATACAGTAAGGAATATAAATGAAATGTAACTTTTATAATCTGTTTTTGTTATCATATAAATTGGGTTCTCAGAGAATGGTATTTTGTAATTTTTTTTTCAGGTAGCTATTTTGAAGAAAGTTCATTTTTCCGTTTTGTTTAATCTGTAATGATTGTAGAAGCTAGATTTTTTTTTAAGGTTGTGATGTTTCCTAGCTTTTATGAGTGCTGGAAGAATTTAGCATGGCTATCGATATTTCCCTTCGATTGGTAAAAGCCTAAGTTAGATTCTCGTCATGATGAGAGGAATCTTTATATGGAAACTCAGGTTTTTCATCCCGTATCAGCTTTGAAAACATATGCAATTTACAGACAAAAAGTACAAGTGGTGGTCGGCAGTAGATGGTGTAGGTGATGATGGTAGTGCCAGATCATCATCACGAACCATGGACTCACTGCCTGTTGATGTCTGATGCCTGTTTCACTATCTTCTTCCACCTTTCTTTGTCCAGTGCACAGTGTCGTGGTTTTTGTACACCCATTCCACACCAGTCTTTTATATCATCTATCCATTCTCTGTATGGTCTACCTCTTCTGTTTAAACCATCCAAAATACCAAACACAAATGTCTTTATCTTCTGGTCCTCACTCATTCTAGATATGTGTCCAAATAATTGCAGCTTCTGTTTTATAATCTTTGCATTAGATTCTGTTTTGGTTGTATCTTCTGATAGAGCTCTTCATTGGTGATTTTCTGTACCCATCCTATTCTTGAATCTTCCTGTAACAAGTTCTTTCAAATGCTAAAATTCTTTTTCTTGATTCTTTATTTATTACCCACGTTTCAGATCCATACAGTACACTGCTGAAGATGCATGTTTCCAGTACCCTTAGTTTTGTTTTCAGACTGATCACTTTACTTTTCCAGATGTTATCCATGCCTTCAGATTTGTTCTTCCAGTTCCAGTTCGCTGTAGATTAAATGGTGGAGACGAAAATTTGTAGAGTAGATGCCCTCCCTCGATGAGTCTTTGAACTCCTTGGAGGTGTCACGTATTAATAATAATAATAATAATTATCTTCCTGTATGGGTTTTCATCCTATAGACATCTAACAACACTTTCCTCTCTCTTTTCAATTAGAATGTCTAAAAACAGAAGTTTTCTCTTTTTCAGCTTTCAGCAAAACTTGAGGTGACAGTTGTTACGAAAAAATGAAATCCTCTAGGTCTTGAGTATGTTTCTATACAGTAAAAAATATCCATGTAATGCCACCATACAAGTGGTATTTGAGGTAACTTGTGACAAAACTTCAATTTTTTTCAGGTATAAATTGCCACTAGACGGTATTAGTGGAGAGCTCATTACTCAGCTGTATTTTTGGTAATGAAACTTTCTTTTCTAAGTAATGAAAGATGATTGAAACTGTGTAAGTAGAGATTTGTAGTGTCAGATGGTAATAGATATTTGAGGATAATATTGTCTAAACTGGCTAAAAATCATGCTGGAAATTGAAAATGAAAACAAACTTCCATTTTTGGATATTGCAACATCACACAACAGCAGCAGCTAGGAATCATTAAAGATGATAAATATGATTTTTTTTTTTAAATGTACATCTCTTCCACTAACTTCTTCAAAATGGGCTACTTAAAAAAAATAAATAAAATAAAAATAGTAAATAATTTGGAGAAACCATTTCAGTACAATAAAATGTCACAGATTTGCAGTGAGATTCATTGTGGGATAAGTCCAGCTTATCCCACCAGGTGAGAGAAGAGGATAACATTAGTGTTATGCAAAGAAGCTCTGTTTTGTATCTGAAGTGAACAGGATATTGATAATCAACACAGTGAGATTTATTAACAGGTGTTCAAATATTTTCTCAAATAATTGCTAATTTCCTCAGCTGGTCTATTGTTTAAAAGAAATTCTATCAATCCTGCATATATATCTGTCTTCCTTGGTTGGTGTCTTTATCTTATTATTTTAGCTTTGAATTATTTAATTAATCTTTCATTTTTCCCTTTTAGTTCAAACATCTTCTTAGATTAGTTCTTATCTTTGAATATCAATGTCAAGTTGTCCTTCTTTTTGATAAGTGGTGATTAAGACTTGGTTGTTGTTCGAGGAGGATATATAGATAAAGGAGGAATGTTGTATTTTCAGGGAGGAATAGTAGAGAACATGATGGAGATTATTGTTGACAGTACTAGAACTACAACAAGAATAGATATTCAGAAGTACAGTCATCCCTCGACTTACATCCGGGTTCCATTCCATCTGGCAGGACATAAGTCGATACGTTAAATCAACAGCTTTATAGGGGTTAGGGACTTAACTGTAATAAGTATACTGTCATTTTAATTTTTAAACCTTATTATAAAACTGTACTGTGTATTACCGCTACTTTAAAACAGGAGAATAATCACCCAAATCTTCCTCCACAATCACATCTTTATTACCTTCCCTGTGTGAATGATCAGGTTGTGGCTCTTCTGTGTAACCTTTGTTTTTTTTTTGATGAAAATGTCCAATGTGCTTTGCTTATTCCTCTTCTTCTTTTCATCATAAATTTGTTCATAGCAAGCAAACGCATCATGTACTTTCATTTCTATTATTAAGTAGCGTTCAACATTGGGGTCCATGTCTTCAGCCATTTTGAGAACATCACTAACTGCAAAGAACATTTCTGCAAAGTCCTTCACTGTAAATTGTTTAATTACCTCTCCTGTTTCTCTTTTCCCTCTTCTTTTTCTTGGTTTTCCTCTTCTGCAACACTTGTTCCTCCAGTTTGACTAATTCTTCGTTGGTCAACTCTTCAGGGGAACTTTCTATGAGTTCAATTATGTCGTCATCATTCACTTCGAGATTCAGATTGTTTGCTAGGCCCACTATTACAAACTTCCAAAATCATGTACAAACCTTTTTAATGTCTTTTTCCATATGTCATTGAGAGGTCACATTGTCCCAAGCCACAACAATATTTTTAATAGCATGATAAATATTGAATGTTTTCCAGAGTAGCAGAAATAGCTTGTGAAAAAGTTCTCCTTAGATAATAAGCCTTAAACAATTTTTGAGTCATCCACGACTTCTTATTGCTCCGATAATGAACTGGGAGTATGCTTCCTAATGTTTTTGAAGATTCGTGGATTCTCACTGTGCCATATCACAAATGGTTTCAGTTTATATCCAGCCACATTACCCATAACAGAATCGTAACATGGGCATTAAGAGCTTTGAAACTGGGTAAAGATTTTAGCTTTTTTGTGGATGAATGTCTGCTTGGACATTTTTTTCTGAAACGATGACGTCTCATCCATATTACGTATTTGCAGTGGCAGATAATTTTCCTCCATAATAATTTTATCCAATTTTTCCACAAACTTCTTGGCAGCCTTCTCAGCACTTGCAGATTCCCATACATTTTTACATTATGCACTGCAAAATGCTGCTTGAATCTCATGAATCATCTGGAAGAAGCACTGAATCCGTAGTCATAATCGGGTTTTGCTTTCTCCTTCATCATGTTGAAGAGACTTAGTGTCTTAGCAGTTATGGTCACAGTGCTAAGGGATATGTGCTTTTGGTTGTAGGGGCCAGTTGCACAAAACATCACAAAATATTTAACGATAAATACACAACTAACCTATTTCTCAAACACAAAATCAACAGAGGAACTGTTGATTTTGTGTTTAACATGCTGACTGCAGAGGGAGGTTGCTGCTGAAAGCGCTGTTGCCACTGTACATGCTTTACCTTATACTAGCTTGCATCTTGTTCAAAAGTATAGCTGAAAATGTTATTTATTCCCTTATGGGATCACGGACGTAAGTCGAGGGATGACTGTATATGATATGCACTAAACAGGATAAAATTAGTTGATTGCTGAATGGAAATAAAGGAGAGATGCAGATGACATGCATTGGCAAGTTAGCGCAATGATCAAAGGAAGTAATTATTTGGAAAAATTCAACTATGGGAACCCAAATTGGAAGAAGGAAAGAACACATAAGCTAAGAAATGGAATTTATGCACTAAGGTGTAATTAATCTTGCAACATCAGAGATTTTTGTCTGTAAACAATGTAGCTATTTTGTCTCCAGTAGGCAAGGCTGAACTTAGTCTCAACCTGGGAGATGGCTAAGCATGTAGAGTTTTCAGTTAAAAAGCAGTATGTTTGGAAGTGCACACCCTGTGTTTATGGCAAACTCAGGAGCCATCCTAGAATAGTGCTATGAAATAAGAAACTTAGAGATGTTGGCAGTGCATGGGGAAATGATTAAGGGATATATGAGAGAAGATTGTATAGCCAGGAGGATAAATCTGGTGATTTTAAAGTTAAATTGATGAGTAGTAGTATTAGGCAAAAACTGCAACATAATAATAATTAAATAAAAAAGTGAAGGGAATATAAAGAAATGTGAACAACAGGCTCACAAGCAATACAAATCATAGGCAGGGGTAATAACCAATGACGAAGGCAAAATCATAATTAGAAATAAGCCAAGCAAGGAAAAGGAAATTCCCAAGAATGCTTTCACTGTGTGATGAATACATATTGTTAGGAAGAGATAGATGAAATAATTACCTAGTGATCATTTTTCAAGAATGTATCATCCGGTTGGAGATGAGATAGATAGATAGATAGATTGATAGTATAGGATATTAAAAAACCTGATTATGAATACAAGCATGAGTTAGGATGGATTATTTGCCATGTGTTATGACAAAGTGTGGTTGAAATGGCAGTATCCCTAACTAGGCTGTTATAAGTTTTAGCGCTGGCAGCATTCCCAAGGAGGGGAAAGAAGGTAAATTCCATTACTGAAGTTTTCAAGACAGGTAGCAAATTATAGTGCTATCAGTATCTCAGGAGTAGTGATTGAGGTATTGAAGAAGTTGGGTAACAGAAGAATTTAATAATAGGTGGGTAGAAATATAATACTCTAGGGAAGGGAAGCAGGACAGATTTGTGTAAGATAATTTACTTGCTTTCTACAATAAAGATTGTCCAGTTGGTTAAGGGAAGTTGCTACACTGATACTGCGCAGAACTGTTGTGTAAATTTAACAAATGAGAAACATTCAGCTTTGGATAAGAGAGTAATTGATGAGTAAATAAACATCAACTAGTATATGGTGTATGAGAATCAGAAGGTAGGTGATCCACACCTTGGCTGCTGCTGTTTAATTTGTTCACTAATAATATTAGAAATTATATGATGGGAAATGTCCAGTTGTTTGCTGATAATGCTAAACTCTAGAGGACATTATTTAAAGGCAATGTTGATATTCTGCAGGATAATTTAAATAAACTGACAGATTTTGGAAAGGATAATGGTTTCAAGTTTAATGTGGCAGAGTGTAATATTATACACTTCTTATTATGTTGAGGTAGCTGAGATACAGAAAAATGATCAGGTTATGGATTTGTGGATGATGGTTTATAGTGATTTGAAGCTGAGAGGGCACATTGCATAGGGGGGACAAATAGATTTTCTTGGGAATGAAGTGGTAGATGATCTAGGGGCAAGTGACCAAAATGATGAATAGTTTGTGGAGTACTATCTACAAGACTAGTTTTGAGTTAATGTTTTGTTGATAGGTAGAAAAGGTGGATGGTGAAAGTAACATGTTACTAAAGGAATATTATAGGATAGAAAAAATTTTACCAGATGATAAGAAGAGATAGGATCTCACCTGGATAATGAAGGCTAACAAGAGCATTAGGACAATGTGTTTTGCCCTGAGAGTGGTGAATGAGTGGAGTGGATTGTCAGAGGCAGTTGTTAGTGATTAATGAATTCAATAAAAGGTATGCTAGTATGAATAATGGTTAGTGTTGCTTCTCACGGTATTTTCTGACTCAGGGAGATGTTCATGTAATGATAATAGGGATTTATTCATAGAATACTTACCTATTGTATCAGAAGGGTTAACAATGCAGATGTGGTAACACAATCAATTGAGCAAAACTTTTTAATTATAAGTTCAAGAAGATTTAGTAAAAGGTATATGAAAGGGATCCAGAATGCTAAGTAACATTATCAAAAAGTTTTTTTTTTTTTTCCAGCGATGTTTACATCGCCAAAATGAAGCCTATTGACTCTTTATTTTAAATAAAAAAGTTTTTTTTTAAAACTAAAAAGTATTTAACATTTTTTGCTTTTCTTGGATTTGAGTTATCATTGGACTCTGCTACTCTTCTGTAGCTTGTAATACCATATTTATATTGTTGATCCTTCTGCTATTTATGCTTTTGCTATTTTTATAACTTTTTTAAGCTGTACTGATGATATTCTTGATACATTGAGCAAAAATTTTATGTAAGTAATCCACATTTGATTTTTATTATAATCATTAACTTAATTATCTGTTCATCTAACTTAATTTTAACAAAAGTTTTACTTTTAATTTTCCATTAAGTTATTTACAGCAAATCCCTGAATCATATGAAGTGTAACAGATTTCCTTTTTGAAAGAAATGTCTAAAATATATAGTCCCTGTCCTTTGTCTGACAATTGTTCTTTCCTCTCAGAACATATGAATGTTGTTTTTAAAATTAACAGTTTTTGTTAGTACAGTAACCAGCTGGATTTCTTCTATAAACATAACTGATAATGGGAATGTTCTTAATTAGTAACTATTATACACACTCCTTGAGTGCTGCAAATTAACAAGAATTTGCTATATTTTAGAAAAGTAGTTTTTACCTATTAGCAATAATAGCCCACAGCTACTGAAAATTATACAATAACTTAGAAAGGATAGTGGTTTAAAAATGCATATGTTTAAAACACTCAAACTTTTAATCACCTTTTCCCAATGGCAGTGGATTGCCGTTGCCATTTTGAAATACAGGTATCCGTCGATTAATGCTGTTAATTAATTCCTTGATTTTACTGCATATATCAAAATCACATTAATCAATGGTAAAAATTACAATCCGTCCATGATCGATTACTGTATTAATAATTCGTTTTATATGGTACTCTTTTAGGAAAGATAAAAAATGAATGCAAAGTAAATGTTTAATAAATACTTGTACCTACATTATTTACTGCACTTTTTTAATCAAAAGAAGTTATCAAGAGTTGTTTGAACAGTTTTAATTTTTTTTTTCTTATTGGCATAAATGCTACGATAACAAGCAAAATGACTCTCCAGACCTCGGCAAACAAGCAATAAACAAAGAAAAAGCACTGCAAATATAATACATGATGGTACAAATTAAGTGGATATTGAATCCAACATTATTTCATAGCCGAATATAGAAACTACAAGAGTTTCGTGCCGAATATATAGAAACCAAATGCTTTGGAGGATGCAAGCATAGCAACCTTATGGGCAACTTGTAGTAAAGGTGGAGTAAGCTCCAGATCACTTTCCTTAGTATTTTCCATAATGTAAAGCATATCTCCTTGAGGACATGTATGATAAATAAGCCTTTGGCTCTCTATTTCATTAATACATGATAGTTTATTTATTTTTAGTTACAATCTAAAAATTATTGAACAAAGAATAAAAAAAAAACTAAACTGTACTATACTGACATCAGAGGTCACGGTATCTCTCAGATACAATTTACTGTCAAATATCACAAACCTTTACATAACATGTGTTAATCCAAACTGACAGCAAAAAAACACTGCGGAATATCACTCATAACACATGAATGCACAGCTACTCATTAACTCCAAGCTATACACTGAATTGTGTAAGAATATTTATATTAAACATTTTGCATGTATCTGTCAGATCAGCTGCGAGCTCTGCAGAATTAAAGGCGCATTAATCAAAACTCTTGCCATGTATATCAAGGGATTGTGCAATTAATTTCGGCGCGTTAAGCAAGGGATACCTGTATTTGTAATCTTGTTGTTTAGAAAGTTGCAGGCTAAGTGACGGTGCTGTTGATTATGTTGGCTTTTATTGTCTTTGTTGGATAAAGAATTCTTTTTTGTTTTTCTGTATTCATTTATATTAGATATATATGTGGGTTCAAATCCTGCCATGGACATGGGTGTTTGTGATTGTCTGTGAAAATACTAGTGATGGTTGTCGGCAGTTGATGGAGTTGGCATAGATGATGAAGGTAGTTGTGGTTGGTGGAGTGGTGGAGGCGGAGAGTTGCAGAGTAGGTGCCCTCCCTGGAGGTATTACATAATAATAATAGTATATTATTTATATAAGTTATATATATATATATTGTATATTTCCATTTTATATTATTATACATAGGTTTGTATTAATTTTTCCTTTGTTTTCTACTTTTCTTTAATAGGGGTCCCAGTTTTCTCCATTATATTGACAGCCTTCCACCATTAAATAGGCCAGTTGAAGGGCCTTTTAGGATGCCAGTTGTGGACAAATATAAGGTAATTTATCTGCTAAACAGGCTTTATCTATAATAAATGATTTTTGAATCTAATCCTTTGAACACTATTTTTTTCTACCATTTTAATTATTAGTAACATTGTAGTTGTAGTTTATTGAAAATCTAGTTGAAAGTTGTGCCAAAGAACAGAAGTGGATACACTGAATGAAGTAAATATTATTTCCCAGAATGAAATCAAATTTCATGGATATTTATGAAATGTAGGATTTCTGAATTCTGATGAAGCAGTAGCTATAATATTTATGAAGAAAGGCTGAAGGTTATTGATACTTCTAAAGAGAAATTGGTTTTTGTATATTAATCTGGGTATTATCGAAAGCATGAATAAATAAAGAAATTTTCAAGTAAATTATAATTAAAAAGCCATCAGAAAAATTTCATGCTTGTTTGTTTGCAAGGTTTGTCAGATAAAAGTATACCATTAGAGACAAAATGGTGATACACAGTTAGTTGAAAAGATAATCAGTAAATGCAAAGAGATTTGTTAAAAGTAAAGTGCTGCAGCATTAATCAAGCATTGAGATCAAAGAGCAGCATTCATCTGGTACAGCATACACAACAGAGGAAACTGACACAAGTATGACAAATATATTAATATTGACTTTTTAACTTAATTGTTTAATTGGCATCAAAATAATTATACATTTAAGCAAGGTAGAAAGATCATATGGTGGGAGCATTCCTTTAAAATGGTATCTACTTTTTTTTTCTTTTTTTTTTCAAATTCTATCATTGCATTTAACATGAGGCCTGTGAAAATGGTGTTTACATCCATAGTTCTATGCCACAAATGAAAAGATTTAATATCACTGATAGTTGTGGATCAGCTATTTTGTGATTGGGTGCCTCACTAGCGTTCTAAAAGTTAGGCTAAATTGTCTCACCTGCTCCTTTGGGGAATAAAAGGCATTAGTGTATTTATTTATTTTACTCTCACACACTAAAAGTTTTATGAATTGATAAAAACCATCATAGCACTTGGTACCAGTGACTTGTTTGTAATTAAATACTTGATGTAGCAAAATGGGTACAACCCCCCCCCCCCCCCACACACACACACATCACTGTGGGGATTATAAATAGCACCCCCACCACCACACATGAAGAAGGTTTTAGATCACCCATATTAAAACCTTTCAAGGCACACATCCTCTTTCTTTACTACTCAGTAGGCTTCATGTAGGTATAATCTCTTATTTTGGTTAAATTGGCTGCTCCATAGAAAAGAGTTAGCAAACACCAAAGCTATCCTGTTTTAGCAAATTGCACAAACCTCTGGACAAGTAGAATATAAGCAATTTAAGGCATAAGCACCTATTAAAGAGGTGATCACCCCAATTTGAATTAGATTTTCTATGCCCAAGTGCTGGACCTTCTGATGTCAAAAAATTAGTTATTTTTCACAAAGTGTTACATGTTTACACAAAAGTTTTTTAATAGGTTTAAAAGGATTTTTTTTATAGTGAGCACATTTCATCTCTAATATGCAGCATCTCCACTCCCCCCTCCAAAAGATTATTATATATATATATCAGCATGATAAAATAAATTAACAAAAATCAGACCACACAGATAACTCTATTTGATCAACCTATAAATATAGATATAAAGACAGGAGTCTGCCAGGGCAGTGATCTCTCTAAATCTATTTACCAGCACTTCAGAATATATTCTGGAAAAAAAAAAAAAGAAGACCTAAACAGGAATAAGCATAGATGGTGAAAAAGTACAAATCCTTATGTTTGCTGATGATTTAGTACTAATATCTCAAAACTCAAAAGTTCTAGAAGAAAAACGGTGAAAAAATATACACAAACAACAGTGAGACAGGCTTAGAAATGAATCTAGAAAAAACAAAATGGATTAAAAATATCTACACAAGTGACAGTCACCTATGTATTAATAACATCCCTATAGAACAAGTTGACTCTTACAATTATTTAGGACAAACAAAAATTCCTTTCCATTAAACTCGACCATCTACAATTCAGCTATTCAAAAAATTGGTCATCTTCCTGGGCAACCTCAATGTCCATAATTCCAGCTGGCTCCCTTATTCCATCACTGACCAAGTGACGAGAAGCAGAAGTCTTTGCTGTAAGTAATGACCTAACACAAATCATACATCTACCTACTTGAATTCCTAATAACTCACTTCACTTTCCAAATATGCCAAATCTCTTTTTGATCTGTTCTTCCAGATAAACCGTAGAGGTCACTTCTCCTCTCGGCAACTCAGACCACATTCTTTTAGAAGTCTGCTCGCTCACAGAATTCCCCTCCTTCAACCATTCCTTGCCTCGTGTCCTCTAGCGCTAGAAAGGAGCCAATTGGGATGGCCTCCAGGATTTCTACTCCTCCTTTTCTTGGTCTGACTATCGTTTTCTCTATCTTGAGCCAAACACTTACTGCGAAGAAGTCACAGAAATTATTTTCACTGGCATGTGAAGGGGAAAAAAAAAAATTTAGCTTGCCAAATGTTGCTTTTCATCAAGAACTCCAGCTTCATAGTTTGTGTATATCAAAGCACTCAACATATGTAAATCAGTCAACAGCAGATCCAAATTTAATTTCATAGGCCAACAGTAAAAAAAATCTTGCCTTCTGGTCCCTTGTTAAGGCCATTTGATGCAATTTCTGCTCTGTTACTGTTACTTCACCCAAAGATAAAGCTAACCTCTTTGCATTCACTCCTTTGTGACCAAGGGAAATCACCTCCACCCATGACAGAATCCAAGCACCGTATGCATCCTCCAATTTTTCAACAAAAAACATCAGAAAACTACTAAATAATTTGGATACTAAAAAGTCTTCTGTTTCAGATAGCATCTCTTCAGTTCTCAAATATTGTGCTCCAGAGCTAACACCCATCCTGCATTGTCTCTACAATCTGATTATGCATATCTGATACTATACTTATCCCAATGCATGGAAGCAATCTCACATCCTCCCTATTACAAAAAAAGGATGGTAGAAGTTTACCGTCAAACTGCGGACCAATTACTATCACCGCAGTTCTTTCCAGAATAAATGAGAAAGCCATGAATAGCCAACTCCTCCACTAGAGGCCCACCAATACAGATTCTGCCAGTCAAGATCCACAACTGACCTTATAGCGTGCTCCACCCACTGTAGACACTGTTGAACTGCTGCTGTTGAAAGGTTTGGAGAAGCTTGACATTTCCAAAGCTTTTGGCTCTGTGTGGTATCATGGTCTGCTTGACAGATTGCCATTCTTTAGTCTCCCTGCCATCCTCTAATTAATTTGCCCATTGTCTGCGAGTCATGGTAGATGGCTCCTTCTCTTTAAGCTTGACTTTCAATGCTGGCATGCCTCATGGATGTCATGTCACCTATTCTCTTTCTTCTGTTCATAAATGACCTATTCACAATCGCCACTAATCCTATCCATATCTTTGCAGAAAATAGCACTTTCTGCTCATCCTATTCATTTAACAAATCATGCAGTACTCTGACATCCCAGGTTACAAGATCATCTACAACCTTATGTTCAATTGCCACCAAAACACACTCTTGCTTTTTCTCTTGCAAAAGAGATCTAATTTCTTCTACACTTACCCTCAGCAATACACAATTCACAAGACAAGATCAGATCTTTCTGCTTGGACTAATGTTTTCCTCCAGTCTCTCCTGCCATAAACACATTTATATCAATAGCATCTCAGCATCCAAAAAATTAGACATTCTGTTTCGTTCAGGAGGCTATTTTACACCTAACCAACTCTTAACTATACACAAGTCCCAAATCTTAGAATGCTGCTCACATGTTTGGGGGCGATCTCTGTCATGGGGATTCACTTCATTCTCTATCTTGCAGGTCCATTATTTCAGCACTCTGTCCATTCTACAGGTACTTCCATGGTCACTGCTCCAGTGAATTGGCAACCATCATTCCTCCACTTTGTTATACCTGTTAATACAAGAACAGCAAGCATCCCAGCATCCCTTTACAATGTAATTGCAAACATGCTGAAACTGCTTCTTCTTTTATTCTGTCCACCTGTGTTCTCTGGAACAGCCTTCCTCATGTAATATTCCCAAACGAATGACTACTTCCTGCAGCTTTTCAAAAAAAAAAAAAAAAAATCAGTATCAATAAACCTTTATTGGTTTATAGATCTCTCGACTTCTTGTGTATAGAATCTATCTATATATAACTATCACCATCACCACAGAAACCAGACACCAGGGCTTGTCCACAATAGGCCTTGTAAAGAGGCAGAATAACTTTCTTACCTTACATGGAAAAATTTGTTCCAGCATTGCAATTATCCTCTGAGCTGTATTTGCAATCTTTGCTATATGGCCCTTGAACCTCACCTTACAATCTACTAAAACTCCAAGACCCTTTGCCTAATCAGTTTTTTGGTAGAATCTCATCAATATGCCATTGGATATCTCATTACACGAGTGCATAATTTACTGACATTGAATTAATAACCATTATCACGTCTACAATTCCTGCTGATTTGAATCATTCTGCATTTTGGATTATCAGCAAATAGCTGTATGTCGTCTGTCAAGTCATTGAAAAAACGGATCAAGAAGTAATCTTTCTGACACACCTGGTCACCTTAAAGCTTAACCAACTCAGATCTTCTATGTCTCACGTATTTGTTATCTGTCAGTCAGCCATCCTCTTATCCACCCTAATATTTTATTAATCCAATCCCATATTTTCCAATTTATGCAACGATCTTCCATGCTATATCCTGTTAAAAGCCTTAACAAAGTCCCAAAGTATTGTGTGTCCATTCCTTTTTCTAATTCTGTGGTAACATTATTATAAAATGTGAGCAAGTTGCTGAAACTTGATCATCCCTTAGTAAATCCATGCTGTTTATTAGAGTATAAATGCTATGTGAACACATTTCTGTATATGAGCTCTTACCAAAATTTTCACCATCACTCCAGAAATATTGATAAGTTACTAGTTAGACACTTTGCACTTTCCTTGTGCAGTATGATTACCGTACATTCTTATTGCTCTTATAGAATCTTCCCTGTTCTAATACTCAAATTTATATAGCCTGGTCAAAGGAATGGCCAGTTCAGCTGAACACTTTTAATATCCATGCTGATATCCTATCAGCTCTCTTGCCAAATTTTTCAGTTTTTGCAACAGCTCCCTCTTGATACACCTGAGTTTCTTCATCCAGTGAAGAGGTAGCAGTAAGCTCAATGTTGCATACACTAGAATTACAAGTTTTAGCCAAATTAGCGCTCATTAATTGAACACTTCTGCATCTGTCACTCACATATTATTTGCATTCAATAGTTATTCTTTCATACTTTCTTTTACTTGCAAAATGTTAGGAAGGAACTTAAAATTGTTTTTCAGGAATGTGTGAGCAGAGGTAATTACTTAACATGTTCATGCCAGACACCATATAAATTGTATCATTTGATATTCACCTATATGGCAGGAAGTGAGAAATTGTCTGCTATTTCCAGTTTGTCATCTTTCGAGCACTTGACAGATCATAACTTGTGCTTTCTAAAGAAACATGGAGAAAATTCTACTGTGAAAAACCGTGCAATTGACAAATGTATAAAAATTATTTTATGGATATCTCCATGGAGTTGACTCACAGGATAGTGTTCTGCTAAGGAAAGGAAACGATATTTCCCCACATCTCGTTTCCTTCCCTTAGTAGAGCACTCTTCGTACTTCTGAAGACATCATGTAGAAACAGCTGGTACACTCTAATTATGGAACATTTTTATTTATTCATCCATATATGAGGTTTTAAAATTTCTAATGTATTTAATCATTGGCTGTGTATTTTTTATCTTTATACTTTAATCCTTTACAGTTATCATGTTTAATTCCTTTATGGTCCTAAAGTTTTAAACAGTTCTTCCATAATTGTACTGTTTCATTTAAGTTCCAAGTTTATAAATTTAAAGTTTATGAAGATAGAAACTCGATGTACTCCACTTTCATCCCAAGTACATGTCAAAGCCAGCATGTACAAACACTAGGGTGTTCCATAGCAAAATAAGTATGCTATGTTATATTGATTATATTAAAAACATTCCGATTGAGGAATCTTATTCTGAAATATCAATTTATGAAGAAGGCAGTATTATTCCTTTGTCTAAAAGCCATCATCAAACTCCTGACATGTACCCTCAAGGGGTTTACAGGATATGATAGTACTACATGAAAAATTTACATCATTACTAATTACCTTCTTATTTACAATTTTCCTCGAAATCAGACTGTTACTTGTCAACACTCCAACATTATCAGATCTTATATTTCTATCGTCTAAGGCACTTTGTACTGTATCAATCCACCTATATCTTGGTCTTCCTCTGGGTCATTTTCTTGACAACCTGGCAGAGAACACTTGTTTTGATAATCTTTCCTTGCTGATTATGTTTAAGTGACCATACCACCTGAGATTAGCTCTGCTAACGCATTCCTGGATACTGACAATGTCAAGTTCTTTCCTAATATCCTCATTTTTAATATGATATTGCCATTGATGCCATCTGTTCACGCCTCTAATCTTTCTCAGGACTCTCATATCTGCGGTCTCTAATCTTTGGTCAAGTGTTTTATTTCTGACCCAGCTCTCAGATCCATAGGTTAAAACTGGTTTGAACACCGTCTTGTATACAGCTAATTTAGTGTTCCGACTAATTTCTCTCTTATTCCATATGAATTTATTCAATTGACTGCATACCATAACAGCTATGTTGATTCAGTAAAAATCGTGCCTAAGTAGCTGAAATGTTTTACTTGTTCCACAGGTTCCCCATTCACAACACAGTTGACGGTTTCAACAATTCTACCTATTTTCATTGTCTTTGTCTTTTTAATGCTGACCTTCATACCATATCTATTAAACAGTTATTCAATTTAGTCAGGGAATCTTGCAGACTTTTAGCAGATTTATTTAGAAGTATAACATCGTCCGCATAAAGCAAAGAGCTGACATTAACATCTCCAATTCTGATATCATGTTTAATACCACTTTCCTTCATAACTGTGATCTATATAGATAATGAATAACAGAGGGGATGATGTACATCCTTGTCTCACACCAGATTTAGCATTAAACCATCTTCCTGTACTTCCTTCAATTCTAACTGCTGACTTATAACTCAAATAAAGACTAAGTATTGCTTGATATAATGCCCCATTGATATCATATAACTGTAGCATATTGAATAGCTTCTCTCTCTTGGCACCATGCCATATGCCTTTTCCAGATCGACTAAACTTAAATACAGATCTTTGTTATATTCCCATGATATCTCAACTATTTGTCGTAAAGTGAAGATCTGATCCTGACAGCCTCTATTTGGCTTGAACACAGCTTATTCTTCACCAAGCTTTTCTTCAACAATTCTTCTGAACCGTTTCTCAGGTATGCTTGCATAGACCTTGCCAGGAACACTCAGTAGGGAAATACCTCTGTAATTCTCACATTCAGTTTTATTTCCCTTTTTATATATGGGTACTATTAGAGCTCTATTCCAATCATCAGGAATTCGTCCCTCTGTCCAGGCTTTCTGAACTATACAGTGCAGCCGCTGTAAGACTTATACCACCATACTTCAGCATTTCTAGTCGAATATCATCTATTCCTGCTGCCTTTCCATATTTCAAGCCTTTAATTGCTTTTTCTACTTCAAGTATGAATATGTATTCCTGACTTTATGCCTGTTGAGTGTTTTTTTACCACTGTGATATCACTGCTTGTTTCATTTAGCAATTTTTCGAAGTAACTACTCCATACTTCAAGGAAGTCTTTTTCTACCATTTTCATGTCACATTTATCATCTCTAAGTCCTTTTACAGCACTCTTTCCTCCATTTCTAAGATTCTTCAACAACCTCCAGAATATCTTACCACCTTCTTGATATTTATTTTCTATGTTCTTGCCCATGACTTTTGTTTAGCTAGTTTTACACACAGTGTTTCGCTTTCTTACATTTGTCTGTGTATTCTCTAAGAGCAAAAGCTGACTTATTTGCCAGGAACATTTGATATGCTTTCTTCTTTTCCTTCACTGCCTCTTTAATTTCCTGTGTCAACCATGGAGTTCTGATTTTTCCATCCTTGGACACAACCCCACCACATGACTCTCTGGCTAAATCAATCAGGGATTTTCTTCAAGGCTTGTCACTGAATCTCCAAGGTTTGGTTCCTGTTCTCAAACTCTTTCATTTTTTCTTCAATAATTTTTGTGAATTTAATCTACAGTTCACATCGGAGAGCTGCTCATCTTTTATTTGCATTAAAACTTTCTTACATGTTATTCTTTTCAATATGAAATTCAAATTTATCCTGCTCAATTCTAGATAGTGATCACTTCCAATTTCAAATCCTCTGTACACTCTGGTGTCCTGCACAAGGGAGAAAACATCACTATCAAGAATAACATAGTCAATGAGACTTTTCTTATTCCTTGCCTCTTCTCTCCATGTGAATTTGTGCACATTTTTATGTTGGAACATGGTGTTAGTAAAAACCAGTCCATGTCCTGAGCAGAAATCCAAGAGGTGTTTGCCATTATTATTAGCACTGCTCTTTTCTCCAAATTTTTTCAAAATATTTTTGTATGTTGCACAATCATTTCCTACTCTGCTATTTAGATTCTTAACAAGGACCAACTTTTCCCTTTTCATTGTGTCAGTTGCTTTTTCTAAAGCATCAAAAAATTCCTCTACTTCTACCTTAGTAGAACCTTCTGTGGGACCATAGGCACAAATAAGTCTCATTGTCCAATTCCCTATTCTCATATTTGCCCACATTACTCTACTGACTGCCTGCCATTCAAGAAGATTAGCCTCATATTTTGTGTTGAATACTATGTCTACTCCTTCTTTTCCTTGATTGTTATTGCGTGAATATAACATTTTGTATTTATTGTTCAGAAAGGTCTCACCAGTTTTTGTCTTTTTTTTTTTGTTTCAGTCACCTCTATTATGTCGATCTGGTACTTATCTAATTCTTCAGCTAGCTCCATTTCTTTGACATCAGGCTTCTTATGTTGATAGGTCTGATCTTTAACTCTGGTGATGTTGAGTTGGGGTGTGCTTTCAGATTTCTTCCAGTAGCTGACTTTTCGCTGTTCGCCCTGGTTCCCTGGCAAATACAACGGGGGCCTTGTTTAACCGGGCAACGCCCCAGCCGGCATGAAATTTTGTCATGTTGTACCATCATTTTCTATATTGGTTTTAGCCAATAAGAATATAATTTGGTTGGCTAAATCCCAATTGCCAGCCCATCCTTGTTTGTTTAGTATCCAGGTAGATACCCATCAGGGTGCACCACGAGAAGGTGAGGATTGGACATTAGGTCAGAAGCACTGGTCGGTTCTCCACATTCCTTTAAAGGTTATGTAGAGGTCTCCTCTCAGTTATACTGCTTTGACCCTTAAGCACCCCTTCTAAAAGCCTGATTGTTGGAAAATCATGATAAAAAGAAAAATAGGAGTAAATTATGGCAGCATTTTGACAGTATCATTTTTCCTCTACTTCTGTATTGCCATTCTGTTGAAAGCAAAATCAGTGGAAGAAATCATTAATTATAAGATTGTTTTCTATTTAAGGAAAAAAAGAGCAGGGTTCCTTCTCTTCATATTTATCATTTCATGAATGTTCCTTGTAAAATTAAATGGCTGAAAAATTAAATTTCTTTGAAAGCAAAATTTTATTTTTGCATGTTCATGTGGTTATATTGTTGAGTAAAGTTTTATCACACATACATTTTAAAATCTTTTTACAGTATTTTGTTAATAATTTGATATGCTTTGGCCATGTCATGCTTCACCGCATCCTAGGATCTTTTTTTCAGTAAAAAATATAGAGAATATCCAATGTGAGAATCTATTTCCAGCATATGGGGACTAAGAATTTGAATAAGTATCCTGATAAGTTGTGTGTCAGGTAGTATCTGGTACCCAAGACTGGGAATAAGATGCTTTTGGTCTTCTATGCTTGGCTTATAACCATTTGCTTAAAATTATTATCTTTTAGCAGTAATAACATTGCATATCTTTTAATACTCTTGCTTCCACTTTAATAATATTACTAGTAAGCTGTTTAGAATGAAAAAGGAATGTAGTCTGCATCCATACTGAATCTTCTGTATACTTGCAAAAATCTTTCTATATGTGGGCTATAATGTCCAATTTGGGGATATTCCTACGAGCTAATGCAAAAGTAAAACTTTCAGAGAGAAACATTTCAGTTTTATTAAAGTGAGAAGAGAGATTAATAACTAAATATATTTGTAAAGCAAGCTTCTGTGCCATCAAATTTCCTCCCCAAATGAGTTTTCTTTCACTTTGCTACTGTTATGCTTTGATGGTGACCTTGAATCTTTCAATCATGTCTCAGGCATATGGGAATTATATATAAGGGATTTGATTTTCAATTGAGAGCCCACAATTTGTTTGCTGAAGTGCATTCTGACTTGTGCTTCTGAAATACTTTTGTAAATTCTATATTATTCATTTCATGGAGAAGCAATTTTTTTTAGTCTCTCAGTATAGGAGTAATTTCATTTTTCTGCAGTGTATTAGAAATATTAATCCACTAAGGGAATAACTTTTCATTTGACATGTAAGTTCCCTATAATAAATTTAGTTTAATCCTTTATCCAAGTGTGAGCAAACAAAGTTTGCACCTGAAAATATCTTCAGGACTGGGGTAAGGTAGTACAACATTTGGCAACTCGTAGCAAAGGTGGATCAAGCTAACATCACTCCTATCTCAGTATCTCCCATAATGCAAAACACATCTCCTTGCGGATATGTATAATGTTATGCATTAAGGGAAGTGCCACTACCCAGACTTGTTCCGACCTTTATTGAGGTCTCTTCAGTGGGAGCCAGGCTCAGAAGTCGAGATACCAGGCAGAAGCATTAGCGAGGTCATCTTTACCTATAGGAGTTGCCAAAAGGTGTGCCACCTTTTTATTAAATTACTATGGATTTAGAGAAAGATGTTGAAATTTTATTTTTCACTTGGTTAGACTATAATAAATTTAGTTTAATCCTTTATCCAAGTGTGAGCAAACAAAGTTTGTGCCTGAAAATATCTTCAGGACTGGGGTAAGGTAGTACAACACTGGGAAACTCGTAGCAAAGGTGGACCAAGCTAACATCACTCCTATCTAAGTATCTCCCATAATGCAAAACCCATCTCATTGCAGATATGTATAATGCTATGCATTAAGGGAAGGGCCACTACCCAGACTAGTTTCGACCTTTATTGAGGTCTCTTCAGTGGGAGCCAGTGCTGTAATGTTATGCATTCTCTTAATGCATAACATTATACATATCCACAAGGATATGTGTTTTGCATTATGGGAGATACTTAGATGGGAGTGATGTTAGTTTGGTCCACCTTTGCTACGAGTTGTCCGGTGTTGTACTACCTTACCCCAGTCCTGAAGATATTTTCAGGCGCAAACTTTGTTTTCTCACACTTGGATAAAGAATTAAACTAAATTTATTATAATCTAACCAAGTGACAAATAAACTTTCAACATGTAAGTTCCCTGTTTTCACACCTGAAGAACATTAAAGATATACAAAAAAAAGCATAAACTAAGTTGAGTTTTCTCAAACTGAATAAGAAACATAATGTTATTTGGCAGCAAACAAAAAAGTGCCTTATATCTCATATAATTACATGTGGAAAGTACAAAGAAAAATTAAGAATCAAGAACCAGATATATGGCCACATGTAGTCCATTCTGATATAGCAACTTAAGATGGGATACAAAAGAATTTAAGCTTATTTTTTGTAAACTTAATCAACAGGCAGACTGAAGAAGTCACAAATTTAGTAGATTTAATAAATTTGTGGATATACAGTATTTAGTATTTTTGAAATAATAACACTCTATACTTACCGGAAGTGTGTGTGTGTGTGTGTGTGAGAGAGAGAGAGAGAAATAGTTTGTAAAATGAAAAATTCATGGAACAAATGCTTATCAACATTTACATTTGATTTACAGGAAGAAACTTTTTTTTTTACTATAATTAATCATTCATTAGCAAAATCCTGAGAAATATTTTCCTAAACAACTTGTAAAATTTCTCTAAATTTTCTTGACAGCCAACATGTATTACAGTCCTAAGATGTGGGAGGAGTGTATTCCACCCTCATGTGCAAAAAGTTAATTCTTTATATAGTTAACTTACTATAGCAAGCATAATTATAGGGACCATAGGAATAATTTGTGGCAATTAGCATTGTACCTATGAAGGTTTGTAGCAGTGTTTGCTATAGTGAATCAGCTATATCAGAAACATTCTTTAAAATTTTCTGTCTTTTCAGGATATGGGAACTGTTGTCTTAGGTAAAGTTGAGTCCGGGATGGTCAAAAGAAATCAGCAGCTACTTTTGATGCCAAATAGGGTAAGACTGTTAGCATATATTATAAGTCCCAAGTTGCAATTCCATTTTTGTTTATCTAATATTCCAGCATTTCTTGTCTAATAATGGAGCAGACTTAGGAAGAGATGAACATTGGATATTAGATCAGATCATTCCCCTCTCCCTACACACACATGTACTTGTCTATCTTCAATTTTAAGTATAACATTTCAAATCCTCTTTGTGCTTTGTAGTATACATTGCTACACACAACATATTGTTGTAAAATCACTTCTGCATTTGAATTCAGTAAAAAAAAAAATAAAATAAAATAACTAAGCCAAACCAGTGTTATTTTGTTCACCTTTGTAAAAATCTTGACCAAGGCACATGTGTGTGTGAGTGTGAGAGAGAGACTCTTAATTTTGCACAATAATATTTATTTGTTTTAGTCGATATTTGCATACTCTTTGCAACAGACTTCTTGCAGTATTATGAAATGTAGAAAAGTAAGAGGAGAACTATTCTGTGCAAATAAATTACAAAAGTCACAAGGGAATTAAATATTTATTAAATGCAGAATTTTCATCTGCTTTCAAGATCATCCTCAATATATATCGTTAGACAAAAGATCTTGGGACTAGATCTTGGCTAGGGATTTAAGACAGTGGTCATCTGAAGATTAATAAAGAACATGTCCCTTTAATAGTATTATTGTAGAGTTTATTGGCACTCTGATTTAAAAACTTTCAGAATATCTGTGAAATTTTCATTCTGGAAATTCTCCAATATTTGTTACCTTCAGAAATAGAAATTTGAAAGGCTCTTAACTGCACGAGATCCATTTCAATACTGGATTGCTTTACATTCAGTGTCTCAATTTACTGTAGTGACACTTTGGATATATGACCTCAGAGATTAATATACAGAACTTCAGTCTCAGAATATTTCTTGTTAAGTATCCCAAGCAAGATTTGTGTTAGCATATGTGTAAATAGGCTAAGAAAAATTGTCGAAGGCAAACTTGAGCTACCTTGCTGGATTTAGATGAAATAAAGGTCATCACCAGAGTGATTGATACCTTATTGGAACAGTTAAAGAATCATGTGAATATATCAAGGACCTATATTTTAATTTTGTAGAGCTGGAAAAGGCATACAGAAAAGTGCTAAGATAAAAATGGAATCATATCAGCAGTTAGAACTGTTGGATATCAGCAATAAATCTAGTGTAAGGTGTACTCATATACTGTTTTCAGTATTGTTTATAATCCATATGGATCACATTGTTAAGGAGGATATTAAAATTGGAAATAATCCCAAGTCCTTTAGTTTTCTACAGATGATATTCTCTTAATGAAATCTTCTATAAGCATTTCAAGACTAATCAAGTAAAATAACTGCTGTAATAAATTTGATATGAAAATCAGCAATTAGAAATACAAAAGCTGTGAAAATAGGCAGGAACTATATTCTCAATACACTTTACTTATTGCTCAGATATATAAGAATCAGGACAATGACTCACAGTGTATGTGTACATGTGAAAAAAATGTTGCAGACATTTTCTGTAGACAAAGAAATGTAACTTATCAAATTGAATTAAGAGATCCAAAAAACGAATGAGGGGGATGTTCATAAGTATCAAAAAAAAAACAGTATAATAATAAATACCATACTAAAAAAGATAGTCGTACTCTGACCATTTTTTCAAGATCTGCAGTCTGTTTGAATAAGAAAAGATGTAAGAGTAGAACTGTCATAGTATCTATATATAAAAAGGAAAATAAAACTGAATGTGAGAATTACAGAGGTATTTCCCTACTTGTGTTCCTGTTCCTGGTAAGATTTATGCGAGTATACATGAGAAACAATTCTGATGGATAGTGGAAGAGAAGGTTGGTGAAGAACAAGCTGTTATGTCTGTTATTCATTATCTATATGGATCACATTATGAAGGAAAGCGATATTAAACCTGATATCAAACTTGGAGATATTAATCTAAGCTCTTTACTTTATGCAGATGATGTTATACTTTTAAAGAAATCCAGTACAAAGTCTGCAAGATTCCCTGACTAAAATGAATAATTATTGTAATAAACTTGGTATGAAAATTAGCAAGCCAAAGACAAGGAAAATAAGCTGAAACATTGAAAATACCAATCGCATTGTGAATGGAGAACCTATGCTGAAAAGTAAAACATATCGGCTACCCAGGCACAATTTTTTAGTGAAGATGGTAAATTAAATTAAATATAAAAAAAAAACGAGGATATTAGGAAAGAGACATTCTTAGCATATACAAATATGTTAGCAGATCTAATCTCAGCTGGTATGGTCACTTAAACAGAATGGGAGAGGAAAGAATAGCAAAATAAGTGTTCTCAGCCAGGTTGCCAGGAAAAAGACCCAGTGGAAGAACAGGATGTAGGTGGATTCATTCATTAAAAAGTGCCCTAGCTGACAGAAATATAAAATCTGATAATGTTGAAATCTTGACAAATAACCGATTGATTTGAAGGAAAATTGTTATAGAAAGTTGGTGACGATGTAAGTTTTTCATGTAGTACTATTTTAACATCCTGTACACCCTTTGAGGGTACATGTAAGGAATTTTTTACAGCAGTTGTTCAAATTAGTCATGGAATCTTGCAGACTTACACTCATCATCATCAAATTCCTGCCATGTACCATCAAGGAGTGTCCAGGATATGATAGTATTACATGAAAAATTTACATTATTACTAACTTCCTATCTACAGTTTTCCTCCAAATCAGTCTGTTACTTGTCAAGACTCCAACATTATAAGATCTTATATTTCTATCATCTAAGGCACTTTGTACCGTATCAATCCACCTATATCTTGGTCTTCCTCTGGGTCGTTTTCCTGCCAACCTGGCAGAGAACACTTGTTTTGCTAATCGTTTATCTCCATTCCGTTTAAGTGACATTACCACCTTAGATTAGTTCTGCTAACGCATTCCTGGATGCTGACAACGTCAAGTTCTTTCCTAATATCCTCGTTTTTAATATGATATTGCCATTGATGCCATCTGTTCACGCCTCTAATCTTTCTCAGTACTCTCATATCTGCAGTCTTTGGTCAAGTATTTTATTTCTGATCCAGCTCTCAGATCCATAAGCTAAAACTGGTTTGAAAAATCTTGTATACAGCTAATTTACTGTTGCAACTAATTTCTCTCTTACTTTATATGAATTTATTCAATTGACTTCCTACCATACCAGCTTTATTGATTCTGTTGTCTAGTTCCATATTTATTTTACCATCTTCACCAAAAATCCTGCCTAAGTAGCTGAAATGTTTAACTTGTTCCACATGTTCTCCGTTCACAACACAGTTGACATTTTCAATGATTCTGCCTATTTTCGTTGTTTTATTGCTGACCTTCATACCATATCTGTTACAACACTTATTCAATTTAGTCAGGGAATCTTGCAGACTTGTAGCAGATTTATTTAGAAGTATAACATCGTCTACATAAAGCAAAGAGCTGACATTAACATCTCCAATTTTGATATTATATTTAATACCACTTTCCTTCATAATGTGATCCATATAGATAATGAATAACAGATGGGATAATGCACATCCTTGTCTCACACCAGATTTAACATTAAACCATCCTCCTGTACCTCCTTCAATTCTAACTGCTGACAATTAATACTAAACGTCTCTCTGTATAATAAATAAACATTAAAAAATGAAAAGGACATTTTCTAATTATATGAAGAGCCAAAGGCTTCAATTCGGCGAGTATTGCTTGCTATAATGAACAATTAGCACCATATAACTGTAGCATATTGAATAGCTTCTCTCTCTCTCTCTCTCTCTCTCTCTCTCTCTTTCTTTCTTGACACCTTGTCATATGCCTTTTCCAGATCGACAAAACTTAAATACAGATCTTTGTTATATTCCCATGATTTCTCAACTATTTGTTGTATAGTGAATCCAACAGATATTTGCCATTATTATTAGCTTTGCTCTTTTCTCCAAATTTTCCCAAAATATTTTTGTATGTCTCACAATCATTTCCTACTCTGCTATTTAGATCCCCAACAAGGACCAACTTTTCCTTTTTCATTGTGTCAGTTGCTTTTTCTAAAGCCTCAAAAAATTCCTCCACTTCTACCTTAGTAGAACCTTCTGTGGGACCATAGGCACAAATAAGTCTCATTGTCCAGTTCCCCATTCTCATATTTGCCCACATTACTCTACTTGAGACTGACTGCCATTCAAGATTAGCCTCGTATTTTGTGTTGAATACTATGGTTAGTCCTTCTTTTCCTTGATTGTCATTGCCTGAATATAACATTTTGTATTTATTGCTCAGAAAGATCTCACCAGTTTTGGTCTTTTTTGTTTCAGTCACCCCTATTATGTCAATCTGGTACTTATCTAATTCCTCAGCTAGCTCCATTTCTTTGCCATTCAGGCTTCTTACGTTGATAGTACCGATCTTTAACTCTGGTGATGTTGAGTTGGGGTTTGTTTTCAGATTTGTTCCAGTAGCTGACTTTTCGCTGTTTGCCCTGGTTCCCTGGCGAAAACAACGGGGGCCTTGTTTAATCGGGCAAAGCCCCAGCCTGCATGAAATTTTGTCATGTTGTACCCTCATTTTTTATTTTGGTTTAACCAATAAGAATGCAATTTGGTCGGCTAAATCCCAAATTGCCAGCCCATCCTTGTTCGTTCAGTATGAAAGTAGATACCCAACAGGGTGCACCACGAGAAGGTGAGGATTGGACATTAGGTCAGAAGCCCTGGTCAGTTCTCCGCATTCCTTTAAAGGCTATGTGGAGGTCTCCTCTCAGTTATACAGCTTTGACCCTTAAGCACCCATCAACTATAATATATCACACATTCAATGGACTCAAGGTCATGCAAAAAATTAAAATTAATAAATACTAAGTTAATTCTAAAGTTATACTAAACAGTACTAGACAAAGGACATAAGCGCAGTACTATATAAGCAATAATTCTCTTCCATAAGTTACACATTAATATACTCAGATTTAACGTCAAAGAAATTCCAATCAGATTCTATCTGCTACACTTGTCTCATATATTGAATTCTATCTCACTCATATATATTCGTTCCAAGACAATTTGTCTGATGGACACCAGCTATTACAAATCAGAATAATCACTCAGAGTTCTCTAGTAAACTGTCCAAATTCGATCAATATACAATTACTTTCTTTCCTCTAACGTAACTGAATAACATTAAACAAAATTTTTGTACTTTACCAACTGTATGCTGGAAATCAGGTCTGCCAGATCTGTAAGCACAACTCGAAATTTGCATCTGATCGTGTCCACGTGTAGGGTCTGACTAGGCTATACTTCGCACCTGATGGTGTTTCTGCATTGTCCTTGATTGGCTGCCAGACATACTCGTATCTACTGAGCTTCTAAGGAAACGTTTGCCGTTCCTCTCAGTGGGACATTTTGCGAAGGTTCGTAACTGCTGATGCCGATATCGCTACGGTCAGCTCTGTCAGAAATCTATCAAACATCTTTAGGAGTAGGCTCGCTGTCCAACATCGTTGCCCTGTCTCACATCCATCTCGACCAGAAAAGAACAAAATCCCTGGAAACTGGCACACATTGCCTTTTATTCCTACTTCCTGCGCCCTCTTTTACCTTCTCCTTTTTCACACAGCACCTCTTGATATTACCTCCTGGTTGATCCCGTACTCACCTTCCGCTCTAGGAGTACTATTTTCCCAGAAAGCGAACTAAAGTTACCTTCCACATATGCAACTGCCTTGGGCCCTACGTTCAACCAGCACTCTCGCACCGACCTTTGGACTACTGTTTACAACTTACCCAGTGACTTACTGTATACAAAATTGTCTTAATGAAAGTAATATTTACACACAAATTCTCTACTTAACAATTTTGAACAGACAACATTAAATCATAATAATTTACATGAAGGGAACATATATTCTTACACACACTTAGTAATTTCTTTTATTTTCTGCTGGAGTGCAAGTTTCTCCTACAGCTTTTATATTAAACATGTTAAATCTTGAATGAATCATTTCCTTTTCCAAGTTCTTCATTCAGGATCTAACAGCCTATTACATAAAGAGGATGCTTCAAGATAGGCAAATTATAGATTGGTTGTTAACTTAGGAGTGCGAGTGAAGTATTGGAAAAATTGGTTAAGGACAAAATTCAGGAATGCTTGATACAAATATGAAACTCTATGTGAACCATATGGCTTTGCGAAGCAGTCACTTCATAGCAATTTGCTACTTTCTGCAATAAACTGTTAGTTGATTTAGATAAAAGAAATGGCTATACCATTCTACTGTTAGACTTTGCAAAGGCATTTGAATCTTTAGAGCTCAGAATCTTGTTACATCAGTTGAAGTAAGTGGAGATGGACATACATTGATAAAAGAGTGGTTTGTGGACAAACATCAAGAAGTTCTATATAATGGAAATGGTAAAGGCAATTAATAAAGATGTAGAAGTGTGGACAAATGATGTTTCCAGTTTAATATGCAAAGTGTAAGGTTGTATACTTGCTACCGAAGAGATTGTAGGCTGTGCATTATATGAATGGAACTACATTGTAGGAAATTGATACTAGGTATTTGGAGATGTATTTGCATCAGGCTCGTTAAACTTCATTCTTGCAGTATGTAGAAATCAGTTTCCTTTTCATGTGTTATTGCTATAGACTTCAGAAGTAAGTTCTCACACTTGAACACAAATGGTAACCATGTGTGTGAGAGAGTGAATCAGTTTGTTGATCACTATGCATTCAACAAACTGCAGGAGGGGGGGGGGGCAGAATTTTGTGCTCATCAGCACTTGTTTTGCACATTCAGTTCTGAGACATATACTTGCTATATAGTAATATACACTATTTTAGAACACTTCTTAATTGCTCAGTTATTTGTTTTTAAATATGCTGTCTGATCAAAAATATCCTGATGCCTGCTCATCCCAACTCTCTAATACTAAAGACATTAACGTGGAGTTGTCCCATCATTGCTATTATAACAACCTTTAGTCTTCTGGGAAGGTTTCTTTCCACAGATTGATATGTTGCTGTGATGTAATTGCCTTCCATTTTTCTAGAAGCATTAGAGAGTCAGGCAGTCACTGATGTCAGCAATTTGGCTTGGTTTGCAAGTCTTGTTCAACCCTGCTTTTACACCAATCAAGTTCAACAACCATCTCATCAAGCCATTCCTGCACAGACCTCACTTTGTGGACAGGGACATTGCTGTGTTGATACACGAAAGGGCTTTCACTTGAACTGTTGCCATAAAGGTTGAATCACAGAATTGTCTAGAAAATCTTTATATGCTGCAGCATTAAAATTCCCCATCACTGGAATTGAGAGATCCAGCCTGAACGCTGAAAAATAGCAGACTATGAATCCTTCTCCTTCGGTAAACTTCACAGTTGGCATAATATCTTCAGACAAGTAGTGTTCTGGTAGCCACCAAACTCAGACTCGTCTATCTGACCACAAGATGAAACATGCTTTATTACTCCAGAAAATGAATTTTCACTGTTCTGGAGTCCAATGGCTGTGAGCTTTACACTGCTCCACTCATCACTTGGTATTGCAATATTGCCCTTGCTGATGCTAGTCGCATATGTATGTGTGTGCATGGCAATGGAAACCCTATGTTTTTTCAGATCCTGGCAAACAAGAAATTTTTTTTCATAATAGATACTTAGGAGTCCTGCTGTGTGATTTTATGGTTATGATTCTGCTGTTGTTTTAGGCATTTCCACTTCATAATAACATACTTACAGTTGATCGGGACAAGCTGCAGAAGAGCAGAAATTTCCCAAACTGAGTTGTTGCAAAGGTTGCATCCTATAATAATGTCATGTTGAGTCACTATAGCCTATTTTACTGTTAATGTTTGTCTAGAAAATTTTCAGCAGGAATGTAAAGAGAAGTAAATATCAATACAATATGTAGAAAAAGCCATCAAAAACTTGAAATGTGGAAAGGCAGCTGGAGTACATATGTGACCAGAAATGTTTAAGTATGGAGGTATAAAAGTTTTGCAGTGGCTACACTGCATAATTCAGAGGGCCTGATCAGAAGGGTAAATTCCAGATGATTGGAGTAGAGCTCATAGTTACCATCTGTAAAAAGGGAATAAAGCTGAATATGAGAATTGCAGAGGAATTTCTTTATTAATTATTCCAGGTAAGATTATGGAACTTGGAGAAGAACAAGCTGGACCAAATAGAAGTTGTCGAGATCAGATTTTAATTTTAAAACATAGTTGAAATCATGGGGATATAAGGATCTGTATTTGTTTTGTCATCATCAAATCATCATCATCAAATTCCTGCCATGTACCCTCAAGGGGTGTACAGGATATGACAGTACTACATGAAAAAATTACATCATTACTAACTTCCTATCTACAATTTTCCTCCAAATCAGTCTGTTACTTGTCAAGACTCCAACATTATCAGATCTTATATTTCTATCGTCTAAGGCACTTTGTACCGTATCAATCCACCTATACCTTGGTCTTCCTCTGGGTCGTTTTCTTGCCAACTTGGCAGAGAACACTTGTTTTGCTAATCTTTCCTCTCCCATTCTATTTACGTGACCATACCATCTGAGATTAGCTCTGCTAACGCATTCCTGGATGCTGACAATGTCAAGTTCTTTCCTAATATCCTCATTTTTAATATGATATTGCCATTGATGCCATCTGTTCACGCCTCTAATCTTTCTCAGGACTCTCATATCTGCGGTCTCTAGTCTTTGGTCAAGTGTTTTACTTCTGACCCAGCTCTCAGATCTATAAGTTAAAATTGGTTTGAACACAGTCTTGTATACAGCTAATTTAGTGTTCCGACTAATTTCTTTCTTATTCCATATGAATTTATTCAATTGACTTCCCACGATACCAGCTTTGCTGATTCTATTGTCTATTTCTATATTTAGTTTACCATCTTCAGTAAAAATTGTGCCTAAGTAGCTGAAATGTTTTACTTGTTCCACAGGTTCTCCATTCACAACACAGTTGACATTTTCAATGATTCTGCCTATTTTCATTGTCTTTGTCTTTTTATTGCTGACCTTCATACCATATCTATTACAACAGCTATTCAATTTAGTCAGAGAATCTTGCAGACTTGTAGCGGATTTATTTAGAAGTATAACATCATCCACATAAAGCAAAGAGCTGACATTAACATCTCCAATTTTGATATCAGGTTTAATACCACATTCCTTCATAATGTGATCCATATAGATAATGAATAACAGAGGGGATAATGTACATCCTTGTCTCACACCAGATTTAACATTAAACCATCTTCCTGTACTTCCTTCAATTCTAACTGCTGACTCACAACTCAAATAAAGACTAAGTATTGCTTGATATAATGCCCCATTGACACCATATAACTGCAGCGTATTGAATAGCTTCTCTCTTGGCACCTTGTCATATGCCTTTTCCAAATCGACAAAACTTAAATACAGATCTTTGTTATATTCCCATGCTTTCTCGACTATTTGTCGTAAAGTGAAGATCTGATCCTGACAGCCTCTATTTGGCCTGAATCCAGCTTGTTCTTCACCAAGCTTTTCTTCCACAATTCTTCTCAACCGTTTCTCAAGTATACTTGCATAGATCTTGCCAGGAACATTCAGTAAGGAAATACCTCTGTAATTCTCACATTCAGTTTTATTTCCCTTTTTATATATGGGTACTATGAGAGCTCTACTCCAATCATCGGGAATTCGTCCCTCTGTCCAGGCTTTCTGAACTATGCAGTGCAGCCACTGTAAGACTCTTATACCACCATACTTCAGCATTTCTGGCCGAATATCATCTACTCCTGCTGCCTTTCCACATTTCAAGCCTTTGACGGCTTTTTCTACTTCAAGTATGGATATGTATTCCTGACTGCATGCCTGGTCAGTGTTTTTTATCACTGTGCTGTCATCACTGCTTGTTTCATTTAGCAGTTTTTCAAAGTAATTACTCCATACTTCAAGGATATCTTTTTCTCCTGTTTTCATTTCACCTTTATCATCTCTAATTCCTTTTACAGCACTCTTTCCTCCATTCCTAAGCTTCTTCAACAACCTCCAGAATATTTTGCCACCTTCTTGATATTTATTTTCTATATTCTTGCCAAAGTCCTCCCATGACTTTTGTTTAGCTAGTTTTACACACTGTTTAGCTTTCTTACATTTGTCTCTGTATTCTGTAAGAGTAAAAGCTGACTTATTTGCCAGGAACTTTTGATATGCTTTCTTCTTTTCCTTCACTGCCTCTTTAACTTCCTGTGTCCACCAGGGAGTTCTGATTTTTTTATCCTTGCACACAACCTCACCACATGCCTCTCTGGCAGAATCAATCAATGTTTCCTTCAGAGTTTGCCACTGAATCTCCAAGGTTTGATTCCTGTTCTCAAACTCTTTCATTTTCTTTTCAATAATATTTCTGTATTTTAGTCTACAGTTCACATCTGAGAGCTGCTCAACTTTTATTCGCTTTAAAACTTTCTTACATGTTATTCTTTTCAATATGAAATTCAATTTTATCCTGCTCAAGACTAAATAGTGATCACTTCCAATTTCAAATCCTCTGTACACTCTGGTGTCCTGCACCAGGGAGAAAACATCACTATCAACAATAACATAGTCAATGAGACTTTTCTTATTCCTAGCCTCTTCTCTCCATGTGAATTTGTGCACATTTTTATGTTGGAACATGGTGTTAGTAATAACCAGTCCATGTCCTGAGCAGAAATCCAACAGATATTTGCCATTATTATTAGCTTTGCTCTTTTCTCCAAATTTTCCCAAAATATTTTTGTATGTCTCACAATCATTTCCTACTCTACTATTTAGATCCCCAACAAGGACCAACTTTTCATTTTTCATTGTGTCAGTTGCTTTTTCTAAAGCCTCAAAAAATTCCTCCACTTCTACCTTAGTAGAACCTTCTGTGGGACCATAGGCACAAATAAGTCTCATTGTCCAGTTCCCCATTCTCATATTTGCCCACATTACTCTACTTGAGACTGGCTGCCATTCAAGAAGATTAGCCTCATATTTTGTGTTGAATACTATGGCTACTCCTTCTTTTCCTTGATTGTCATTGCCTGAATATAACATTTTGTATTTATTGCTCAGAAAGATCTCACCAGTTTTGGTCTTTTTTGTTTCAGTCACCCCTTTTATGTCGATCTGGTACTTATCTAATTCCTCAGCTAGCTCCATTTCTTTGCCATTCAGGCTTCTTACGTTGATAGTACCGATCTTTAACTCTGGTGATGTTGAGTTGGGGTTTGTTTTCAGATTTGTTCCAGTAGCTGACTTTTCGCTGTTTGCCCTGGTTCCCTGGCGAAAACAACGGGGGCCTTGTTTAACCGGGCGACGCCCCAGCCGGCATGAAATTTTGTCATGTTGTACCATCATTTTTTATTTTGGTTTAACCAATAAGAATACAATTTGGTCGGCTAAATCCCAAATTGCCAGCCCATCCTCGTTCGTTTAGTATCAAAGTAGATACCCAACAGGGTGCACCACGAGAAGGTGAGGATTGGACATTAGGTCAGAAGCCCTGGTCGGTTCTCCGCATTCCTTGAAAGGCTATGTGGAGGTCTCCTCTCAGTTATACAGCTTTGACCCAGATCTGGAAAAGACATACAACAAGGTACCCAGATAAAAGCTTTTTAAAAACACTACAATTATACGGGGTGAATGGAATATTATACAGGCATTATCTGCATGCATAGCCTATATTTAAGTTATCAGTCAGCAGTTAGAATTGAAGAAAATGTAGGAAGATGGTTTGATGCAAAATCAGGTGCACATTATTTCTGCTCTTATTCATCATCTATGTGGATCACATTATGAAAGAAAATGGCATTAGGCCTGATATTACAATTGGATATGTCAAACTTAGTTTGTTTTTTTGTTTTTTTTTGCAGATAATGTACTCCTAAACACATCTAGTGCAAGTCTCCAGGATTCTAAGTAAATTGAGCCGTAACAAATTTGGCATGAAAATCAGCAGTAAAAAGACCAAAATTATGAAAATAGGCAGAAACGTAGAATTCTTCAGCAAAAACTTCACCTACATTCTGAATGGCTATACTATAGAACAAGTAAAATATTTCAGCTGGCTAGGTACAATTTTTGGTGAAGATGGCAAGTTAAATGTGGAAAATAAACAACAGAATAAGCAAAGCTGATATGATGGGTAGCCAGCTGAATAAATTTATATGAAATAAGAGAGAAATTAGTCAAAACACCAAACTAGCAGTATACAAGGTGGTGTACAAGCCAATTTTAAGTTATGGATCTTCAAGTTGGGTTAAGAAATAAAGCACTTGATCAGACTAGAGACCACAAGATATGGGGGTTATGAGAAAAATTAGGGCAATAAACTGATGACATCAAAGGTTAGCAAAACAGGTGTTTGATACCAAAGTGGCAGGAAAGAGACCCAGGGGAAGACCAATGTCTGGGTGGATTGATTCAGTCTGAAGTGCCCGATATGACAGTATTGGATAATAGACTAATTTGGAGGAATATTGTTGATATGCGATTAATAATATAAACTTAACCATGTAGTGCTGTCATAGTAACCTGAACATCCCTTGAATGTACATATCAGGAAATTGACGATGTTTGTCTGTGAAACGTGCAACACCATCTTCTTTCTTTTATGCCTTAAGAGCCGTGGTTGTGATATATATAGCCATGTCTTACTGAATTGCTGTCCAGATATTTTTTATTACATAAGTGTGTGTTGCTTCTGGTACTCAATTTTATTCTTGCTAGAGAGTATTCATGTTAAAAATTTATGTAATTTACAACCGTGTTAAAAAAACTTTTTTATTATCCCGACGTTTCGATCTTCATATCACATACTAGAGAGTATTTTTTGCTCCATCAATTCTCCAGCCTTTTTTCTGAATGAATTATTTTATATAATGGTTTTTAGAATGTTTTTTAACTGGATTGAGATTGGTGATGGATGAGAGGAACACAGTTTAATATTTTAATGCTTCCTGCTTTGTGTTTAATAAGTTACCTCCTTAAATCTGTTGCTTTGAATGTTAGAAGCAGTAAAGTTTATTGCTGTTGCTCGGTTCATATCTATATTTATTTAGAAATTGCAAGTACTTCTTAACTAATAATTTTACACAATTTCAGTTCTTTTCATTTTTTTTTCTTAATTAATGGTTCATTATGCAGTTAATTTGTTTCTGGTCAGTATATTATATATTATGCTTGTCACTCCATTTATCAATTGATTGTCATTTTGGTTGTTACAGAAACCAGTTGAGGTTTTACAGCTGTGGTCTGATGAAGATGAGGTTTCTTCAGTCACATCTGGAGAAAATGTCAAAATAAAATTAAAAGGAGTAGAAGAAGAGGTATAATATGTTGTCAGTAGCTTTTAATTTTTAACATTTTTTACTACACTACTGATGTCAGCCAATCTCAACCTTTAGGAAGAATCTACTTTCCCTATAATAAGATAATTACTACCAAAACGTATTTCAGGGTGATGAGAAACTTACAAAGAAAGGCAAAATTGTAGATTTACAATTACGTTAACCCTGTATGTAATTCAAGTCTGCCCAATACCAGTGACTGGATAAGGTTTGTAGCATACGAGAGTAAAAGCAGTCATTTTAGATGGGTCCTGGAAATATACCTGACTTAAGAACAGTATAAACAGATACATTTGCAGATACATGCAAATCTTTGGGGTTACAAACATCACATACCATCATGACTTCCTTTCATCTTACTGCTTTGGAAGTCATGGTGGTATGTGATGTTTGTAACCCCAACTACAGTTTAGAAAAGGCACATGTATTTGCAAATGTATCTGTTTATGCTGTTCTTAAGTCAAGTATATTTCCAGAACCCATCTAAAATGACTGCTTTTACTCTCGTATGCTACAAACCTTATCCAGTCACTGGTATTGGGCAGGCTTGAATTACATACAGGGCTAACGTAATTCTATATCTACAACTTTGCCTTTCTTTGTAAGTTTCTCGTCACCCTGAAATATGTTTTGGTAATAATTATCTTATTATAGGGAGAGTAGATTCTTCCTAAAGGTTGAGATTGGCTGACATCAGTAGTGTAGTGAAAAGAAAAGCTTATAGAAATTAGATACAATTAACTTCTGCATATAATTCTAAACAATCTTAGAGAGTTAAGAATTCTAAAGAATGCTTAGAAAAAATAAATATTACTGTTAACTATTTTGTTAGCCAGAATAATATTAAACTAGATTATCTTCTACCCTGTAGACGATGGGGATAGCATAATTTATGTAGGTTCTTGTGTTAATAAATTAAAGTATATTAATTTTACCTCAGTAATACTAAGGTCGTTTTCTCTAAAGTCTCAAAAAATTCCTCCACTTCTACCTTAGTAGAACCTTCTGTGGGATCATGGGCACAAATAAGTCTCATTGTCCAGTTCCCCATTCTGATATTTGTCCATATCACTCTACTTGAGACTGCCTGCCATTCAAGAAGAAACCTTGTATTAGTGTTGAATACAGTAAAATCTCATTATAATGGACTAATTTGGACGATGGGGATCCCCGTTAAATCCAAAACTCCATTATATAATAAAGTAGATTTTCCGAATGAGTATGTTAAAAAAAAATTGACAAATTAGCTAATTTACATGTTTTTTACTTATGTAATTAAAATTAAGTACTGTATCTATGAAAAGTTTAATTTTACAGAAACGTTTTCTATATGTATTATTGCTTATAACCTCACCATGATTTTGAGACTCTAAAAAACAAGTCTGCGATATATATTGAAGTGAATAAAACATTTTTCCAAAAATAAGCTTTCGTTATATTTAAATAAACAATGTTTCGCATGAGACATACAGACCGGAAATTTTTTCCGTTAAATTGAGGGTTTACTGTACTGTGGCTACTCCTTCTTTTCCTTGATTGCCATTGCCTGAATATAACATTTTGTTCAAATTAAGGGGATATTAAATCCCACATTGTTTTAAAACCGAATAAGAAACTCAAAGATTGGAATCGGAGAGTTTCATGCCGAATATAGTAAACTATAAAAGTATCGGTGGCCACTAGCGTGAGCTAATGCAAGTAGTCCTAGTACGTAGTACAATCTCGGGCAACTCATTGCAAAGGTGGGGAAAGTTCTGATTGCTAATCTTGGTATTTTCCATAATGTAAAAACACATTTCCTAGGAAATGTATGCTGTTATTACATTATGGTGGGAGGTCACTACCAGACTGGTTTCAGCCTTTTTTGAGGCTTCATCGGTGAGTAGCTAGAGCAAATAGATACCAAAGGGTATAGCAAAAAGAACTTATATACTCTGCTATACGAGTTGTCAAACAGGTGCAGCCATTAAGTTACTTAAATATAAAGAGCCAATAGGCTTCATTTTGGCGATATAAACATTATTCAAATTAAGGGGATATTAAATCCCACATTGGTTTAAAACCGAATAAGAAACTTAAAGATTGGAATCAGAGAGTTTCATGCCGAATATAGTAAAATATAAAAGTATCGGCGGCCATTAGCGTGAGCTAATGCAAGTAGTTCTAGTACGTAGTACAATCTCAAATTCAATTTCCTAGGAAATGTGTTTTTACATTATGGAAAATACCAAGATTAGCGATCAGAACTTTCCCCACCTTTGCAACAAGCTGCCTGAGATTGTACTACGTAGTAGGACTACTTGCATTAGCTCACGCTAGTGGCCACCGATACTTTTATAGTTTACTATATTCGGCATGAAACTCTCTGATTCCAATCTTTGAGTTTCTTATTCGGTTTTAAAACAATGTGGGATTTAATATCCCCTTAATTTGAATAATGTTTATATCACTGAAATGAAGCCTATTGGCTCTTTATATTTAAACAACATTTTGTATTTTGAGGCTTTAGAGAAAGCAACTCACACAATGAAAAAAGGAAAAGTTGGTCCTTGTTGGGGATCTAAATAGCAGAGTAGGAAATGATTGTCAGGCATACAAAAGTATTTTGGGAAAATTTGGTGAAAAGAGCAAAGCTAATCTTCTCTCTTCTTCTTCTTCTGCAGCTTCTCCCACTTAAGTGGGGTCACTGTTTGTAATGAGTCTCCTCCACACCTTCCTGTCTTGGGCTGTCACCACATCCACGTTCTTCATCTTCAAGTCCTCTTCAGCCAGCTCCCTCCATCTCTTCTTTGGCTTCCCACGCTTCCGCCTTCCTTGCACATCCATCTGCATGACCCTTCTTTCCACATATTCGTCCTCCCTCCTCATCACATGACCAAACCATCTCAACCTTGCCTCCTGTATTTTCGCTCCTAAGTTCATAACTTTCACTGTTCCCCTGACATAGTCATTTCTCAGATGATCCTTTCTGGTCACACTGCACATCCACCTAAGCATTCTCATCTCTGCTACTTCCATCCTGCTGATGTTATTTTTCCTCAGGGCCACAGTTTCTATAGCATATGTTATAGCTGGCCTCACTACTGTCCTATAAATTTTGCCTTTCAGATTGATTGGCACCCTCTTATTGCATAACATTCCAGCCATCTCCCTCCAGTTCCTCCAACCCACTTGTATCCTGCATCCCACTTCCTTCTCAGCTCCTCCATCTTCTTCCACTGTTGAACCTAAGTATCTAAAGTCTCTCGCCTTCCTGATAACATTTCCTTCCAGCTCCAGATCTCTCTCTCTCTCCTGGCCGCCGTCCACTGTGCAACACATATACTCTCCTTACTTCTGCTTAGTCTCATACCTCTCTCTTCCAGTACTTTTCTCCATCTTTCCAGTTTAGTTCCCACTTCTTCTCTTGAATCTGCACACAGCAAGATGTCATCTGCATACAACATTGTCCAAGGCGCATCTTCTCTCACCTCCATCACAATATTAAACAGAAATGGACTTAATGCTGACCCTTGATGCGAGCCAACTGTCACTTGAAAACTTTGTCTATCCCAGACAGGTCCAAACACTTGTCTTCACATTTCTGTACATTTCCCGCAACAACCTGACATATTTCTCCGGCACCTTCTTCTCCCTCAGTCACCTCCAGACTTCTTGCCTTGGCACTCTATCGTATGCTTTCTCTAGATCAATAAATGCCATATGTAGCTCCCTTTGTTTCTCTTGATACTTTTCCATCATCTGCCGTAACCCAAAGATAGCATCTGTTGTTGATCTGCCCGGCATGAAGTCAAATTGTTCCTTTGCAATCTCCACCTCCTTCCTCAATCTACCATCAAGAACCCTTTCTAGGATTTTCATTGTGTGGGACATCAACTCTGTTCCTCTGTAATTTTTACAGTCTTGTGCATCCCCTTTACCCTTGTAGATGGGAACAAGAGTACTCTCCCTCCATTCCTCGGGTATATTTTCCTGTTGGCAAACCTTCATGAACAGGTCCCACAACAGGTCAATTCCCTCTTCCCCCAGTGCCTTCCATGAATTCTGGAATCCCTTCACTGGAATTCTGTTGGGGCCCACCGATTTTTCCATTCCTCATCCTCTTCATTGCCTCCGTCACTTCCACTCTACTGATGTTCTGCACCATCCCCTCAGAAGGTTGCCCATCTCCTCTGTGAGTCCTTGCATTTTCCTCATTCAAAAGTCCCTCAAAGTATATTTTCCATCTGGTTTCTTATGTCCACATCCCTCCATAATACTCTTCCTTCAGCATCTTTGATCTGCCTCACATGTAAGATGTCTTTTGCTGCTTTATTTCTATATTTCGCTAGTTGGTAAATTTTTCTCTGTCCTTCCTTTGTTTCTAATTGATCATACAGATCTTGATATGCCATGGCCTTCGCCTGTGCCACAGCTCTCTTGGCTTCTTGCTTTCTCTCTCTGTACACCTCTCTGTCCTCTTCCACTCCTGACTCATCCCACTTCTGCTTTGCCTTCCTCTTAGCTGTCACTGCCACTTGTACATTATTATTCCACCACCAACCCTCCTTCTGCTCTCTAATCTTTCCAGATGTCTCACCAAGCACCTCGATTGCGCAGCTCAGGATTACTTTTGAATTATTTGTCCACCAATCTTGTACACTTTCCAATCCATCCGAAATCCTCTCTAACACCCTCTCCCTAAAACGATTCCTCACACTCTCCTCTTTTAAGCGAAACCACTTAATATCTTCATCCCATGGCATCCAGAGGTTCTTATCTTCGATCTTATTTTAAAGTCTGCACACAGCAGTCGGTGTTGCTGTGCTACTTGATCTGTTGGAATTACTTTACAATTTGTGACAACCTTAAGATGTTTTCTTCTAGTCAAAATGTAGTCAATTTGTGAACTGTTGTTACCACTCCTAAATGTTATCGAATGTTCTTCCCTCTTGTAGAAAAACGAGTTCACAATTGCCAGATCAAATGCTACTGCAAAGTCCACAACCCTCTCTCCTTCCTGGTTCATCATTTCCACTCCGTGGCCACCATGCACCCTTTCACAATCACTATTCAACAGGTATTTGCCATTATTATTAGCAAAGCTAATAATAATGGCAAATACCTGTTGGATTTCTGCTCAGGACACGGCCTGATTATTCCAACATAAAAATGTGCACAAATTCACATGGAGAGAAGAGGCAAGGAATAAGAAAAGTCTCATTAACTATGTTATTGTTGATAGTTATGTTTTCTCCCTGGTACAGGACACCAGGAGGACACCAATTTCAAATCCTCTGTACACTCTGGTGTACAGAGGATTTGAAATTGGAAGTGATCACTATTTAGTATTGAGCAGGATAAAATTGAATTTCATATTGAAAATAAATATAAGAAAGTTTTAAAGTGAATAAAAGTTGTGCAGCCCTCAGATATGAACTGTAGACTAAAGTACATAAATATTATTGATGAAAAAATGAAATAGTTTGAGAACAGGAACCAAATTTGGTGATTTAGCCAGAGAAGCATGTGGTGAGGTTGTCTGCATGGATAGAAAAACCAGAACTCCATGGTGGATGCAGGAAGTTAAAGAAGCAGTGAAACAAAAGAAGAAAGCATATCAAAAGTTACTGGCAAATAAGTCAGCTTGTGCTCTTAGAGAATAGAGAGACAAATGTAAGAAAGCTAAACACTGTGTAAAACTAGCTAAACAAAAGTCATGGGAAGACTTTGGTAAGAACGTAGAAAATAAATGTCAAGAAGGTGGCAAGATATTCTGGAGGTTGCTGAAGAAGCTCAGAAATTGAGGAAAGAGTGTTGTAAAAGTCATTAGAATTGATAACGGTGATATGAAAACTGGAGAAAAAGATATCCTTGAAGTATGGAGTAATTACTTCGAATAATTGCTAAATGAATAATTTTCAAAGAAAAGCCTGATGAAGAACAAGCTGGATTCAGTCCAAATAGAGGCTGTCAGGATCATATTTTCACTTTATGATAAATAGTTGAGAAATCTTTGAATATGACAAAGATCTGTATTTAAGTTTTGCAGACCTGCATATGACAAGTTGCCAAGAGAAAAGCATATTCAATATGCTACAGTTATATGTTGTCAATGGGGCATTATATCAAGCAGTACTTAGTCTTTATTTGAGTTGCAAGTCAGCAGTTAGAATTGAAGGAAGTACAGGAAGATGGTTTAATGTTAAATCTGGTTTCAGGCAAGGATGTACATTCTTCCCTTTGTTATTTGTTATATATATATATGGATCAGATTATGAAGGAAAGTGGTATTAAACCTGATATTAAAATTGGAAATGTTAATGTCAGCTCTTTCTTTATGTGGATGATGTTATACTTCTGAATAAATTTTCTACAAGTCTGCAAGATTCCCTGACTAAATTGAATAACTGTTGTAATATATATATATATATATATATATATGGTATGAAGGTCAACAATAACAAGACAAAGGCAATGAAAATAGGCAAGAGTATTAAAAATATCAACTGCATTGTCAGTGGAGAACCCATAGAACAAGTGAAATAATAATTCTGCTACTTAGCTACGATTTTTAGTGAAGATGGTAAATTATATATGTAAATAGACAACAGAATCAGCAATGCTGGTATGGTAGGAAGTCCACTGAATAAATTTATATGGATATGAGAGAAAATAGTCAAAACACTAAATTAGCTTTATGCATGACATTGTTCAAACCAAATTTAACTCATGGATCTGAGAGCTGGGTCAGAAGTAAAACACTTGATCAAATACTGCAGATATGAGAGTGCTGAGAAAGAATAGGGGCATGAATGTTTGGCATGAATGTCAATATTGTTAAAAATGTGGATATTAGGAAAGAACTTGACATTGTCAGCATTCGGGAATGCATTAGCAGTGCTAATCTCAGGTGGTATGGTCACTTAAACAGAATGGGTGAGGAAAGATTAGCAAAACAAGTGTTCTCTACCAGGTTGGCAGGAAAACGACTCAGAGGAAGACCAAGATATAGGTGGATTGATATGGTACAAAGTGCCTTAGACGATGGAAATATATAAATTCTGAAAATGTTGTAGTCTTGACAAGTAACAGACTGATTTATTGGAAAATTCTACATAGGAAGTTACTGGTGATGTAAGTTTTTCATGTAGTACTATCATATCCTGTACACCGATTGAGGGTACATGTCAGGAATTTGATGATGATGCTGATAATACTAAGGTAAAATTATAATCCCTAATGTCAGTGTGGAATAATGCCAGCATGGTTAAATAATCCATGTTAAGCTTCCTGTCAGTAATGGCCAATGAACCTACAGTTCTAGACTGAAGTTCAAAAATAAGAATAATATAAAAAAAAAAAATCAGCTAACGCCTTTTTATTCCCGTATATACGGGAGTAGGTGAGGCCATTTAGCCCTATCTAACTTTTGGAGACTGAGTGGGCAATTCAATCTCCACTGGTACCCAATCAGAGACAGATGGCCCAAGGCTATCACTAATTAAGCGGTCCGCAGTGAAGAGAGACGGCTCAAATGTGCCGCCATCTCGTGGTCTCTAACCCTAACACAATATATTTAATGTCTGAAATAATGTGGGTTCTACGGTCGATTTTCTTGAGTTTACAGGACGAAAAACCTGAGTTTCCGGGAGGAAAAACCTGCTTTCCCGTGCCAGAGATCGACTAACTCGGGAACCGGTCGAAAAAAGGCTTAGAAAAATTTCTTCTAGTCGCCGACTAGACTCGAAACCAAGACTTCCTTCGTGCGGCCTAGCGCGGTGGTGTGCAAACGCCACATCCACTGAGCTACACAGGCTCTAAGAATAATATTGATATAATAATTCCATTTGGTCTGTATAAATTAAAATTAGGTAGCGACTTATTAATAGCCTAGGAAACAGTTAAAATGTCACTGGTCTTTGTTGCTTTACATAGTATTTCCTCAACAAGAGGAAGTGAGTAGCTCCTAGATTTCCATTTTGACCAAAGTCTATCCAGTGTAGTATATACATTTATGAAGTGGTTTTTCTTTCACTTTATTATAATGTTTTAGCTCTTTGTCTGTAGGAATTCTTGTAAATGCTGATGATTTAACAATGAAATTGGAACTGCAGTGTTTAAAAAACACATTTTCACCAGATATTTGATCTCCATCCCCAAGAGTCAAAACTATAATTATCTACACCAATGCCAAGAATTTATATTTCTTTCTTTTAAATGTATGAATTCTTAATATTGGTGTAGATAAATATAGATCAGATGTGGGAAGGGGGAAATTGGACATCTGGTGAAAATGTGTTTCTTAAATGTAGTTCCAATCTCATTGCAAATTCGTTAGCATTAGCAAAAAGTTTTTTCCAATTTGGGCAAAATTGCAAACTTGTGTACATCTTCAGTTAGAAGATGGCCAGATAAGTTAACAACCCATTTCTCTGTAAGTGATTTAGTTGTATTTTTTCATGATCGTTCTTATAAAGTTGAGTATTTCTTATCAAGATTTACAATACTTTTTTTTTTTCCTCAAAGCCTTGCATTTTACTGCATTATGAAATAATATAAACTCATTGCTACTTAGTATATACCAAGTGACGTTTTTATGCAATTTGTCTTACTATGGACAAACAGGAAGATCTGTCAATAAATCTATCTCTGAACATCAAGACTACATCCAGCTTATCAAACCTCAGAAATCTGGCCTGGCACAATACGGAATTGAAAACACTAGCCACAGGATTCAATGGGAAAACACCAAGTTGCTGCATAGATCCATATTTAAACATGAACACTTATACAAAGAAATGCTGAAGTCCTACTTCATTGACCTAACCTGAATTGTAATCATTACTTCACTATTCCAAACGTGTGGGGACAAATAGTTGAGAAATCATGGGACTATGACAAGGATCTGTGCTTGTTTTGTAGATCTGGAAAAGGTATACAACAAGGTACCCAGAGAAAAGCCTTTCAAAAAACTGCAAATATAGGGGTAAATGGAAATACAGAGCAATACATAGCCTGTATTTAAGTTGTCAGTCAGCAGTTAGAATTGAAGAAAATGTAGAAAAGTAGTTTGATGTAAAGTCAGGAATTAGAAAAGGGTGCACATTATTTCCACTCTTATTCATCATCTATATGGATTATATTATGAAAGAAAGTAGCATTCAACTTGATATTAGAATTGGTGTTATCAAACTTAACTCTTTGCTTTATGCATATGATGTACTCCTAAACACATCCTGTGCAAATCAGGATTCTCTAACTGTCGTGACGTTCTATTTTCATGTTATGTTCTAAATCCGCCATCTTGCTAAAAGTCACTTTCATAAAATAAAGGAAAACTAATTGCAAATCAATCACTGATCTAAGGGTAGAGAAATTTCTATTATACTGCGCCACTCTATCCTTAGATAAGTCTATATGAATTAGTAAGATTAATTCAAAATTAGTTAGCAGTCTTTTCACTCATTCAGGCCGATGGTATTTATTTTCTTTCCTTCTGGGATTCCCGCTAGATCCGAATTTTTGTGAACGGTGCAGTAAAAAGAAATTCAGGCAAACACAATATTTAAATTAACAAACAAAACATTTAATATATGGTTATATAACAAATACATGTATTCCACTTTTAAATATGACAACTCAGTCAAGCTAGTACATCAGGTCAAGTCATTCACAATAAATCAATCTTCCAAACTTTCACATACAAATACAGTTTCAGAATCACAAAGTTTCTTTACTCAATTTACTACAATAGAAATTCTTAATTAATCAGTTTCCTTGTATCTCTCAACTATACTCTACGATTAACTCGTAACAGGCACTAACCACGGTAGATATCACTACAATGTCTATATTTTCAACTCTCAGCCTCGATGGTAAGCTACAGTTAAATTTTAGAAACAGCGCAACGGAACTAATACTTAAATCTGCATACACTGAAATAAACTAATAGGACTGTCCTTACCAGAAATAATCTTCAGTACTTCCAATTTTTGTGAGCACACTTTCAAATTGTATTTATCACACTTGCGAAACACTAAATAACTAAAACATTACTAATCGCGCTTCAAAAATCCAGATAACAACTATAAGGTACATTAATTATTCTTATTTATCTTTCATCAACTAGTTTAACTTCGTACAATTCCCTTTCTTGGTAGTATAGAAATAAGTCGTAATTGTAGACTGACTGGATTTATTCAGTATTCTTCTTTGAATGTCCAGTTCTCTAATTATCCGATTACGGCAATAATTTCCTTTTATTACTATGGCTGATTTTGCTTTCAGCCAACTATAAGATTCACTTATAAAAAAAAATATCTACTCAATTCTTCCCTAAGAACCTTTTAATTACATCTACTTCTTTAGTTTACTTCCTTGCTACCTTATAGTTCCAAAGTTCCGTTCCGACCCTCACTTACAACTACGTATCTATTTTCTCTCTTCTCCACAAACGCTCCCTTCACACGCGCCCGTTTATTTTCACGCGTCTCCATGACAACCGATAGACGTAAACATTCTCGCGAATGTTACATTACGCTATACAACTACATTGAGTTATTACATAACATTAAGCTTTCACAAAAGGAATAAATAGAATGATCGCATTTCAATAAATGCGCAGTTAAACTACAAATATAAGTTCTTACAATATTGACATAACAATAAATAAAACAGCTTAATAACATTTAATACAGAATCTATTTACCATTAAAACATTTCTTTGATTAAGCAATTAAATATTTGACATAATTAAGGTAGTTATATAATATCAATTATAATTTATGTTATTTACATTAAATAATATCTACAAATATAGTTCTTATGACGGAAAATCATGTTGGATTCTGAATCAAACAACATTTATTCTATTTTCTACATAATTAGAATCCAACAACATCCTGTGCAAATCAGGATTCTCTAACTAAATTGATTAACAATGGGATGCTTAAGGATCAAAGCTGTATAACAGAGGAGACCTCAACATAGCCTTTAAAGGAATGCGAAGAACCGACCAGGGCTTCTGACCTAATGTCCAATTCTTACCTTCTCGTGATGCACCCTGTTGGGTATCTACTTGGATACTGAACGAACAAGGATGGGCTGGCAATTTGGAATTTAGCCGACCAAATTGTATTCTTATTGGTTAAACCAAAATAAAAAATGATTGTACAACATGACAAAATTTCATGCCGGCTGGGGCGTCGCCCAGTTAAACAAGGCTCCCGTTGTTTTCGCCAGGGAACCATGGCGAACAGTGAAAAGTCAGCTACTGAAACAAATCTGAAAACAAACCTCAACTCAACATCACCAGAGTTAAAGATCGGTACTATCAACATAAGAAACCTGAATGGCAAAGAAATGGAGCTAGCTGAAGAATTAGATAAGTACCAGATCGACATTATAGGGGTGACTGAAACAAAAAAGACAAAAACTGGTGAGATATTCCTGAGCCATAAATACAAAATGTTATATTCAGGAAATGACAATCGAGGAAAAGGAGTAGCCATAGTATTCAACACAAAATACTAAGCTAACCTTCTTGAATGGCAGTCAGTCTCAAGTAGAGTAATGGGGGCAAATATCAGAATGGGGAACTGGACAATGAGACTTATTTGTGCCTATGGTCCCTTTGGTCCCACAGAAGGTTCTACTAAGGTAGAAGTGGAGGAATTTTTTGTGTCAGTTGCTTTTTCTAAAGCAACTGACACAATGAAAAAGAAAAAGTTGGTGCTTGTTGGGGATCTAAATAACTGAGTAGGAAATGATTGTGAGACATACAAAAATATTTTGGGAAAATTTGGAGAAAAGAGCAAAGCTAATAATAATAATGGCAATTACCTGTTGGATTTCTGCTCAGGACATGTACTGGTTATTACTAACACTATGTTCCAACATAAAAATGTGCACAAATTCACATGGAGAGAAGAGGCAAGGAATAAGAAAAGTCTCCTTGACTATGTTATTGTTGATAGTGATGTTTTCTTCCTTGTGCAGGACACTAGAGTGTACAGAGGATTTGAAATTGGAAGCGATCACCTTTGCAACGAGTTGCCCTGGTGTGTACCACCTTACCTCAGTCCTGAAGATACTTTCAGGCGCAAACTTTGTTTGCTCACACTTGGATAAAGGATTAAACTAAATTTATTATATTATATTCTAACCAAGTGAAAAATAAACTTTCAACATCTTTCTCTAAATCCAGAGTAATTTATTAAAAATGGGTGGCACACCATTTGGCAACTCCTATAGGTAGAGTTGACCTGCGAATGCTTCTGCCTGGTATCTCAGCTTGGGCCTGGCTCCCACTGAAGAGACCTCAATAAAGGTCGAAACTAGTCTGGGTAGTGGCCCTTCCCTTAATGCATAACATTAGACATATCCGCAAGGAGATGTGTTTTGCATTATAGGAGATACTGAGACAGGAGTATTGGTAGCTTGCTCCACCTTTGCAACGAGTTGCCCTGGTGTGTACCACCTTACCTCAGTCCTGAAGATACTTTCAGGCGCAAACTTTGTTTGCTCACACTTGGATAAAGGATTAAACTAAATTTATTATATTATATTCTAACCAAGTGAAAAATAAACTTTCAACATCTTTCTCTAAATCCAGAGTAATTTATTAAAAATGGGTGGCACACCATTTGGCAACTCCTATAGGTAGAGATGACCTGCGAATGCTTCTGCCTGGTATCTCAGCTTGGGCCTGGCTCCCACTGAAGAGACCTCAATAAAGGTCGAAACTAGTCTGGGTAGAGGCCCTTCCCTTAATGCATAACATTAGACATATCCACAAGGAGATGTGTTTTGCATTATAGGAGATACTGAGACAGGAGTATTGGTAGCTTGCTCCACCTTTGCAACGAGTTGCCCTGGTGTGTACCACCTTACCTCAGTCCTGAAGATACTTTCAGGCGCAAACTTTGTTTGCTCACACTTGGATAAAGGATTAAACTAAATTTATTATATTAGATCACTATTTAGTCTTGAGCGGAATAAATTTAAATTTCATATTGAAAAGAATAACATGTAAGAAAGTTTTAAAGCGAATAAAAGGTGAGCAGCTCTCACATGTGAACTGTAGACTAAAATACAGAAAGATTATTGAAAAAAAAAATGAAAGAATTTGAGAACAGGAACCAAACCTTGGAGAAAGCCCTGATTGATTCAGCTAGAGAGGCATGTGGTGAAGTTGTCTGCAAGGATAGAAAAATTAGAACTGCACGGTGGACACAGGAAGTTAAAGAGGCAGTGAAGGAAAAGAAAAAAGCATATCAAAAGTTCCTGGCAAATAAGTCAGTTTGTGCTCTTAGAGAATACAGAGACAAATGTAAGAAAGGTAAACAGTGTTTAAAATTGGCTAAACAAAAGTCATGGGAGGTCTTTGACAAGAATATAGAAAATAAATATCAAGAAGTGGCAAAATATTCTGGAGGTTGTTGAAGAAGCTTAGTAATGGAGGAAAGAGTGCTGTAAAAGGAATTAGTGATGATAAAGGTGACATGAAAACGCAAGGAAAAGATATCTTTGAAGTATGGAGTAATTTCTTTGAAAAACTACTAAATGAAACAAGCAGTGGTGACAGCACAGTGGTAAAAAACACTGACCAGGCATGCAGTCAGGAATACATATCCATACTTGAAGTAGAAAAAGCCATTAAATTCTTGAAATGTGGAAAGGCAGTAGGAGTAGATGATATTCAACCAGAAATACTGAAATATGGTGGTATAAGAGTCTTACAGTGGCTGCACTGCATAGTTTAGAAAGCCTGGACAGAGGGACAAATTCCTGATGATTGGAGGAGAGCTCTAATAATGCCCATATATAAAAATGGGAAAAAAAACTGAATGTGAATATTACAGAGGTATTTCCCTACTGAGTATTCCTGGCAAGATCTATGCAAGTATACTTGAGAAACGGTTGAGAAGAATTGTGGAAGAAAAGCTTGGTGAAGAACAAGCTGGATTCAGGCCATATAGAGGCTGTCGGGATCAGATCTTCACTTTACGACATATAGTCGAGAAAGCATGGGAATATAACAAAGATCTGTATTTAAGTTTTGTCGATTTGGAAAAGGCATATGACAAAGTGCCAAGAGAGAAGCTATTCAATACGCTGCAGTTATATGGTGTCAATGGAGCATTATATCAAGCTATACTTAGTCTTTATTTGAATTGTAAGTCAGCAGTTAGAATTGAAGGAAGTACAGGAATATGGTTTACTGTTAAATCTGGTGTGAGACAAGGATGTACATTATCCCCTCTGTTATTCATTAACTATATGGATCACATTATGTAGGAAAGTGGTATTAAACATGATATCAAACCTGGAGATGTTAATGTCAGTTCTTTGCTTTATGCAGATTATGTTATTCTTCTAAATAAATCCACTACAAGCCTGCAAAATTCTCTGATTAAAATGAATAGCTATTGTAATAGATATGGTATTGAAGGTCAGCAATAAAAAGACAATGAAAATAGGCAGAATCATTGAAAATGTCAACTGTGTTGTGAATGGAGAACCTGTGGAAGAAGTAAAACATTTCAGCTATTTAGGCACTATTTTTAGTGAAGATGGTAAATTAAATATAGAAATAGACAACAGAATCGGCAAAGCTGTATGGTGGGAAGTCAATTGAATAAATTCATATGGAATAAGAGAGAAATTAGTCGGAACACTAAATTAGCTGTATACAAGACAGTGTTCAAACCAGTTTTAACTTATGGATCTGAGAGCTGAGTAAGAAGTAAAACTCTTGACCAAAGACTAGAGACCGCAGATATGAGAGTCCTGAGGAAGATTATAGGCGTGAACAGATGGCATCAATGGCAATATCATATTAAAAACGAGAATATTAGGAAAGAACTTGACATTGTCAGCATCCAGGAATGCGTTACCAGAGCTAATCTCAAGTGGTATGGTCACTTTAACAGAATGGGCAAAGAAAGATTAGCAAAACAAGTGTTCTCTGCCAGGTTGGCAGCAAAACGACCTAGAGGAAGACCAAGATATAGGTGGATTGATACGGTACAAAGTGCCTTAGACGATAGAAATATAATATCTGATAATGTTGACAAGTAACAGACTGATTTGGAGGAAAATTGTAGATAGGAAGTTTGTAATGATGTAATTTTTTCCATGTAGTACTATCTCATATCCTGTACACCCCTTGAGGGTACATGGCAGGAATTTGATGATGATGACAAATTTGGTGTGAAAATTGGCACTAAAAAGACCAAAACTATGACAATAGCCAGGAACATATCTTCATTGGAATTCTGAATGGAAAGCCTATAGAACAAGTAAAATATGTCAAGTATTTTGGCACAGTTTTTAATGAATATGGCAAGTTATATCTGGAAATAGACAAGAGAATAAGCAAAGTTGGTATGGTGGGTTAGCCAGTTGAATAAATATATATGGAATAAGAGAGAAATTTGCTAAACCACATAATAGCGATACACAAGGCAGTGTTGTTTAAACAAGCTTTAAATTATGAATTTGAGATCAAAGATTAGAGACAAGTCCCTAGCTAGTTCTTGGAAAAATTTGGAGCCTGAACAGATGGCATCAATAGCAGAAACGTATTAAAAATGAAAACATTTGGGAGGAACTTGACATTGTTTGCATTCAAGAATGTGTGAGGAGGGCTAATCTAAGGTGGTATGGTTGCTTGAAACAGAATAAATAAAATAAGGTTAGTGAAACAGGTATCAATGGTATTTGATGCTAAGATGACAAGGAAAAGTCATAGTGAAAGACCATAGTAGATTGATTCAGTCAGAAGTGCATTAAAGGTGGGGGGGATTCAAAAACTAACAATGGCTAATACAGTGTGCTCAATTTTCACCTTCTTGTGATGCACTATATTATTAGGTATCCATGAATAATGAATGAATGAAATTGTATTCTGTATTGGCTTAAACTACAAATAAAAATAATGGTTCAGAGTGATGAAATGTCATCCTGGCTGGGATATTGCCTGGTTAAATAAAGTCTTGCCATTTTAATTAGGAAACTAGGGTGAATAGTGAAAAGCCAACTATTGAAACAGATATTATCAGAATTGAAGATAGATACCATCTGTATGAGATATTGTTTGAAAGAAGTAGAACTTATCATGAGAATTATTAGGTGAATCTCTAATGTTACTGAAACGTAAAACAGATGAGATGGCTAAATAATAATGTGATGTGTTTCAACAGTGACATGAAGGTAAACTTCTTGATTAGCAGACAATCTCAGTGGGATGTGTACAAATTTCAAAATGGGAAATTGAATAGGGAAATTATTTGTGCCTACAAATAATTTCACTATTCAATAGGATCTACTAAGGAAGAAGAGTTTATTGGGGTCAGACAGAGGGCAGCTGACATGGAGAAAACAGAAAAAGTTCTTGTTGAAGATCTAAACAGCTGAGAGGAAATGAATACCAGACATAGAAATGTTTTGGGAAAATTTGGAGAAAAAAGTGAAGTTAATAATAATGGTAAATACTATGGATTCTGTTCAGTAGATAGACTAGTCATTACTAACCATGTTCCAACAAAATACTGTATACATATATTCATATGAAGAACACAAATAAGAAAAGGTTTATTCATTATGTTATTGTCAGTAGTGATATGTTTGCATTGATTTCATATACAAGGATTTACAGGGGATTTGAAATAGGATGAACATTTAGTTTGGAGCATGATAAAAATTAATGATACACTTTAAAAAATCTTATTCAAAAAGAAAAAGGCCAAAAGTTAAAAAGAATTGAGTTGAGCAGCTTCACACCTGTAGACTCAAATGTATAAAAATTATTGGACAAAAACAGTTTGTCTGATTTGGTGTGAGTCTCCTGCCATGAGAGCAAGGTTCCTGGATCATCTGACCTGTAGCTTACCCATGGCACTGGTGTACTGTATTGAAAAGTTTACCAATTTTCATGGAGGTAATTTACACTTAAAAAAAAATTGCAACATTTTACCCAACTCCCAATCAAAGCATGTCTTCAGCATTGTATACCACAAATTGCTACTCATTTTCTTTGCAGGCATACCCTAGTAGAATAGAACAAGATTCTTTTCTAGCTGGCCTGGAAGCTTCCTGAATCATTAATGTTAGTGTTAGATTTCGAATGAGGAATTTTCATTTAAAAAATTATTTCATTCAGGATCTAACAAGAATAAAATAATAACTAAGAGATACTGTACTGTGTAGGAAACAAATTGCAAGAGGGAGCATAAATGAATAACTATAATGTAAGGCATGGAGCTCTTATCCCCTTCAATATTGTGGTGAGTGTGACATAAGTGAAATTTCCACCTGAGCTGTCTTCTCTGTTGTTATTGACATCTCCAGTATCTTTTTGTCTGATTTTCAAACTTCTAGTTGTTTGTCCTATATAAGCAAGGTTACACGAACGTGGAATATTGTTAACTCCAGGATGTTTGTTGAAAGGGTTGTGGTCCTCAGGTGTATAGTCACAATGGGGTTGAAAGCTACTTTTATGTCATGAGATTTCAGATTGGCAATTTTGAGAGAAAATCAAAAATCTTTTGTAGATAACAGTATTCTACAAAAGCATTGTGTTGGAAAGAATCAAGAAAACATTTTAAAAACATAAGAGAAAATAAATTTGAGGTGCATATGTTGAATGAGGTCTCAGCTCAGAGACCCCATTCAATGTGGTCTCAGAGAAATCACCAAGATTTAAATGTTGTTTTTAACTTGAAAATCAAATACTTTTGATATAAAAATGAACCATTTTGTTGTTATGTTGACTTCAAATTTCTCACACTTCAAGAATATAACTAAGAAAATTACATATCTTTTAAGTTTCATATCCTCAAATTTTAAGTGTATATATGTAGGTATTAATTTTTGTTTTATAGGAAGTATCATCGGGTTTTGTACTTTGTGATGCCAACAACCCTTGTAGAACAGGAAAAGTGTTTGATGCTCAAGTAAGTAAATTATTTAGAACTAAGGATTAAGAATGTTAGTTATATTTTAAAACTTATTGCTAGTGATGGACAAGCTCTTGGTAGTGGAAATAGTATTTGATGTCCTTAGTTTTGTTTTCAATACTTTTTTTTGAGCATGAGAGAGCTTCACTCACAGAACAAAGAATGCATTCTTTCAGACCTCAGATTGAATTTTTTTTTTTTTCGCCCATCTCTGCACGAGTTGCCAAAAGGTGTCGCACCCTTGTGACACCTTTTGGCAACTCGTATACGGAAATGTGACTTCTGCATTGTTTCAGCCTTGATATCACCTCTGGGTCTGGCTCCCAGTGAAGAGACCTCAATAAAGGTTGAAATCGGTCTGGGTAGTGACCCTTTCCACAATGCATAACATTATACCTGTCCACAAGATGTGCTTTGCATTATGGGATACTAAGGCAAGTGATGCGAAGTCGGTCCACCTTTGCCATGAGTTGTCCCAGTCCTGAAGATACTTCAGGCACAACTTTGTTTGCTTACACTTGGATAAAGGATTAAACCAAATATATAATTTAAGCTTGTACTATTCTTTCCATTGAAAATGTGCATATTTCTTAATTTCAGCTGGCACATCGTATTTCAATTGCACCTATAGTTCATTCCTCTTAAAAAGTGAAAAATACATTTCATGTTTTTGTTGTGCACGATTGTGCATGTCCATCAGGTGGATGCTTGCTTGACTATATGACATGTTATGTGGTTGTTCTACAGAAATTTGTTGGTTTCCACAGTTAATGAAGTATATATGTATTCGTAATGAAATTTGGATTTTATGATTATAGAAGACTTCATCTACAGAATCAACAATAGAGAAAACAAAGGCAATCACTGCAGTGGTTTTTGTTTTTTAATTTTGTTGAGTGTAGCTACATCAAAGTTTCAAAACGTATACTAGTTGTACGAACTGCTGTGAGCGTATATAATTAAAAAAATACAGCAATCCCTCGATTAGTGCGTCTTTTTTTTTCGATACACAAATTCGATTAGTGCACCTATATACATCTTAGAAACAAATGTTACAGATTTTAAAAAAAAAAAAAAAAAAAATTTCGATCTATACATTTTTTATGGCTAACTATTTTAAAAAATCACTCACCAGAATTAAATAATTTAGTTACCGATTTGAAACATTTTACAGAGTTATTTCTTAATGGCATGCTACACTATTTCTAAGTACGGTATGTTCCAAATTTACTGCCAAAATTTATGTCGTCTGCTTTACATAGCATTTTGCTGATCATATCTCGTGCAATTGTTTTCCGTACCTTTTTTTATTTTAAATTATTTCCCTAACCTTTAATCATGAGTAAAAGAATTAGTGAACAAAAAAGTGGAAGTGTGAAAATGATTTGAAAAGTAATCTAATTGGAAGAATAACTTGAAATAATAAAGACAAATGAACAAGCCGAGGGTCCGCCTGGTTAGCCTAGTGGTTATGCGCTTCGCAACCATATACCTGGGGAAGGAGTGTCCTAGGTTCGATTCCTGTCGGTGACGTGAGGAGCTGAAGGATCTTCCTCAGCCATAGCCAAGTTAGCCAGTCTTGGTTGTGGACAGCAGGGTTTTTTCCTCAGTTTATTCTGAAGTTTTTCATCCCGCAAATCAGGCAAACTGGCCTTGAGAACTTAACGCAACAGGCCATAGGATATACCGGGGCATAGGGCTGACCACCTTATCCTCTAAACTGATTGAGGTCCGATGATCAATGGACCCTCGACACCGCAAGGTAAAAGAGGGTATAAAGAAGATGAGATGATGAGGTGAACAAGCTGAGTCCAGAGCAATGATAGGAAAAGAACACAAAAATGAATTAACTATAAGAGCCGTTTTAAGCAAAGCTGCTGAATACAAAAGAAAGGTAAGGCTGCTTCAAGTTCATCATGCTTGCATGCATTCAAAATCAAAGTGTTATAACGATTGAATTAGAGAGACTTCTTTCTACATGGATGGATCGAACATTGTAACCCAAAATGGATCCCACTAAGCACTGACCCTATTAAATCAAAAGCATTAAGTCTCGTTGCAACCCTGAAAGAAAGGGCTATCAATGATGGAAAGGAAGAAGAAGCATTCCACGCTAGTGCTAGGTGGTTTGAGCATTCCAAAAAAAAAAAAAAAAAGAAATAGCCTACATAAAGTTCTTTATTAGAACTATATATATGATGTCGATGAAATGGCATTTTTTGGAAGCCAATGCCTTCCAAGACTTTTCTGCCAAATCAGAGAAATCTTGGCCTAGTTATAAAGTCACAAAGTTGAATGAAATTACTGCTACCAATGTGCAAGCTGTTTGCAAGCACATTCTTCCACATTGCACAAATGATTTTAGAGGCTCTTCCAATGAATTAAGTTAATTAGATCTTTTAATTTCAGTTAATTAGATTTTTTTTCATGTAGTACTATCATATCCTGTACACCCCCTTAAGAGTACATGGCAGGAATTTGATGATGAGATCTCATTCTGAGAAATTGAGTGATTCTGACTTGCTAAATTAAGATCCTGAAGAATATGAATACTATGAAGAAAATTTAATCACTGACAAGCCCAAAGAGATTTCACAGAAGCAATTTGAAAATATTTTTCGTACAATCGAAGTTTCTAAGTAGCAATGCTTAGAAGCTGACCCTGATGAAGAGATTAGCAGTAAAATTTGCAGAAGTAGTAGAAGAGGCAATGGGGCATACTGTCAGTTGTATGAAAAAAAAAGAAACAGAATGCCCGCAAAACTACGTTTGCCCAATTCTTTGTTAAGAAGTAGAATAATAAATTTATATTCTGAATATGTTTTATTATCTTTCAACTTCATGGGTTTCCTTTAACTAGGCCCTGAGACATACCCTAATTCTTTTATAAAAAAGATAAAGAATCAAAACAGAAATTTGAGGAATGATTTATACTTTTTCCCATAGGTTATTATATTCTATTAGTGTGCTTTTGATTAATGCATCTGCTTTCAAGAACGCATTAGGCGCATTAATCGAGGGATTGTTGTACATCTAAATAATGGATGGAAATGCAACCATAATCAGTCTTTCTTAGCAACTAATCCCTCGGTCTCCCTCTCTGGACACAAAGATAGACTAACCATATTTACCCTATATACAGAGTGGTTGAAAATTCCATGTACAAACTTTGAGGGAAGGTAGAGAACATCAAAATCAACCATATTCACATAGGAAAGCATGAACGGAAATGCTACCTGAAAGTGATATAGGTAGCACTGTTCAGCAGTGGGGCTTCCTCAATCAAGTGCTTTCGATGCCGTACGAAGAACATGTATTGTTTTACGAATGCTGAGATGGCAGACGTGCATCTCATTTACCATATTATGTATCCAACTACTATTGAACCGTTCAGTTACGCCTAATAAAGTTTTTTACACTACTTACTGCCTTGTGCTATTTCTGTATCTTTGTATCCCTGTTAGTACCTTCTGGTGGCATTTCCGGTCATGCTTTTCTATTTGAATATGGTTGATTTTGATGTTCTCTACCTCCCCTCAAAATTTGTACGTGTAATTTTGAATCACCCTGTATATATATAAACCATATATATGTATATTAATGGCACTGCATGCCCATTTCAGTTGGGTATACAAAAGTAAGATTGCATTTTGATTGATGTATGCAAGTTTTAAGTGTATACAGCTAATTCTCTTTCTGCCTGGCTTTTTTTTTTTTACATGATTTTGAAATAATACAGTTTAGAAAACAAAAGCAATTCTAATTTTACATGGAATATTTTGATTTAACATGGTTAAAATTGTGCTTATTTTAAAAATTTATGTTTGAATTCAGTTCTGTTTAAAAGGATATTTCCATTATAATTATCATTTCCTAGTCCGGTACATATGTACTTAAACTTGAATTTTGGGAATTCCCCCCCCCCCTTGATGTTGTAAATATTGGGGATTACTCTTTACGCTACAGAATGTAGACAAATGCCAAGTAGAACTTTCATCACACTATCACAAAAAAGTGTTGGTGGCTTAAAGCTGCTAAGGATCGTGGGATTATTATTTTGCAGTAATGTTGAGGAGATCGTATATTAAAACCATTATTCATTAATCGATCCCTAAGACTGAAGGCAATGAAAGGTTTGGATTTTAACACGTTGCCATGTTAAAATATTTTTAAAATGGCAATGTGTTTCTTTTTATTTGCCTTCCAATGCACTGGAAGGCAAATAAAAAAAAAAAAAAAGATTGGGTTAGAAAAGAAATTTTTAATGGATGGTTCCATCAATGTTTTGTTTCAGAAGTTAAATGCTATTTGATGGAAAAAAATATGGACTTTAAAGTTTTATTGATTATAGACAATGTGCATGTCCATCCTGATTTAGAACACCTGAATGTGGAATGGTGTTTTATTCAACCTAGTTCAACATCCTTAATACAGCTACTAGACCAGGGTGGTGTGATCGCTACCTTCAAAACTTACTACATAAGAAGAACATTCCAATACATTTTGGATAAACTAGATAAGGATAATTTACTGAACAGTTATTGTTGTGAGGAAAAAATTTTCTATTTTGGATTGCATCAAACTTACTAAGTTGGCATTATCAGAATCGAAACCATTAACTTTAAATGCATGCTGGAAAACTACTTGGTCAGAATGTGTGAAAAAGAAAAACCCTGTACCTTTGCATAAAAAACTGAATATCCCAATATCATCAGATTAGCACATGCAGTTGGCAGAGAAGGATTTGATGATTTTTCGTATGCAGATATTGATAGTTGACAAGGCTGTTAGTGATGACGAAATAATAAAAACTGTCATTGGGAATCTCGATGAAAAAGAAAAAAAGTGATGATGATAAAGATATTCTACCCACTCACAGGATTAATTAAAGAAAGTCTCCAAATGGCTAGTAAAATTGCTAGGTCATTTTCTCACACATGATCCAAATACTGGATGAGCTGAACAGTTTAAACATGAACTGAAGTCATGCATGGTGTGATATGAAGAATTATCAAAGATCTAGTCAAAACAGGATTTCAACAATTAATGGTTCCAGAGTTCGTGGTAAAAAAATAAAAAAAAAATCAACCTTCAGAATTATTGGAAATTAGTGCTAATTTAGTTCCTTTTACTGAAGAAAACGTTTCGCCATTGCAGTATGAACAGGATGGCCAGAGTGTTTCAAATGATTTAATTGCAGCCTCACACAAAGGAATGCGACTACTCTCAGAAAGTGACTGTGAATAAAATTTAACTAATAATCATATGCACAGGTGTATTTGGACCTTTTCGAATTTCTGTTTTATTAGCTACACGCTATTTTCTTTAAGAGATGCATATGTGTGTGTGTGCGCGCGTGCATACACGTGTGTTTTGTTTGAAAATAACTTATTGTTCGTATCGGGTTTTCACATCTGGAACCATTCTTCTATTTTTTCATGTGCACTATTCTTTTTTTACATGACTTTTTCTGGAACCAGTCTACCGTGTAAATGGACAATTGGGTGTATATCACATCAGTGCTCATCTTAATTAGTCACTTACTCAGTGTGCGTAATTTTAGAGAGTAAGTTTCTAAAAATTTATTGTTATATTACAAATCTGATGTATATATAAGTGGGCATTTGCATGAGAGTGTCAAAGTTGTAACAAGGACACCAGTGAATGAGTATCATGTGAATTGTTGTCAGTGCTATGTGTGAGTTGTTGAAGCATTGTCTCAATGTGTGATGTACTCTTACATCAAGAAAAACAACCTGGAAAGCACCTTCCTAAACTTACAGGTTGCTTTAAGAATTTATCTAATGCTGCATATAACAAACTGAGGCTGAAAGGAGTTGCTCAGTTCTAAATTGAGTGAAAAATGCAAAGAGATTGTTCTTAGAGAGAGAGAATAAAGTAAATTTGCTGGTGGTTCTCTGAAAAAAAAAATACATGACTTTAAAAATGAATTTCTCAGAATTGATTGATATCTTTGCATGTGCTTAATTGAGAAAGAAACCTTTTTTTATGTTGGAAAAGGGGGGGGGTGTACATTAAACCTAAGATTTTGTAAAATAAATGCTTTTTTTCGGAAATAAATTGGGATTTTATTTTTGAGGGAGGTGTGTAAATTAGCCAACCCATCTAAAATCCATTTTGTTAGTATATCAGTGTTTGTAAGAAGTTTCAGAAGATCTGATTTGATATTTCTGCATTCTTTCATATAAGTTTTATTTGAGTAACAATTCTCAGCCTAATTCACATTAGGTTGCCCTCAACTTTGTTAACGTGTTAATTGACAATGCTGATTGCTTCGACAGTCGATTTAATCAGCTTTAGCAAATTATTCAAGTTATAGAGCATTTGAATACTGAAGTAGTTGATTAAATTTTCATTACAGTTATCATTAAGAAACTCTTAAATAAACTTACTCTTAAAAATCAACATTGAAACCATGGCAAGCAGTGAGTATCAACATCCAGAACTAATCCCACCTCATGTCCCAGTTAACTTTTTATTTCTATTGCAAAAGACTGTTGCACACAGTTGAAACCTTAAAATACTTAACTACACCATGAACATTTTGAATATTTTCATTTAAATCATAAGCCTTTGCTAATTCATATTTGTTAATGACTAATTCTTCTTCACCACTGTCTTAGAAATCATCTACGTCACCAAAGTTATTCTCCGAACAGTCTTCATGAAAAGTGGTCTTTTGATAGAGAACATTACAAACAGCTAAATGTTTGTTGATGCATAAATGATACAGAACTTCATGGTTCACAATCATAATTTTTACTATGATGGTAGCACTGCGGCCAGCCGATTAACGATATTCATTTCAGAATGGATATTGAAAGTGCTGAAATGATTTCTGACCATTTCTACCAGATGATATGCTGAACACAAATTATAAATTTAAATTCAAGCCAAGATTGTAAATTTTGCTATTATATCTATGCAGGTTAATTTGGAAATATCTTATTTTTGTGCTAGTCCATTCATCAAGGTTGAGACTGAATCTCTGATTTTCCTGTAATTTTCTTTGGAATGACACCATCTCTGTTTTCTTTTCTCATAAATAAATATCATGAATTAATCTCTCTCTTTCAGGATCTTAGGAAGCTTATAAATCTGACCTTGTTATGCTTTCTTGAATAAAACTTGATTTTGTGATTACTCTTATTGATATATTATCAATTGCAGCCAGTTCAGAAACAATTGCTCTAAAGTCTTTTTTTACCCATACTTTGTTCATCATTTAGTGCATTCAGCTTCTGAATGTACTACTCTTGAAAAATTAAAAAAATTCTTAGTTTTTTTTTTTTTGTTATTTTTAATTTTTTATCTGCTTCCCCTTTCTAAACAATTTGGTAAATTAAAAAAATTTTCAAAGATACTCAAAGATTAACATGTTCACGACTGCATGCCACACATATGCTATGCTTAATTTCTTCAATGCTGGCTGGGAGAATAAACATTGTAGTCACATATATGTGAATACTGTCACATATATGTGAATTACACACTCATATTACCTTAATTTTTTTTTTTTTTAATTTTTATTTTGAATGTGAAGAAAATTAATTAGGGGGGTCACTTATGGGTCAAAGTCAAATAACTGGGAGGAGACCTCTTCATCGCCTTTAAGAAATGCAGAGAACTGACTGGGGCTTCTGACCTAATGTCCAATCCTCACTTTCGTGTGGTGCACCCTGTTAGTAGGTAACTACTAGGTACTGAATGAACAAGGATTCATTAGCAATTTGAGACTATTATTATTATTAAGTTAGTAATAAGAAAAGCCTCATTGACTATGTCATTGTTGATAGTGATATTTTTTTGCTGGTTCAGGATACAAGAGTGTACAGATGATTTGAAATTAGAAGTGACCATTACTTAATGCTAAGTAGGATGAAATTGAATATCACATTAAAAAGAACAGTATATAAGAAAGTTTTAAAAAGAATTAAAGTTAAGCATCTTTTACAGGTCAAGTGTAGACTCAACTATACAAATATTATTGGGGGGGGGGAATTACACAATTTGAAAACAAGAACCAAGCTTTGTACTGTTAGTGGCAAACTCTGAAGAAAACATCGATTGATTCAGTTTGGGAGGTATGTGACAGAGTTGTCTGCAAAGATAGAAAAATAAGAACACCATGGTGGACACATGTCAATAAGAAGTCCTGGACAAAAAGAAAGCATGCAGAAAGTGTCCATAGCCAATAAGTCGTCAAATGCCCTTAGAGAATACAGAGGAAAATGTAAGAGAGCAAAACTTATGTGTACAAGTAGCTCAACAAAAGTCATGGGAAGACTTCAGTAAGAATATAGAAAATAAATATCAGGAAAGTGGCAAAATGTTTTGGAGATTATTGAAAAAAGGATTCAAAGATGATAAAAGTGACATGGAAACTGAACATAATCATATTCTAGACATCTGAAGTAATTATTTTGAAAGACTGTTAAATGAAACTAGCAGTGAGAGAACTGTAGTAGAAAATTTTCAAGAGAAATGCAAACAAGAATAAATATCAATACTAAGGTAGAAAGCCAACAAAAACTTGAAATGTGGAAAGGCTGCTGAAGTAAATGAGATTTGACCTTAAATATCAAATATGGAGGCATAAAAGTTTTGCAGTGGTTATGCTGTGTAATTCAGAGTACCTGATCAGGTCAAATTCCAGATGATTGAAGTGTTGCTCTCATAGTTTCCATATATAAAAGGAATAAAGCTGGATGCCAGAATTTGAGGAATTTATCTATTAAGTGTTCAAGTAAGATTTATGCAAGCATACTTGAAAAGAGGTTGAGAAAAGTTGTGGAAGAGAAACTTGGAGAACAGGCTGGTTTCAAGCCCAAATAGAAATGTCAGATTAAGGCAGATAGTTGAGAAATCTTGGAAATATAACAGGGATCTAGATTAAGTTTTGTAAATATAAAAAAAGGCATATGACAAGGTGCCCAGAGAAAAGCTTTTCAAAGCACTTCAATTATATGGGGTAAATGGAAATTTATACAAAGCAATACATAGTCTATATGTAAGTTGTCAGTCAGCAGTTAGAATTGAAGGAAATATGGGAAGATGATTTTATATAAAATCACTTGTAAGACAAGGATACACATTATTTCCACTCTTATTCATCATATATGGATTGCATTATAAAAGAAAGTGGCATTAAACCTGATATCAAAATTGGAGATATCACACTCAGCTCTTTGCTTTGTGCAGATGATAATGTACTCCTAAACATATCTGCAGGATTCTCTAACTAAATTACATAACAGCATAACAAATTTTTGCATGAAAATCAGCAGTAAAAAGACCAAAACTGTGAAAATAGCCAGGAAAATAGAAAACTTCATTGGGATTCTGAATGGGCTGTGCTTAAATAGCTGAACAAGCTATTTAAGCACAGGGTTTTAGTGAAGGTAGCAAATTAAATTTGAAAATAGACAACAGAATAACCAAAGCTGGTGGGGAGCCAGTTGAATAAATTTATATATTTTATATGGAATAAGAGAGAAATTAGCCAAAACACAAAACTAGCAGTATACAAGACAGTGTTCAAACCAGTTTTAAGGTATGAATCTGAGAATTGGGTTAGAAATGAAGCACTTGATCAAATGAATAGAGAGAGTTGTGAGAAAAATTAAAAACATGAACAGGTGGCATCAGTGGTAAAATAATTTGAAAATGATGATATTAGAAAGAACTTGACATTGTTAGCATTCAAGAATGTGTGAGCAGGACTAAATCTGAGGTGGTATAGCCACTTAAATAGAATGGCTGAGGAAAGGTTAGCAAAACGGATGTTTGATACCAAGATGGTATATCAGACACCTGTTTTTGATGGTAGGAAAAAGAACCAGAGGAAGACCAAGGTCCAGATGGATTGATTCAGTCAGAAGTGGCTTAGAAGAATTAATAGAACAATATTGGAATGCTGTAATAGACTAATTTGGTGGAAAATTGATAGGAGTTTAATAGTAAAGTAAATTTAATCCATGTAGTGCTGTCATAGAAGCTTGAATGCCCCTTGGTGGTACATATCAGGAAATGAATGTTAGTCTTGTGAAATGAAATTTTTGAATTATTGAATCATGAATGTATTAAAATATAAAGAAGCAAGATAAGATTGGATATTTTCTAAATGAAATTCAATATTATATGTAGCATTAAAATTTAGATATGACAATAAACAGATCATTGTTAGTAACTGGTAAACAAGAAGTGCAAGTATCTGCAAAATTAAGTTTTTTTTTGTGATTGTTGATATGTGCTAGCCTTGTAAGCAAAGTGGTTAACATATCCACTCTCATCCATGTTCACGATAGGATTCAAACCTGTAGCCTGAATCCTATCGTGAGCATGGATGCTTGTGATTGTACTTGGTGGGAGATAATTTTCATCTCCTGGTATGAGATCACAATGCCACTTATTGGAGACCTGAAATGGCTTGGAAATTTTTATGTTTGATCTCTAGGGCATAGTTTCTGGATTATGTAAAAATAAAATATAAGGGAAAAATATAAAAAAATAATGGGGGAAAAAAAATCCTTACCACCCATGGTATTAATAGGAGTGTGTAAAAGTATGTTGACTTTGTCATTTCTTATAAGGCAGAACACCAGAATAAGATAACATTTATTTTAATTGACAACACAACATTTCATTCTAATTGCATGGGATTTCTTCAAGCATAAACATATAAACTAGTAAACTATTGGGCAAAAAAGTAAGGACTGTTTTGTAGTTATATAAGAGACTAGTGTTATTGTAAAATATTTCTAATTGTTCAGAAAGTTGTGTATATTTACACATTCACATGAATGTGTTTAGCTAATGAAGGCTAAGATGTATTTAGATGTTTAGGATCTAATGCCATTTCCAAAGACGCCCAGATTTTTCTCTCCATTGTATCATATTTATGGTGTAATAGTTTGTATTTATTCCACAAAACCTTGATGTCTCATTTGCAAAGCGCCTTGTGGGTCAGCTGAAGAGAGCACATGTGATGACAAAGCTGAGGCTTTACTCCTATGGTATATCTCGATTGTGGTCTTCAATACACTATTCAGTTGATTTTTCTGTCTGTCCATGGTATGATGACCGGCAATTGCACCATAGCCGATAAATACCCAGATATTGGACTGAGTTATGTCAAGGTTTTGTGGATCAGAGTAGGGATCTCATCTTGATAAAGGGGGTAAATACTATTTGGATTTTATGTTCTTTTAAGTATTTTTGTTAGTTTTATGGAAATAGAGTTAATATATGGAAGCGTGATGAATCCTCTTTTCTTCATTAGAAATGTCTCTGGTCTTATGTCCATTGAGTAGTCTGGATGTGATATGGTCATTATAGCCATTTTGAAGGAAAGTATTTCTTAAATATTGAAGTTCTTTGGCTTGTTCATCCTTGTCAGTGATGAGTTGACAGGCTCTAACTCCTAGTGTGGAAATAATACCCAATTTTGAGGTCTATAATGAAGGGAAGAGGCATATGGTTAAGTCAGTAAGTGTAGGCATTCGAAATATACTTTTAATTTACCTGATTCTTTAGTTAGTAGAAGTTCCAGAAATGGGATTGAATCATTAGATTCTGATTCATAGGTGAATTTTATGTTAGGGTGTTGACGATTTAGGTACTTATGAAAAGCAGAAGTGAAGATAGTCTGTGGTTGCAGAATAAGAATATATCATCAATGTACCTTTTCCATAATTTTGGTTTTTGATGGTATTCTTCAATGATCTTGTTTTCAGATGTTTCCAGATAAAGATTTGCTAAGACTGGCAAAAGAGCACTGCCCATGGCTTGACCAGAGTTCTGTTTGTATATTGTATTTTTATATTTGAAGTATCCAGATGAAATACATTGTTTGAAGGGTGCCGTAACCTTCTTAGAGAATTTATCTTGTAGCAGTGTAAGTAGATCATCAGGAGGAACATTGGTGAACAGATTAACTACATCCAAGCTTGCTAAAGTGTCATGTCCATCAAGGATAATATTGCTGATGCTTTGAAACAAAATGCTTAGTTTTTAGCAAAGGATGGTGATTGTCCTCTCAAACCCTTTAGTAGTTTGGCAAGACGGTATGTTGGAGAAACTATCCCTTCTACTATTGGACATAGAGATGTATCTACTTCATGAATTTTAGTTGTCCCTTGTAGTTGTGGAGGAAGAGAGTGAAAAGATCAGAGAGCTAGTCTGGTTTCTCTGTTAAACTCATAGGTTGTTTTCAAAAGATTATTGGTATTGATTTTGAAGCTCTTTAGTAGAGTCATGATCCATAACGGAGTAAGTGTCAGTATTAAGAAGCTGCCTAACTTTATAGTCATAATCATCTGAGTCAAGGATAACTGTAGTGTTTCCTTTGTCTACAGGCAGGATCACTATGTCAGAATTGTTTGCAGGGTATCGAGAGCATCTTGTTCTAAAGGTGGAAGATTATCAATAGGAAGTTTTGCTTATTTATGACAAGTACTGATTTGATATATATATAAAATCATTTTGGACTTGAGTATTATATGAAGTTAGAGTAAAAATTACTCTAACTTCGTTAACTCTAAAAATTAACTCTCCAACTCGAGGTACTTGGATTCAAACTCTAATTATAGCCAATGGGATAACGATAAAAATCATCTGAAACATGTATTGAAAAGCACATCAGAGACACTAAGACCCAGAAACTTGAGGCCACACTTATCTCAATATATGTGCCTATACCCCAGAGGAGTATATAGGTTACAATAATAAGTATTACATTAAAAAAAAATTTTTTTTTAAAAGTGACTATTTTACTTTAAATTAGTCTTATCAATCAGCATTGCAATTCTGTGAGATCTTATTTTTCAGTCTTCCAAGCCTCACATGCTCAGATCTTGCAAAAGACTGTTCATAGCATACTGTCATCAAAAACCTGTTCTGCTAACCTTTCCCATTTTGCAACATTAAGTGCTACATTCCAGACTTTAATCTTTCACACTTCTACAGAGTAACTATACTTTGAACACAAGAGAGCATACACATGGGTTCAACAATATGCATATCTATAGGTCTGTTTTAAGTGACCAGAATAATGTCTGGTACAATATTTTAATACTAGTGCTCTACTGTATCATATTCTCCAGTGAACTTCTTTAATTTTGTACATTAATCCTTTGTAATAAGGACAAAACTAGTCACATCAGCTATTCTTCCTCTCTCTCTCTGTGTGTGTGGTGTGGTGTGTGTGTGTGTGTGTGAGACATTGGTACATGTAGATGTTTACTGAGATGGAATAATTTATGACTAAATTAAGTATTCCATCTTGTATACAGATCACGTTTCTAAGAGGGTTAAGTCAGAGCTGTAATCTTAAGACTGGAGTGGACAGGATATTAGGAATTTAAATTTGATGTATACAAATGTGTGTGCAGTTGATGGATGAAGAGATAATTTAATGTAAAGAGTTAGGAATTTTGGTTCATAGTTCACTTGGCAGAAGAAAGAGATTTCACTGCCTTTTGTATATAGAATCAGATCATTACTGGATTATGGTTTACAGGTTAAGTCACTTCAGTTTTTTCACAAATGTGAAGAGAATTGAGGTTATTTGGGGGGGGGCTCAAAAGTGCATGGAGAAATTGTATCATGATTGAGCGAACTGGTAATTTTAATTTGTTAATTTTGTCTGATGGAAGAGAACTTAATTTATAAGTTAGTCAGGATAAATACAGAATTAATAATAGAAAGATCTATTGCATTTATGTTGTTGAAATTTTATGTTTAGTCTGGAGTAGAACTAAATTACCTAGTCCTCCCCCCCCCCCCAAAATCCAAAATACTACTAATGTGCTATTGGCTTAGCCTTTGGGTAGGCGGGATTCTCACACACACATACTTCTTATGAATCTATATATATAGAGAGAGATTCATAAGAAAAGGATGATGTGGAACAAATACTGTGTGCATAACAATGATGTCAGTTATGAAAATTATACAGAGCAAAGTAAGAGTAACAACTGTTGTATGAAAAGCTTAGTCTGTGTATGAAAAGAAACTGGCTCTGCTAGTTAAAGACAACTCCAAAGAATTCTATCACTCTTCTGCATCTGTCAACCTTGAACCATCTGCAATCCTTCTTTTACTTGCAGCATAATGATGGGCGTCTGTTCAATTAATGGGCACCCATTAATTGAACAGGTGCCCATTTTTCTGTAAGCTCTCAATCTGGTATATGCAACATTACACTTACTGTGATCTCTTCACTGGATGAAGAAACTCAGGTGTATGAGAAAGAGATATTAGAACTGTTGCACTAACTGAATAAGAATTTGGCAGTATGTAGTAAGATATCAGCACAGATGCTAAAGAGTATTCAGCTGAACTGGCTATTCCTTTCACCAGGCTGTGTAATATAATTTGAGTCTCAGAACAGAGCAGATTCTGCTGGAGTGGAAAGAATGTATGGTAATCCCATTACAAGAGGATGGTGCAAAGACTGATGTATCCAACTATTGACCTATCAGTATCTCTGGAGTTGTGATGAAGATTTTGGAAAAGCTGATAACTGCTCACATTCAGAAATGTATTGACAGAGAACTCTATTTTGCACAAACAGCATTAAGGAAGGTTATGTTTGAGCAACTTGCTCACATTTTATAATAATATTACCATTGAGTTAAACAATGAGAATGGATACACCATGATACTTTATGATTTTGCTAAGGCTTTTGACAGAATACAACATGGCTGTTGCATAAATTGGAGAATATGGGATTGGATTATAAAATATTAGCAAGGATAACAGAGAATGGCTGACTGGCAGATATTAAAAAGTGGTATTTGGCTGATATGAGCCTGCAAGATTTAAGATAACCAGTGTACATTAATGACATTGGGAAGGATTGACTGGCAACATACAGCTATTTTCTGATGATGCAAAGATAGACAGGGTAACCAGGAATGCAGCTGATATGCAGTATTTGCAGAATGATTTGGCATTCTGCAGTTCAACATTAGTAAATGTAAAGTCATGCTCTTTAGTGTGATTAGATATCCACTATCATATTATATTGGTGGTGTTAATAATTAGTTTTTATTTAAAGCTTTTTATATAGAGGATATTATCATAATATTATTCCTACCAGCTGCACCATTATTTAAATATAGGATTTTTTTTTAATTATTTTAATCCTGTATATAGAAATGATCTCTGTTCAACAATTCTTTTTTTTATTTATTTCCGAGTGTACCTATATATTATATTGCACAAGGGTTCACTCTGATTGGTGCAATGACCTCTTTTTTACTATTTCTTTCAGAATCCAAATAAATCATTGACTCAAAACCAAAATGCAAAATAAACACATTTAATAAAACAAAAACAATATATATACTCTTCAAACAACTTTACATAACTATAACTAACTACAGAATTAATTGAATCCAAGGCCTTTTTAAAAATAAACTTACACTTAAGACTAGACTAAACACAATGACAGTTTGCACAATGACAAAATGTTCATAGTCAGTTTCTTTCTCTGTTAAGGCCCTTTTCCGAAGATAAAAGACTTTATTCTTCATTTTCCCAGGATCCTTTTTCATCTCATGTAGCACACATTAATTCTTCCTAATTCTTTCTCTTTTTAGTAGAAATAATAGATCTGATGTCCTTAATACAGATGAAATTTCCTAATCAGAGTTTTCTGGAACATTCTTTTAGAACATAAACGGCAACTTCTTCTTTTATTCACTGATGTTTATTGGCAGTCTTAACTCTTCCATTTAAAAGAATTTACAGTTCTACAATTCCCTTTTCGGAACCTACTATAAATCTTTCAATTAGCGTTTCCTCCAATATTCCTTTTAAAACACCTATAGCAATATTTCCCTTTTATTTATCAATACTTATTCCACTTTAAACTTAATAGTTCCACGATTCCTTTTTAGGAATATGCTATTAATTTTCCTCTGACTGTCACATAAAAAAACTCAATTTTCTTCGAATCTAAATGTCTGTGTTCTAACTTTCTCTCCGAACACTGTCTTGTTTACTCTCTTGTTGCTTCGATACCGAACTTGTCAGCTGTCAATCACACATCAAACTTCTTGGCGAACATGTGCATTGCATGAAAATGCAAGTGAGAAACAAAGTATAATGGCTGACACGGTGTCTCCATTAGCGACAAGAGAATGCCTTCATAACACCCAAAACTTAATATTTTAAACTACAACAAATTTGTTTAAAGTAACACAACTATTCAAATCCAGTAAGTACATAAATTTTTAACTGCTTTACATATCATTTTTGCCAAAACAATTTCAATAACGGGCACATCACAAGTGCCGACAATGCATGTTATGAAACTAAAACTAATAAACATACTAGCATAACCAATACGTAAAAATATTCAGAATTTTAAATTATGATTATTTTTACAGTGGGATTATGCTAGAAGAAACTGATCAGTATAGAGTTTTAGCAGATAGAAATTTGAGGTTCAAGGGCCCATATTGCAAATAAGATTGCAGATACAACTCAGAGTATAATTACAATGCTGAAATGACATGTAAAGATAAGGAAGTCATTTTCAATATCCTTCATAATCATAATCAATATCCCACAATCCTGATATCATTTTTATCAGGATTGTGGGATATTGATTATGAAGACAAGATTGAGAATCTTGTCTTCATAATAGACAAGAGATAGACTAGCAAACAGGAGAAAGAGGGGTTATGTGATTGTGTCTTATAAACTTCTGAAAAGGTCATACAGGATTTCAATAGATGGAATTTTTCATTTTATGGAAGGTGGGGAAAGGACAAGAGGGCATCCTTGGAAGTTGAGAATGAATAAGAAGGGACTGAGAACTAGATTTTTCTCTCATAGAGTGGTTTCTGCTTGGAATGGATTGACATTGGATGTTGTATATATGCAAGCAGTGTGAATGAATTTAAGAACAAGTATGACAGCTGGTGCAGGTAATGAGTCCTTCACTCCCTGGAGGTCTCATAAATTAGCATGTTTTTGTGCATTGTAATTATAACAGCAATCAGCTGATTAGTTTGTGAGTTGCATTGGTTTTATTATTTTGTTTAAAACTTGTTATATTTATTAATTAGTCAAAGAAATGCTTTTCATTCATTCATTCATTCAGGTTATGTTTATAAGTTATTCGTTTATAATTTTTTTCATTTTATGTAGGACAGAAAAATTGTAGAAATTTATTATTTATCCTTTTTATTTTAGGTGGTAATCCTAGAACACAAGTCCATCATCTGTCCGGGGTACAGTGCTGTGCTTCATATCCATGCCTCAATAGAGGAAGTAGCAGTTAAGGTAAACATTTATCATTTATTGTGATGGTTTTGGGCTGGGAGTTCTCCATATGGAAATTAAGGCTACCTTGCTTCCAAGATTAACTGCGCATGAGGCTGCAACATTTCAGTTTTTGTCTGTTAGGTACATAAGGTCTTTGACTGGTTTGTCTAGGGGTTTTGAGAAAAACCAAAATTTTTGAGAGAAATATATAAATGTAAGTAATAGAGTAGTTTCTAAGTTCAGGGGATAGTTCCAAGTATTAAGACAGCTTTTTTGTCTGTAGGCTTCTGTTGTTGCATTCTGTATATTAATAATGACTAATGTATGATTGCAGTGAAGGTCAATTTTTATTTTGATCTACAAGTTTCTTAAACTGGTGCAGTCTGCTTGGCATCATAGAAACTATTTAAGGGAACTTTTCTTTTTTCTTTCTTTTTTTTTTTTTTTTTTTTTTTTTCATCTTAGAATTGAAATCATTCGTTCTTAAAAAGAATTTCCTGTATTAATTCATAATGAATTTTTTTAAAAATACTGTAAACACTTAATATAGCTTTATAATCTTTTCCTTCTTCAGCAATCAATTTGGTTATATCTGGAACACAATATCTTAAATGTTCATCTGTTAACACTTGAGCACAGTGACATGCTGCCAAGTTACTTATATGTTAAGCCAAATGGTTTGTTACAGCAAAGTAACTTGGCAGTATTACAATGCTATATGCAAATGATCAGATTATATTAAAAGCCGATGGAGATGATCTACAAAAATCAATGCTCTGATGAGTCATCTTCATTGGCTTTTATATAATTTGATCTGGTTAGTTTGCCTAATTCTCATCAAGAATTAGGCATTTATTTGTCTATTCTGGCTTCACTGGTCTTTTAATCTTGAAAGTGGTCCCTCCTCCTCTCTCTCCATTCAGTCTTATTTATTCACATATCTTTTGCTAGCTGATATCTTTTCATGCTACATTAATGCTCTTTCCATTTCTTTCTATATTTCTTTCTATATTCCTTGATCTTTTCATTTAATCTATAAATACCTAACTCTCTTCTGATGTCATTTTTTTATATGATCTAATTTTGTGCATCCATTAATGTTTTTAAAAATCTCATTTTTGCTGCCTGTATTCTACTTTGATCCTTCTTTTTAACAATTCATATTTCTGAACCTTATAATAGTGGCCATTACTTTAGAGCATTTAAGTTGTTTCTCATCTTTGTTTTTTTTTTATTCATTATCCTTTTACTTGTTTTACAGATTCTCTGAAATTTATTTATTTTTTCATCTATATCTTACTTTTAGATGTTAATTATCATTAGATATTTTGTTGTATTGTGTCAGACTTTTTTATGCTATAAATAGACTGCAAGAACTAGTTTTCGCATTTTCGTGCTGAGATTGCTGTGGCTAATTATGTGCAGTTCTTTTAGCTATTCCTCTTGTGAAATAGCTAAAAGGGTGTCCTGTAGTCGATCTACTGTGGCAGTATGGCCACTGTTGAAAGTGAAAGAAGCCAGATCTGATGAAAGGAAGAAAGAACACCATACCAAGATCTAGTTCAAAATCCCATTTCAGTTCTCCAGGAGAGCCGAAACGAGACTGGGAAGAACAAATGGGAGGTGTGGCAAGCTCTGTAACTGTCAGGAGGACTTATTCAACAGAAACTGATAGCCAGGTTCTCTAAAAAGAAGTGCTTGTTAACCAAAAAAATTAGATTGAAAAAAAAAAAAAAAAGAGCATGGCAAATGAACCCCTGATCAGTGGAAAAGAATAATTTTTCTAACAAGAAAAAGTTTAACCCGCAGGATACTGGCGGCGACATACAATTCGAAGATGATCAGGGGAAAAATTCAACACTGACTGTCTAATGTCAATGGTCAAATTCTCCACCAATCAGATGATCTGGACTGCATGTCGTCTTATGGTTTTGGTCGCTTGCATTTCACAAAAGATTCAGTGAATGCACAAGTGTGTACCAGAAAATATTAGGGTTGTTGCCTACTATCAGAGACTACTTTACTGTAATGACAAACTGCATCTTTCATGATGACTCTGTCCCTTTTCATACGGCAAAAAGTGTAAGTAATACTATTATAACCCTAAAATGTACCATACAAATTGAGTTTCATACTTTAAAAAAAAAGTTTGTTTTCTTGCAGGTTAATAAGTGGCTCAGTGAATACTCGATTGAGTGACTACCATGGCAAGAAAACAGCCCAGATCTCAACCCTCTTGAAAATTTGTGGTACCCAAATGGAGACTGAAATACACAAGAAGAAGCCAAAAACACTTCGGGAGCTCCAAGAAGCCATTATAAGGATATGGAACCATGAATTGACAGTTGCATCCATAAGGAAATTGATTTTGTCAACTCCATGCTGATGCCAATCTAATAAAAGCAAAAGGAGGACATTTGAAGCACTAAACAGCCAAAAATGAATTTTAGCTTTGAATGTTAGTAAAACTGTGCAGTTGAACTAAACTTTGATACTGGCATTTGTTTTTCTAGTGAAAATATCACTGTCCACTCCATTTTGAAATGTTTGCAAATTTTTCAAGTTTGTTGTTTCCTAATTATATCACACCTTGTACTAAAAAGAGCCAAATATAATCAAAAATATTATATTACCTTCATTATTTGTGACAATTATTGTATTATTATCTCTTTTCAACTAGAGATTCAAATTTAATTAACAAAAAAAAAAAAAAAACATTACAGCAGGTGATGCAATTTCTATGAATGTGAGTGTATATCCCTGTCTTACACCCTGATTAATTTCAGTCTCCTGTTAATTTATTATCTAATTGTAACTTTTTGTGTCTATATATAAACTTTGTGTAGCTTGCACTAAATGTAATGGATATCTTTGTGTTTTCATTATACTCTAAAAATTTTTTATGTATTTTATCAAAAGCTTTCTCATAATCTAATGGTTAAATGCATCTCCAAATTAAATTAACTTTTTTTTTTTTTTTGCAGAATAATTTGTTTTAAGACAAATTTTTGGAGAAATATTTGATCTTATGTCTGAAACTGCTTTGTTCTTCTGAGAGTAGATTTGCAAATATTTCTAAGTCTTTTTTCAAAATTTTACTATATATTTTGTGATCTGTGTTTAATAAGCTTATTCCTCTTTAATGTTAATTATTTTTCACCTTATTTCAAAAGTCTATATTTATACCATCTAATCCAGTTGATTTTCTATTTTTTGAAAGCTGTATTGTTTCTTTTAGTTCTTCCAGTCTAATTGGGTCTATATTGATTTCGTCATTGGTATTTTCTGTTAATAAATTTGAATTATACTGTAACTTTTAATCATTGTTTTTCTTGTATTATATTGATTTCTGCTGCATCTCTCTCTTTCTTCATTATTTAATTTACTTAATACAGGTATCCCTTGCTTAACGTGGATTTGATTAATGCAGCAAAATAAATTGCGACAATCACTTTATATATGTGGCAAGAGTTTTAATTAGTGCGCCTTTAAATTTAGCACGCAAAAACATGCAAACCCCTCAAGGAGTGTTTCCTGGCCGAGAGAAAGAAAGTCATGAGCATGATGACATCATTCCTCACATGCAGCCACACTCCCAGTCTATTTTCTTAAAAAGATATTCTCAGAGGCAGTAGAAACAACAACAACGGGAGAAAATGCGATTAAGCCCCAAGAATTTTGGAAAAAGTTTTACATTAAACATGCAATTGAAAACATTCCTGACTCATGGGAGCAAGTGCCTTCTAGCTGCATGACAGCTTTTTGGATAAAACCTTTTGCCAGAATGCGTTAATGACTTAGGTGGTTTTCAAAATCATGTGAACAACGTGGTTGAAGAAGTTGTTGCAATTGGTGAAGACCTTGGTTTTGATGGTGTTGATGGAAGATGTTAAAGAATTCAAATTCAAAAGATTTCAGTGACAAAGAACTGGATAGAATATTTCACAGTTTAGAATCGCTTAAGCAGCAAGTAATGGATATGGATCCAGATATTGATCGAAGAATGCTTGCTTGCCGAGGTCTAGAAAGTCGTTTTGCTTGTTATCGTAGAATTTACGCTGATAAGAAAAAACTAAAACTGTTCAAACAACTCTTAATAACTTTTTTTATATAAAAAATTGCAGTAACTAATGTAGGTACAAGCATTTATTAAACATTTACTTTGCATTCGTGTTTTATTTTTCCTAAAAGAGTACCATATAAAACGAATTAGTATTACAGTAATCGATCAGGAACGAATGGTAATTTTTACCATTGCTGATTATATTTGATATATGCGGTAACATCGAGGGAGTAATTAATCACATTAATCAAAGGATCCCTGTATTTTGTAGGATATTTCTTGTCTTCCGTCTGTGTGTGTGTGTGTGTATTCTTCTATTTTATTAATGAATATCTCAAGAATTTGTGTGCTTTCTTTACTATGGAGATTTAGTTATATTTCCTTTGTTTTTGAAGGAATGGTCTGTATGTTAATTATTTTTCTTTAATTGCATTTTCTATATTTTTGTTCAAAATGTTTTTATTTTTTTTTTTCTTTCCACTACCTTCAGAGGCCGCCTTGTGCATTTTCTTAGTTTTTCATTCTTCTATATCTTCATTAATTTTGACTTCTTTTAGATAAACTAGATAATTTTAGATAAACTATTAATAGCAATTGATATAATATTCTAATACTTTCTTCTTGTAATAAGATGTACTTTGTATACTTGTTTTTTCTTGTTCTTTTTTATCCATTTTGTTATTATTTCTCTTTCAGATACTACTAAATAAATGATCTGAAAAGATTTCATTTCCTCTGTAAATGTGAAAATTCTTACACGTGGAGCTAGGTTTGTCTATCTAATAGGATGAAAAATCCAAATTTTTGAGAGAGAAAATTTATCTTCATATCACTCTAATTCACCTTCAGTTGAAAATTCCTTATGAAGGTTCTTCTATCCTAGACAGTATTTAAACCCAATCTTTAGGCATCTGCAAAACTCGTAAATTCATCACTTTCTTGATATGTATCTCAAGCAGTGTACAGGATAGTATGACAATACTACATGATTAAGTTCATATCCACTAATCTTCTGTCAATTGCAGTTTCTTCAGCAGCTTCTTTCAAATTAGTCTGTCACTTAACACTCCACTGTTTGTTACATCTTATATTTCTGTCTTCTAGGACACTTCTTATTCCATCAGTCCACTTAGATATTAGGATCTTTTCCCTGCCATTAGTATCAAACAACTGTTTTGCTAGCCTTTCTGCTTCAGTTCTGTTTAAGTGACCATACCACTTCATATTAACACATTCTTGAATGCTAACAATGTCAAGTTCCTTTCTAATATCTTTACTTTTAATATGTCTGCCATCGACATCATTTTTTTCATTTCCTAGATTTTCTCAGAACTATGTGGTCTTTTGTTTTTAATCAAGAGTTTCATATCTAACCCACTTCTCAGATCCATAAGTTAAAATTGGTTTAATCACTGTCTTGTATGTTGCTAGTTTACTGTTTTGGCTAATTTGCCTATTATTCCATTTAAATCTCTTCATACCAACTTTGTTTACTCTGTTTTCTATTTCCATATTTAATTTACTATATTCAATAAAAAATTGTGTATAAATAGCCAAAATATTTCGCATGTTCTATGTCATTGAGGATGCAGTTGAAGTTTTATGTTTCTACTTATTTTCATAGTTTTTGTATATTTATTTTTAATTTTCATGATAGCTGTTATTTAGTTTTGTTTTAAAAAAATCTTGGGGAGTCATACTCTTAAACAAATCCAGTGCACAGCTCCAGGATTCTTTAACAAATTGATATGTTTGATATTTCCAATTCTGATATTGGGTTTAATGCCACTTTATTTCATAATGTATTGCCACCTCCTCCTCCCAGCCTATAGCAAAAACCAACTACAGTAAAACCCCTTTTTTACACTGATGGGAAAAAGTGCAAATAGCAGGAAATGTAAAAAAAACATTTAAAAAAGGCTAAAAGATGACTTACTGCTAGTATGTGAGTCTACATACTAGATTACAATATTTAATAACCGAAAATAAATGAATTTACAATGTACTTGCATTTATCCATTTAAAAAAATCTTTAATTGCTGATTGTTTTTGCTTTTCGGGTTTTTTTTTTTTTTTTTTTTTTTTTTTTTTTTTTTTTTTTTTTTTTTGACAGCGCCAGATTACTTTGCATTGAGTTCAATGCTTGAACCTGTTTTTTACTATCGTGTTCAAAGTGGACATGGAGAGCCCAAGATCTTATGCTAAATGCACACGTGTTCCGGCATGCCAATTTACATGTTGCAGAATTGCCATCTTTTCTTCTACCGAAATACATTTTCTGTCTTTTTTCTCCATAATCCACCACCGCAAAGCAACTTTCACACGCTAAATTATGTTTAATTCTGCTATATCAATTTGTACTGTGATTGAAAAATCACGGTATTGCTCATCACTACAGTACTGCTGCATGTGTGCAAGTCACCATGATGGTGGAAACGAAACTACAGCCGAAAACAATGCCTCCCGAGAACAGAGATGCACAGATTTCTGCTGAAATCGATTCAAAAATCGGTATTGCCACCGAGAAAAAAAATGCAAATCACGGGAAATAATGTCCACGTCAAGTTGTTAATGGCGGGAAAACAATACATCGTGAGAATAGGTCTTAAGACGGAACCAACAGAAAATGACGTAATTGGTAGGAAAACGTAAATTGTGGGAACGTAAAAATGGGGGTTTTACTGTATATATTTTGTTTTGTTGGCTCTTAACTCACACCATATAGCTTCAAATACACTACTTCCTTCATCAACCAAATTTTACTAATGCCTATAATTTTTAACCAAATAGCTTATCCTGCCCAAACTCCTCATTCTTTGTTCTTGCTGTTTCTGGCTTAAATATACATGCATATATGGTATAATATATTTGCAAAACAAGGTAACATCATAAGAAGTAATTATTATTGTGCAACTCCAGTAAAAGTGTGTAAGGAATTAAAGAGAACTGGATTTTTGTCATTAACATAATAGAGTGATTCAGTTATCTTCTGCTTCATAAGAGATTGTATTGTTTTCATCCATAGTTTACCTTATTATAAACAAATATTTAAAGTCTCATCAATAGAAAGCTGGACCTATGAGCTAACTCAATGGCAGAATTCATTTCTTTGATTTAAAAAAAAAAAAAAGGAGGTATCATCTTCTCTTTCATATTAAGCTCATTGGCCTGTCTTCGCCTAAGAAACTTGGTTTCTTAGAAACCTGACAGAGCAATTAATCCTATCTGCTGTGGCACTAAATTGCATATGTTCTTCTGGCAGGTTTAGCAGCTAACTCACCTTCTGTTGAAAAGTCCTGATAAAAGTTCTTCACTTCTTTTGATTTGAATCTAGGTCTTTCCAAACAAAGGGTTTCATCTATACTGACTGAGCTACAGAAACAAAATGGTGTGGCACCATATTTTTGCTACTCTATTTTTGCTGATATATGGAAAACTTGCTAAAACAGTTTTTTCCACTTGGTTGGCAGTATATTATACCTGACCAGAAATTATATGCTTGGTTTTGTGTTTTAATAGTATATCTATATTATGTGATGTCCAGATTTGGTTTAATTTATTGTTAAATGACTGTTAATGATGAATAAACTTTGCTTTCAATAAGAGCTTTGTGTATATTTCGATATGTATTTTATAATATCTAAATTTTTGTTTAATGAAATGAACAGTTGAGCATGCAGTTATAATTTATTTGAAGCTCTAAAAAAATTAATTTCAAATATTTTAAATTACTAACACTTATCTGCTCTTTTCCCAAAGGCTTTGATCTGTCTGATAGATAAGAAATCTGGAGAAAAGAGTAAAAACCGCCCACGATTTGTGAAACAAGATCAAATTGCAATAATGAGAATGGAATGTGCAGGCGTTATATGCTTAGAATCCTTCAAAGAGTTTCCTCAAATGGGAAGATTTACTTTACGAGATGAAGGTAGGAGAACATTTTTAACAGTTTCACCTCATGTGCATGTATGAATGAACTTGGTTGTTGATGCATTTATATCAGTCTATAGATAGCCAACAGATGGACACTAGTTACCATATATCATCTACCAAAAATTTAAGATCTCAATGACATTATACAGTAATTATATGTAATGAGGTTCCTGCAAGAAACATGATTGGCTTATATTCAGTACAATGAGAAATGTTAATACAACATCATGACTGTGTCGAAACATTTCGACACATGTCGAAACAATTTAAACGAATTCAGGGAAGACATAAATTGCATAAGAAAATAAATTGGTCAGACTAACTAAGATAAATAAAAACTATTTTGATTGTCCATGATTCGGATATCAAGTTTTATGTTCACTAACCAACATGCAATATTTTTGTAAATTTACAAATGCCTTGCATGGCATTGAACAAAGTATCAAGTGAAAATTACATCAATTTATCACAAAATAACTATTTTGCAATGAATGCTCTATAAATTAACATGGAATAGATTTTATTTATTTTTAATGTGAATTGCACATAAATGATTGTAAAGTTCTTGTACATGTTGTCCCATCTAGTATCACAGGTGGGTTAAGGATTAGATAATCCAGGAACCCAGCTCTTGAGGACAAACATAGTACTGTTAATTTTCAAGCCAATTCAGGCCCCAATAAGCCATGTGGGTAGTTTCAGATGGATCAATAGAAATTATCTACTACCTGAAGACTTTCAAAATATCATCATCATCGTCAAATTTCTGATATATATCCTCAAGGGGTGTACAGGATATGATAGTACTACATGAAAAATTATATCATTATCAGATCTTATATTTCTATCTTCTAAGGCACTTTTTACTGTATCAATCCACCTATATCTTGGTCTTCCTGCCAACCTGGCAGAGAACACTTGTTTTGCTAATCTTTCCTCTCCCATTCTGTTTAAGTGACCATACCACCTAAGATTAGCTCTGCTAACGCATTCCTGGATGCTGACAATGCCAAGTTCTTTCCTAATATCCTCATTTTCAATATGATATTACTATTGATGCCATACATTCATGCCACTAATTTTTCTCATATCTGCGATCTCTAGTCTTTGGTCAAGTGTTTTACTTGATGTACCGTATAAATTTATTCAGTCGACTTCATTCTGTACACTTTTGTTGATTCTGTTGTCTCTTTCCATATTTAATTTACCATCTGCACTAAAAATCGTGCCTAAGTAGCTGAAATGTTTTACTAGTTCTGTAAGTTCTCCATTCACAATGCAGTTGATATTTTCAGTGTTTCTGCCTATCTTCATTGTCTTTGTCCTTTGAATGTTGATCCTCATAACATATCTATTACAACAGTTATTCACTTTAGTCAGGGAATCTTGCAGACTTGTAGCAGATTTATTTAGAAGTATAACATCATCTGCATAAAGCGAAGAGCTAAGATTCATGTCTTCAATTTTGCTATCAGGTTTAATACCACTTTCCTTCATAATGTAATCCATATAGATAATGAATAACAGAATCGATAATGTACATCCTTGTCTGACACGAGGTTTAACATTAAACCACCTTCCTGTACTTCCTGCAATTCTAACTGCTGACTTACAACTCAAGTAAAGACTAAGTATTGCTCGATATAATGCCCCATTGACACCATATAACTGTAGCATTTTGAATAGCTTCTCTCATTGCACCTTGTCATATGCCTTTTCCAGATCTACAAAACTTAAATACAAATCTTTGTTATATTCCTATGATTTCTCAACTATCTGTCGTAAAGTTTAAATCTGATCCTGACAGCCTCTATTTGGCCTGAATCTAGCTTGTTCTTCACCAAGCTTCTCTTTCACAATCCTTCTCAACCATTTCTCAAGTATACTTGCATATATCCTACCATGAACACTTCGTAGAGAAATACCTCTGTAATTCTCACATTCAGTTTTATTTCCCTTTTTATATATGGGTACTATGAGAGCTTTACTCGAATCATTCGGAATTCGTCCCTCTTTCCAAGCCTTCTGAACTATGAAGGGCAGCCACTGTAAGACGACTTTTATATACCTTCCTACTTTAGCATTTCTGGTCAAATATCATCTATTGCTGCTGCCTTTCCATTTCAGGATTTTGATGGCTTTTTCTACTTAAAGTATGGATATGTATTCCTGACTGCAAGCATGGTCAGTGGTTTTTACCACTGTGCTGTCATCACTGCTTGTTTCATTTAGCAATTTTTCGATGTATAATAATTACTCCATACCTCAAGGAATTCTTTTCTGCCTGTTTTCATGTCACCTTTATCATTCCTAATTCCTTTTACAGCACTCTTTCCTCCATTTCTGAGCTTCTTCAACAACCTCCAGAATATCTTGCCTCCTTCTTGATATTTATTTTCTGTGTTCTTACCAAAGTCTTCCCATGACTTTTGTTTAGCTAGTTTTACACAGTGTTTAGCTTTCTTACATTTGTCTCTGTATTCTCGAAGAGCACAAGCTGACTTATTTGCCGGGAACTTTTGATATGCTTTCTTCTCCTTTTCTTTCACTGCCTCTTTAACTTGCTGTGTCCACCATGGAGTTCTGATTTTTCTATCATTACAGACAACCTCACCACATGCAACTCTGGCTGAATCAATGAGTGTTTTCTTTGGGGCTTGCCACTGAATCTCCGAGGTTTGGTTCTTGTTCTCAAACTCTTTCATTTTTTTTTTTTTTTTTTTTTTTTTGAATAATATTTGTGTATTTTAGTCTACAGTTCACATCTGACAGCTGCTCAACTTTTATTGCATTAAAACATTCTTACATGGTCTTCTTTTCAATATAAAATTCAATTTTATCCTGCTCAAGACTAAATGGTGATCACTTCCAATTTCAAATCCTCTGTACACTGTGGTGTCCTGCACAAGGGAGAAAACATCACTATCAACAATAACATAGTCAGTAATATTCCTTGCCTCTTCTCTCCTTGTGAATTGGTGCACATTTTTATGTTGGAACATGGTGTTAGTAATAACCAGTCCATGTTCTGAACAGAAATCCAACAGTTATTTGTCCTTATTATTAGCTTTGCTCTTTTCTTCAAATTTTCCCAATATATTTTTGTATGTCTGACAATCATTTCCTACTCTGCTATTTAGATCCCCAAACAAGGAGCAACTTTTCCTTTTTCATTGTGTCAGTTACTTTCTCTAAAGCCTCAAAAAATAAATTCCTCCACTTCTACCTTAGTAGAACTTTCTGTAGGACCATTGGTACAAATAAGTCTCACTGTTCAGTTCCCCACTGATATTTGCCCACATCACTCTACTTGAGACTGCCTGCCACTCAAGAAGATTAGTCTCGTATTTAGTGTTGAATACTATGGCTACTCCTTCTTTTCCTTGATTGTCATTGCCTGTATATAACATTTTGTATTTATTGTTGAGAATGATCTCAACAGTTTTTGCATTTTTTTTGTTTGTCACCCCTATTATGTCAATCTGGTACTTATCCAATTCCTCAGCTAGCTCCATTTCTTTGCCATTCGAGCGTCTTATGTTAGTACCAATCTTGAATGCTGGTGATGTTGATTTGGGGTGGGTTTTAGGATTTGTTCCAATAGCTGACTTTTTGCTGTTTGCCCTGGTGAAAACAATACAGGCCTTGTTTAACTGAGCGACGCCCCAGTCAGAATGAAATTCTGTCATGTTGTGCCATCATTTTTTTAGTTTCAGATTGATCAACAGAAATTATCTACTACCTGAAGACTTTCAAAATATATATATATATATTATATATTGACCTTAAAAGGTAAAATTCTTGTCTAAGTGTCAAATGCATCTTCAGCACAGGAATGGAACAGCACATAATACACAGATAAATGAAAGATTCCAAAAACTACCATCATGGCTACTATAAGATAGCAAAACAACAAATTCTTAATTTTCTATATTGGGTATGTGACATAAATAAAAAAAAATTAGATTAGCAGATAAAAAAGTACTATGCTCCATAAAGAAGATGGCATGAAAAGTAAGTGGAAGAAGCTTGTCCTTTGGACAAGCTTCCTCCACTATAAGATAATAGATAAGATAAAGAATGAGGTTTTTCTAACAGGACAAAATAATCCATAAATGTTCAGTAGGTAGGTTTAAATATTTTTTGAAATATATTTTTCTGATTTCTTAATGAAGAGTTCACCGAAACTGTTTCACAAATAAATTTAAATGCTACGTGTCCATAAAAGAAATTCTCTCTCATGTTAGGGATGTGGAATTTTGTCCTCTCAGAAAAATCTCAATTGTTCTCTCATCAGCAAAGGATAAGTTTCTTCCACAGGTGTCTGGAATCTGGTAACCAGATTCCTTACTCTTGTGACTTGTCTTATTATGGACAATTGGAGGATCTGCCTTTATCTGTCATGTAGAACATAAGTCTTATATCAAGTATCATGAGCCTTATTTCTTATGTAATGTCTTTATAAGGAAACTTATGAAATGTTACTTAATTGTCCATTCTTAAATAGATCTGATTGTCTACATTTATCTCCTTTATTTGGAGATAGTACTTTTTCATTATATTAACCTTTCCTAATTTATTTGTGTATTTGTATTATATATGTATATATATATATATATATACATAATTTGGAATTTGTTAACTGTTTGTTTGTTATCTTACTGTAAATATGGTGGTGCATCTTAGTATCTTCATTATTTATATATTATGCTGTCCTATTTCTGTGCTGAACATAACTTCTCATAGTGCACCCAGTTAAATAATTTGGGATTTAGCCAACCAAAAATTGTATTATTGGTTGAACTATAATGCAAAATGATGGTACAACACAACAGAATTTCATTCTGTGGCATCACCCAGTTAAATAAGACCCTGTCCCTCCCTTTGTTTTCTTTTGGGAAACAGGGTGAAACAGTGAAGAATCAGCTACTGCAACCCAGAACACGTCCCAGTTCGGTGTCATCGTTCAAGATTGGTACTATCAGCATAAGAAGCATTAGTGGAAAAGAAATTGAACTTTGATGTTGAGTTGTGGGAAAATTTGGAGAAAAATGCAATACTAATAATAATGATTCTCGTAGATAGGCTTATACATTGGTTATGCATTTCTAAATAACTTAGGGAATTAAAACAACGTAGATCCGAATATAAATTAAATAATACTTTAATAGATATTTCCGATATTTCGGCAATGTCTCATTGCCATTTTCTAAAGGAACTTAACAAAAGGCAGGAGCACAACAAGCTCTAACAATATAGTAACTGGAAATGAAGATATGAAGCTATCTTTCTCCTAGAAGTCCTGATGGTGCCCTCTGGCGGGCTAAGTAGGCATTCTTGGCCGTTGGGCTGAAGGGCTGCTGATGTATGCCTCCCAAATTTGGGGCAGTCGCATACAACCAAATTTGTTGAGGTTTGGAGAGTTTCTTAGAGCAGAGGCTGATTCCATAAATAATCTTTCGAATTTATATTTGCTCCGGTGTATTATTTTTGCTTTCTTCCACCGTATTCTGTGGCGAGTATCCAGAGCATGGTCTGCAAGACCAGAATGGCTATATTTGTAAAACCGGATGTAGTCCTTGTGTTCAGAAATTCTGATATTCGCTGTCCTGCCTGTTTGCCCAAAGTACGACAGTTTACAACTGCAAGGGACCTGGTATACACCAGGTAGGTCTAGGGGAAGTGGTTGGTCTTTGGTAGAGCGGATAAGGGATGCCAATTTTCTGTAAGGCCTGTAACAGGAGGTGAGGTCATGTTTTTTTAGAATTTTGGTCATTTTTTCTGAGGTGCCTCGGATGTAGGGAATGATGATGGATTTAGAGTAATCTTTTTTGTGGAGGGGGGAGGAGGGGGGGTTGTGGTTTGTAGGTTTTAATATTTTTTGGATTTTTTTTTGGGGGGGGGGGGGTAGCCATTGGCTGAGAAAGTGTTTAGGATGTGATTTAGTTCAGTGTTAAGGGCTATGTCGTTAGAACAGATTAGTTTAGCCCTGTTGTATAGTGTTTTTACCACTCCATATTGTTGTGAGGGGGGGGGGGGGTGAGATTGTTGGTGGATGTATCTGCCTGTATGGGTGGGTTTTCTGTAAACTGAGAAAACCAAAGTTCCATCATCCCTCCTCCCCCCCTCCACAAAAAAGATTACTCTAAATCCATCATCATTCCCTACATCCAAGGCACCTCAGAAAAAATTACCAAAATTCTAAAAAAACATGACCTCACCTCCTGTTACAGGCCTTACAGAAAATTGGCATCCCTTATCCACTCTACCAAAGACCAACCACTTCCCCTAGACCTACCTGGTGTATACCAGGTCCCTTGCAGTTGTAAACTGTCGTACTTTGGCCAAACAGGCAGGACAGCGAATATCAGAATTTCTGAACACAAGGACTACATCTGGTTTTACAAATATAGCCATTCTGGTCTTGCAGACCATGCTCTGGATACTCGCCATAGAATACGGTGGAAGAAAGCAAAAATAATACACCGGAGCAAATATAAATTCGAAAGATTATTTATGGAATCAGCCTCTGCCCTAAGGAACTCTCCAAACCTCAACAAATTTGGTTGTATGCGACTGCCCCAAATTTGGGAGGCATACATCAGCAGACCTTCAGCCCAATGGCCAAGAATGCCTACTTAGCCCACCAGAGGGCACCATCAGGACTTCTAGGAGAAAGATAGCTTCATATCTTCATTTCCAGTTACTATATTGTTAGAGCATGTGAACTATAGACTAAAATATGCAAACACTAGTCAAGAAAAAATGAGAGTTGGAAAATAAGAAATAAACTTTAGGGATTCAGTGGCAAACCCTGAAGAAAACATTGATCCAGCTAGAGAGGCATGTGGTGAGATTGTGTGTAAGGATAGAAAAATCAGGACTCCAAGGTAGACTCGGGAAAAGTTCCTCGAAGTCAGCTTGTGTTCTTTATTCTGTAAGAGAAAAATGTAAGAAAGCAAAGCACTGCATAATAAAACTAGCTAAACACAAAAGTTCATGGGAGGACTTGGGTAAAAACACAGAAAATAAATATCAGGAAGGTGGCAAAATATTCTGGAGGCTATTTTAAAAAAAAAAAAAAATTTTTTTTTTTGTGAAACAGTTTCAGTGAACTCTTCATTAACACGTTCATTGCCAATCACGCGATGCGAGTTCTCACTAAACGGCCGATCACGCGTTATAGCGTGGACGTCGCTAACTAAATAAAAAATAAATAAAAACAATTTGGCCACCACACGAAATTCCAATTTTCAGCTTGGCAATGAAAGTGTTAAGAAATCAAGAAAATATATTTCAAAAAATGTTTAAAACTACCTACTGAACATTTCTGGGTTATTTTGTCCTGTTAGAAAAACCTCATTCTTTCTCTAATCTGGAGTAATTGCTTTGAAACATTTGTTAATGAAACAAGCAGTGACATGGAAAGAAAACACTCAACAAGCATTTATTCAGTAATACATATCAGTAGAAAAAGCCATCAAAAACCTGAAATATGGAAAGGGCAGGTGGAGTAGATGAAATTTGATGAGAAATGCTGAAATATGGAGGCTTAAAAGTTGTACAATGGCTGCACTGCATAAATCAGAATGCCTGGTAAAATGGTCAAATCCTGGATGATTGGAGTAGAGTTCTCATAGTATCCATCTATAAAAAGGGAAATAATAAAACAATGTGCGAATTATAGAGGTATTTCCCTATTGAGTGTTTCTAAAGATTTTTATGCAAGTATACTTCAGAAATGGCTAAAAAAATTGTGGATTTTTCATTTTAAGACAAATAGTTGAGAAATCATGAGAATATAACAAGAACCTGCATTTAAATTTTGGAGGTCTAGAGAAGGCATATGGCACAGTTCCAATAAAAAAGCTGTTCAAAATACTAAAGTTATGTAGTGTAAATGGAACGTTATATCGAGCAATACTTTGTCCATATTTAAGCTGTAAGTCAGCAGTTAGAATTGGAGGTATAGGTAGATGGTTTGATGTTGAATTAGGTGTGACATGAGGATGTACATTATCTCTACACTGTTTTTCATCATCTATGTGGATCATATTATGAAAGAAAGTGTTAAATCTGATATTAAAATTGCAATGTTAATCTTAGTTGTTCACTTTATGCAGATATGCTATACATTCTAAATAAATGTTGTGCAAGGGTTGCAAAATTCCCTGACTAAATTGAATAACTGTTGTAAAAAGTTTGCTAAAAAGCCGATGACAATGAAAATATGCCGAAAAATCGAAAATGTTAACTGCATCCTCAATGGAGAACCTGTAAAACAAGTAAAACAGAGTCCTTCATGCTTACATGGTGATCAGAATACATCATGAAAATTATGGAAACAACTGCTGTTTAAGAGTAAAACTTCAGTTTAATGTAAACCAAAATAAACACTCCACATTTCGACCTTCATATTAAGGTCATCATCTGAAGTATACACATATATAGAAAGAAACAAGCTGCACTACAATCTATATGGCATGCTAAAGTTACTGAACAATGACCAACCGTTACAGCTATTGGTCGGACCTCTCGTGAAAAAAGAAAAAAAAAAACTTACTACATCAATGCTAGTTCTATTATTATTATCTATTAGGTTACAAAATTAAATTAAGCTGGAGAGCAACATGTGTACAAAAAGGAAAAAATTAATAAATAAAAATAAAAGATTACTTATATAGGTATATATATAAATTACAACCAACTGGTATGGATAGTGGCCAATAAAAGCTAAAAAAGCATAGAGTCCTAAAGTCAGGGTTTGCTGGAAATTAAGTGGACTGAATGTGTGCCATCCAAATTTTTGGGATTTTTATGCCACCATTATTGTTAAGATTAGGGTGGCTAATCAAAATTCACAGGCTTCTTTAAATTTCTGTTCATAAATCTGAACTTGCTTCCTTTCCTGGATACACCAGTCACACTTCTTCCCTCAGGCTGTCTATCCTTCACTGTTTACCGGAAACCTACACAACCGGCCAATATATATATGCTAACTCATGTCACCATCCTTTGCAAAAATTTGGAGTCATTAACACCCTCAAAAACAGAGCTATAACAATTTGCTGTAATGAAGAAGCTCTTAAACAAGAATTAAAAATTATTATCAATACATTTATAAATAATGGCTATAGCAAATTCTTCATAAAACTTCATAAAAAAATAATATATATTACAGTAAAACCATAGCTATTCCATACATTAAAGGGTTATCAGAAAAAATTAATAGAATCTTATGCCATTATAATCTTCTTAATGCCACTTTTAAACCACCTTTAAAATTAAAAAACATGTTCAACTCCTCTAAGGATCCTCTCCTCCCCATTGGCATATCCTGGAGTTTATTGCATCTATTGCACCTGTAACTTACCTTATATTGGGAAAACTGGGCGCAGGTCACGCTCTTAACACCCTACATCAAATTGATTGGAAAAGTACTTGCTCGTTACATCATACAAAACCTGGTATCAACAGAGATTTAAAGAAGCCTGTGAAATTTTGATTACCCTAATCTTAACAATAATGGTGGCATAAAAATCCCAAAAATTTGGATAGCACACATTCAGCCCACTTAGTTTCCAACAAACCCTGACTTTGACTAAGCAATTTTTCAGCTTTTATTGGTCACTATCCATACCAGTTGGTTGTAATTTATATACATAGCTATGTAAGTAATCTTTTATTTATTAATTTTTTTCCTTTTTGTAAACATGTTGCTCTCCAGCTTAATTTAATTTTTTGTAACCTAATAGATAACAATAATAATAATAGGACTCTAGCTTTGATGTAGCAAGTTTTTTTTTTCCCCACCAATAGTTGTAATGGTTAGTCAGTAACTTTAACATGCTATATAGATTGTAGTGCAGCTTGTTTATTTTGGTTCATACTAAACTAAAATTTTACTCTTAAGTGGTAGTTGTTTCCATAATTTTCATGATGTAAAATATTTCAGCTATTTAGACACAGTATTTAGTAAAGATGCAAATTAATATAGAAATAGACAACATAATTAGCAAAGCTGGTATGGTAGGAATTCAACTGAATAAATTTATTTGGAATAAGAGAGAAATTAGTCAAAACACCAAACTAGCTGCCAATTTTAACTTATGGATCTGAGAGTTGTGTTAGAAATAAAACTTGAGAAAAGCTTGTGTGTTAAGGTTTAAGTGCTGTAGGACATCATGTTTAATGGAATTTACTAGGATTGAAGACTAATTTTAACACTTCCCAATATTTTGTCTGTCACTGAGGCATCTTTAGGGATTACAAATAGCTCTTGTAACACACAAAGACAACACAATACTAAATGAAACATGTGAGTGACTCTAAAGTCCTTTCTAGGTGGTGCACCCTCTATGGGCATTTGTAGATGGCCTAGGGTGTAAAGTGGGACCTCTGACAATTATGGTTTCCCAAATTTTGCGAAGTTTTATGCATCCATATTTATTTAAATTCTGTTGATTTCTGAATCCCACTGCAGATTCTAAAAACAGTCTTTCCTTTTTGAATTTACTGTAGTGGAGCATGGTTTTCTTCCAGAAGATCCTGTGAGTTATATCCCACACATAGTCTGCAAGGACAAATTGACCATAGTCGTGATTGCAGATGCATGAATGATGTTCTTCGAAATGGATGGTTACTGATCTACCTGTCTGTCTGAAGTAAGCCAGCTTGTAGGAACATGGTACTTTATATACTCCAGGCACTGAGAGAGAAGGGAGCTGATCTTTAGTAGAACAGATAAGGGTAGCAAGTTTCCGGTGAGTCTTAAAAGCTGTGTAGAGGTACTTTTTTTAAAGACCTGGCTATTTTTTCTGATGTGCCACAGATGTGGGGGATGATTATGGCATTTCTGAAATCCTTCTGAAGTGATAGCCGAGGAATGGGGAAGGAACAAATTATTTCTTTAATTCTGTAATCACTGTAGCCATTGGAATGGGAGGTGTTGTGTATTGTGGCTGAGTTCGGTTGAAAGAGGGGTTCTACTAGAACAAAGGTTATAGACTCTATTGGTTAGAGTTTTAGTAATACTATATTGCTGAGGGGAGTGGTAGTGGGAAAGTTTTTGAATGTATCTACCTTTGCGAGTGCGTTTTCTATATACAGTGAAGGAAGGCATGTTATTAAGATGTCTAGGAAAGGTAAACTATTATTTTTCTTGTCCATCGTAAACTGGATTATTGGATGTAGACTCTTGAGGTGACTGAGGAAGGAGTCTAATGTGTCTGGGCCATGAGGCTGAATAGAAAACACGTATTTACATATCTTAGCTAGATAGAAGGTTTGAGAGGAACTGTCTATAGCTCATTTTTCAAAATTTTCCATGTAAAAATTGGCAAGGGGGGGGGGATCCACAGCGGTTTCCCCCTGTTTGTAAATTTTGTTCTTCCAAGAAAAATAACCAGAATTTGGCAAAGGAAAAGAGATCTAAGATATCAGAAGCAAAAACTTTTTTTTAAGAGTGTTAAAGGTGTCATTTAAGGGAATATTAGTAAACACTGAGGTGATGTCAAAGCTTACCGATATATCTGTATTATTTAAAATTAAATTTTCAGTCAAGGTTTTAAAATGGGTAGTTTTTTATATCGGTGTGGTAAGTACAGTGAGGGGGGGGGCAGGTAAGAGAGTTAGCCAGCTGTTTTGACAGTTTGTAGCTTGGAGCATCAGTTTCATCTACTGTAGGTCTTGGGGTCAGTTAGGTTTGTGGATTTTAGGTAAACCATATAATTGGAAGGGGTGAGATCATTACACCTTCATCCATATCGTGCACTCAGTCCATGAGCTGAAGGACCCAGATAAAGACAAACGAATAATCTTCTGCAGATGGTTATACTCATTCGTTGAAGAGCATGGTATAGAGATGCTTGATACAGTTTTCTTCAGTGATGAGGCCTGGTTTCACCTCAACAAAAGAAAAGTTTTGCATTCTCAAAAAATTGGAGTTTGCTGTGCGATATCATGCCATCATATAGTGGAACCCATTTTCTTTGAAACAATGGTGAATAGTTCTGTCTACCAAGACATTGTTGCATTTCATGGCACTCCTTGATGTCTGCAAATGCCATTGCTGGTTCCAGCACACAGTTCCATGTGCCGCACGTCAAATAGTACCATGCATATTTTGGAAGAATTTTTCAGTCGCCATCTCATCTCGAAAGAATTGTGGCTTCCAAGATCACCAGATTTTTTTCCTTTGGGGGTATCTCAAAGGTGTTTATCGGAATAATCCTCACACACTGGATGAACTAAAAATGAACATTTCAACAGCAATTGAAAACATTGGTGTGCAAGTGCTTCATAAGGTGACGTGAAACCTGGTAAAAAGAATGCAAGTTTGTATTCACAAAGGAGGTGGCCAATTTCAACATACGTTATAATGAGGTTCCTATTCTTCTTTTGTTCCGATTATAACCTGTATTTGTGTCTGTTTCTTTTTTCGCATACTTGTAACCTCGAAATGGAGACGTGTTATTTGAGTTGTGCATTTTTATAATCACCCTGTCTATATACAGAGTCCATCAAAAAATGTATACACACTTCAGCAAAAGAAAAACCTGTATAAAAATTGGTGCACCATCTTGTTGGAAGAGAAATTGATCATTCCTAAAGTGCATGAATGGCAGGTAAAATGGATGTGCATAGCATGTCTAGGTACACTTTACCAGTAACAGTACTTTCAAAGAAGAATGGTCCTATTAAATCCCTAGATGACAATCCACACCGGACATTGAGTCTCTTTAAATTAAACTGCCTTGTCCACATGAATGCCCGGATTTCTTGGAGCCCAGTAAACACAATTCTGCCAATTTACTGTTCCATTAAACTTAAATTGTGCTTCACCAGACCAAATCATCTTCCTCACAAACTCCTCATCCTCATCTACCATGTGTTGAAATACAGTACTGCATTCTTCGATCAGGATTGTCTTGATTCATTTTCATGTAATAATCTTGGGATGTAAACTTTCCGTTTAGCTGCTTTAAGAATGCACTGTCAATTCATAACACAAGGCCAAATGAGATGGTTTGGACATGTTAATCGAATGGAAGAATAGCAAAAACTGTATACAAAAGCCAGAAAATAGGAAAAAGAAGCATGAGCAGACCCAGGAAAGGTTGGCAGAAGGGAATTAACTGGAAAGAAGCAAAACAACAAACCTTGGACAGGGCGGCATGGAAATCTCTTTGGTAAAATCTCGATGCTTAAAAGCATAAGAGATCATAGACGAAGAAGAATGTACCATATGCTTGCACTGCTAACTCCTATCTCACTTGCACATTGTGTGTGTGTGGCGAGCGTATAAACTGTTTCAACACCATAGCCGAGAAAACAGGACTTGTTGCTGTGCGAGGTCTCTCGGATCTTCCCTTCTGCACATCACACATGGTACCATGGGTCTCAAACTTATCACAAATACGTGCAATTGTCAGGCATGTTGGAGGTTGTGTTGCAAACTCATGCCTCCATTGTCATTGAATTTCAACAACATTCTCAAATTTGAAATACCCGCTTTAAAATGGTCTTGCATTCCTCAAACGACAATCATGCCTTGACCATTTTGTTTGACTGTCCTACCGGTCATGTGTTGATGCTAGTATTCATGTGAGTAATGACATCCTTTGAGAGAACATCATACTGCCGTAATTCGATCCAACTTCGAAAAAAGTCCATAGATCTGTTAAAGTGTGTATACATTTTTTTGATGGACTCTGTATATAAAACTAAGAAATAAACTAAAATAAATTGCATAGTTCATTTTAAAAGTAATTTTTTAAAATAAAAATTAGATTAATATTACTGTCAGAAATTGGATTCCATCATTTGACGTGTATAGATAGCTATGTGTACTTAATTAACCTTTTCATATCCTAATATTTATTTATGGTATTGAAATTCTTTTTGAATGAAAGATTAGTGATGCAGATTCCTGTGAGATCCAAATAAAGAAGAATGGAGGCTTTCTTGTTTATGTAGATCCCATCCATTCTTCCTTTCATGTTAAGCTCACTGACTTGTCATGTCACAACCACAAACCTTGGCATCTTAGAAACTCGGTTAATGTTTATATAGATACATAGCTTTAAATTAGAATTTCTTATATACTGAACCTGAATTACAGTTGTTATTCTGCATATGTTTGATAAGAGATATAGTAGACTCTCACTATTTGCAAGCTCATAGGAACCATAGGAATGATTTGCTGTGATGATTATCTTTTAGCATAACATGGCATCATACCTATGTGTTTGGATCAGGACTTGGCAGTTGCTTTTTATAGTGGTATTGCTATAGTGAGAATTTTTACATGGTTATTCAAAAGTTGCACACATCATGAAATGAATTTTTCAATATTAGGGGCAAACTTTATAGAACTAAATGCTACAAACAGAACTTATAACCATATCTCTACAAAGGCAAAAATAAATAACATTACTAAAGCAAATGTTCAAAATGGCTGCCTCATTCTTTAATGCAGGATCTTTTTTACGAAATTGGAATTAACTCTTCGAAGCATAGAATTAACTGACTATTCTGATTGCTTTAGTGATGTTTGTCGTCAGTTCATCAGTTGTGTGAGGATTATTTTTATTCACTTCATCTTTCTGGTAACCCCATAAGATTTTTGGAGACCTTGGGGACCAAAGTCTTTTAGAAATCAGTCTGTCCCCAAAATATTTGCTAATATTGCACTATTTCATTTAATGTAGGGCAAGTGGCATGGTCCTGCTGAAAACAGCAATCACGTTCTTTGCTCTCAAGGAGAGTCACTAACTGAGTGATGATGTCTTGATACAGTACACTGTTCAGTGTCATCTCAAACAAAATGGATCCACAAATGTGATGCTGTGATACTGCACACCACACTCCGGTTTTCAGAGAATGTAAGGGTGGTTCGTGGAAAACATGATTTTTCAGTGACCAAATTCTGTTACTTTTGTCAATTGTCGTATCCAATCAGGTGGAACCACACTTTGTCACTTAAGAAAACATTGTCCATCTCGTGAAATCTATTTTCTTCAACAAATGATCAAAACCACCTAAAGTAACATGTTTGTTTCTTATTCAGTGGCTTTAATTTTTGAACCGAGTGAACACTGTATGGATTTGGTGGTTCCAAGTACTGCCATATGACTTGCCTGTCTGTTCAGAGTTTTCTAAGATGCTGAAAGTGAATGTTGCAACACATGTACCACAGTCATTTTATCCTCAGCCAAAGTGGAAGAGCTTCCATGCTGCTGTTGTCTGCAACTGATCCAGTTTCTCAAAAGCATTTGATTAATCTCTTAATTGGCAAATTTTGAGGAACAACCGAGTTGGGATACTTCTAATGAAACTCCTCTAAAACATTTGTGTAAGAACAATAGGCAGAATAACTTGGTATCTCCTGGGAAGATACCATTTTACTTTCCTTATAAATAAAACTATGCAATGGATGCTGTCTATAGGTGAAACAAATAATTAGAATTGAAACACTTGGTTGCAGCTTAGCTTCAACTTTAATATGCCCAACTTTTGGATCACCCTGTATATTTGTAACTCATTGATAGCAGCAGCTGGATAAAACCTAGTATTGACTTGTGGAAATTTTCTTCCACCAGTTTTCATCAAGTTATACAAGCATACCAGACCAGAAGAATATTTGCAATTAATTGGTATAATGCACTGGCCTCTGTTGCTTTGGTCATAATTCAAACCAAACCAGAAAGTTTCACAAAACCAAAGTAGACTTGGTTTAATGAGGTATGTCAGCACTAAAACTGCAGCAATCTTCCACAAGCAGCACATTGATAACCATAGGTGCATTCAACAATAAAAATATAGTTAAAGCATGAAACTTGTAACTTTTTTAAAAAAATCTATTTTTATACTATTTATGTAATAGGACTGTTAGTATTAGATGCTTTTATATTTGTAATTTCATTTCAGAATGTTTTGCTTCTGCTGATGGCAATTTGTATATGATTAACAAAATGTGGAAAGTCTCCTATGTTTTAATGAATTACCAGTAAATAATAATACTCAAAAGTTTCATGGAATTATTTTTAAATAATTCATTGTATTTTTGTAGCTATAACTATAATCAGTTATATTAGTTTCTTTGAATGTAATCATGCTTGTTTATGTTCAGCATCAATTGTGTGACATGGTGTAAACATTGAGATGTTTTTTGTAATAAATTCTGATTTTTTTATTTTTTTATTTCAGGAAAAACTATTGCTATTGGTAAAGTACTACGAGTTGTAGAATAGATAGCATTTATGATACAGGAAACTCCTAACTATTGAAATGTGAATGAACTGCTAACTGTTCACCATGACTGGATCTGTACCTCCTGCAGCTATCCAAAAATCTGTATAAACTTATGCAATGAAGCAAAGAAATTTTTCTCATTTTATTTTTTACTTGATAGCAAAGCAAGCGTAACTCAGTTGAGCCTGTAAATTTTAAAGAAGTGATGAAACTTCTGTAAAAACAAAATTTAAACACTTTTAAGCCAAGTATGTGAAATCTTTAAAGGAATTATGCCAACTGAGAGTTGCTACTTTAGGGATGGAGATATTGCATCAAAGTTATCCTTGTTGGATCTTGCATAAAATATATCATGACATTTACAGAAATTTCTCATCATAATGTGGTGGATTATGGCTATTTATTTAAAGGTAATGAAAGTTTCCCTTATTTTAAAGGGAATTATATAAAAGTTTGAGTGCTTAACTGATTTCTTTATATTGTTTTTAAAAGATGATACTATCCTCATATATCATTAAAAAAAACAACTAAAACTTGCGCCTGTCATATGTTGGAACCAGATCATTGCTTAATGCGTTTGCAAGTTTATTTGCAGCAGGATTTCATGTATTCACAGATTTAATAAATGCACTTGGCATTGCTTGTTTTTATTGTTAATATGGTCTCAGTTATTTTATAATGACATATAATTCATACCTTATTTTTACATGTATTTAATATGCAGTATTTCTACTGAGTAAAGAAGTTTACTCATGAATAAAATGCAATATTTGAAAAAATTTTGAACATATAAAATCTTTGTTCTTCTCTAAAAATATCAAAAATTATAATGACTGAAATTCTGTGGTTCTGTTAAATCCATATTTTTATCATCCTCCTACCATTGTATATGATTTGTGAGATAAATATTTTAATGCAGTTTTAAACTCTCTTCATGAGGCGTGACATTATAACCTATTTATTAATTACCCTTTTGATTAGCTTTCTGTCTTTGGGATATTTATACCTGAACAGGCTCTTATTAAATTAATGAATCAAGTTTTTCATAGCCTTCACATATTACTTAAAATCAGATTGTTGCCAATGCAATATAATACTGATAAACTAGTAACATTTGCTAATAAATGTGCACACAAGATGGTTATATTATTTATTTTTCGTATTATGTTTTCTAATAAGAAATAGAAGGCATATTATCTGAGGATAGTGATCTTTTTCTTATATTTATTTATGACCATTGGTATTTGCTCACATTCAAAGTAAGATAAGGGATTTTTTTGTTCTGGTGTATGTATTCATTTTTTAAGCACCTTACAATGAGAGAAGCAAGTGAGGAAATCCAAAAGAGACCATGCTTATTGTAGGTTATGTTAATTTGCACATTTGCCTATTAACTGAAAATTCTTTAATAAGTTTGCATCAAAAGTGAAACATCTGTCCATTATTAAAGCTGTGACTCAAAGTTGAATTAGTTCCTCCAGTTGTAATTGTTATTTTCCATGTACGCAAGAACATAGTCATGATTCATGAGTTAATTCCAATATTATATCTCCTATATGGATAAATGTATCCTTGTATATACCTTAATGATTTGAGTGCACACTGCTTTCAGTTTCAGGGTATGACATTGAAATTTGTCTCTCGAATAGCATTCTGTTAAAGTGAAAGAGACCATGCTTATTGCATCTTAGAGCATTTTTCTGTATACTTGTACATAAGCTTAGGTGCCACGGAATTTTATTGCAGCTGGCTTTTTTTTTCCCCCAGTTATTAAGTGAACTACTTCCTTATTATACAGCATAGTTTGTACATATCTTTTTAACAAAAGTCTAAAAGTAGTATTGTTAATTCAAGTATGCATTGTAACAAAGTTGCAGATATGAAAGGAAATAAACATACACTATCTGGAAAACCAATTTAATTTTAGCACTTAACATAGTTGGGGATGTAATAATGTCATTCCAAATCAAATTTAAAAAAAAAAAAAAAAAAAAAAAAGCAACATATGGTAATTCATTTCTGCATGAAAACATCCCTATTTCATGAAGAAATATATATTAAATACTGCAGCATAGTTTTCTAATTTAATCTTTTGCTTCTTTAAGAAAATTTTTCTTGTCTGAGATTGCCAAATTAGTTTTTACAAGATATATTTCTTAGTTCATTATATTCATCTGTGATTTGTACACCATTGGATTTCATCTTTTGTACCTTCATGATATAGCTATTTTGTACTTGCATTATGTGCACAAGAGTTATTTTGGCGTGAAAGATGAATGAATCGCCATCTTAAATTCTTAGTGTTTTATGGATAAATTGTGATAATTTCTTGGTTTGTCTGATGTTTAAGATCATTGAACTTTTCAGCATTCCATCTCTGATTTGCTTTTTTTTTCCTTCTCTCTCTTTATCAGAAAAAATAATCTAAAATGTAATATTTCAGATGTTTTGTTTAAGCAAGTATCTTTTTATAATGCAGTGCAGTGTTAACTTGGGCGGTTGCATGGTTTTTATATCTTTGGATCTTTTATAAAATTGAATGAATTTATTTATATACGAAATGTACAGATATTCAAATGATGAAGTGACTTATCCCTTATCTTGCTTGTTACTATTATATTTTTATTTGGATTAGTGTGAACTTTGGTAACACTTGCGAATTTTCATTCATTCCACATTTTCAAATAAGCTGTAAGAAAGAAAAAAAAAATCCCCATCCTATTCCCAATCTGGTCTGGATATAAGATGCATATTTCTTGGGTGTATGTTATATTTGTACTTCTTAAGATATGTATTTTTTTTTAAGTTTTGGTAGCACCAGTTGCAGTTGTACAGTACTACGTGCTTTGTATTTGATACTTGCTCTTCCTTCCACAAGGAGAATTAAAATGATTTGTAGAAAAAAGTTTGTATGTTTGTATTATTAAGGTGTTTTATAAGATATACAAACATTCATTTGAAGGGTAATTAGTCAGTTTTTAGCAGCATATTTCTATTTGAATGTTAATTGCACACAGTGTTGTTACTATGAAATGCTGAAGGGTAATGTTTAAGTTTGGCTTTGTCAGTTTTTAATTTAGGCACATAAATACACACTGAATCACATCTATAGCACAAACTAGCCAGGTAATACATAGCATTAATTAGGTTTCTGTGAAACCAAGTTGTGTGACCATGACATGTCAATAAACATAACATGTTAAAAAGATAAGATGGTGTGATCATATTGGCTGATTAAAGAAACACGTGCTGACTAATTGGATAATGAATTACATTATTAATTATATTTTTGATGTTTGGAAATGCTATTGGGGTCATTTGTTATGGTAGAATGTGGACATTTGAGTATTCAACAAGGACTGGTTTGTGTGTGAGAGAGAGAGAGCCTGATGATTTAATACCTAAAAGAGTATTAGTGCAACTTGGGAGGATCGGGAAATTAACTGTTTAACTATGCATGAATAAACCTTCTGGGAACTGTAGCAGAGTTAAAAGATTATAACTGTGGAAATTGCATTATCCTCTCTACTGCCAGTGTATTTTGGAGTTGCTCATGTTATCAAACTGGTTTCACCTCTAAACTACAAGAAAATAAAAACATGGATATGCTTATGTTGAAAATAATATACACTACATAATAATATAAAATTAAACTGGCCATGAATATTAAAATTTCATTGTTACCATTAACGAAGATCTTATAAAATAATTCTTTAATGTTAGAATTTATTAAGATTGTGTGAATTAAAATGATTTACAAGTTTAAAAATTAAAACAATGTTTTAATTTTTAAAACATTGTTTTCATATATTCTAAAAATGTTATGTTATTTTAGCTTGATAGTAACTAATATTTTTAGCCTTTAAAAATGCATCTGTACTTCTAATTTATAATAATGGATTATGAATAGTAGACTATCACTAGTAATTAATAAACTATAATCACCATGAATTTATATTGCACAGGGTATACAAAAGTCACTTACTAGTGCAGAAAATAATAAAGAATTTACTTAAATATACAAAATTCACAATTACTAATAATAACTAACATTTGAATTGCATTGTTTGTGCACTGGTATGTGCATTCTCTACCCAACTCTTACATTCTCATTTTCTTATGGGAGTTAAGAAGGCAGATTATGTTGCAAGAGAAAGCACTTGCAATGTGTTACATTATATAGTTCAACTTGATTATAACGAGCACCAAGGGGCCAACAAGATTTCCTGGTTATAACCATTATTCACTATATCAGTGAGCTAAACCTACCTCTGATTTTATTTTTATTTTGTATAATTTTCATTATAAAATGTTGATACTTGCTCTTCCTTCCACAAGGATAATTAAAATGATTTGTAGAAAAAGTTTGTATATTTGTATTATTAAGGTACTTTATAAGGCATAGAAACATTCATTTGAAGGATAACATTCCAACTTGCAAATAATTTGGACTGTTTTTTTTTTTTTTTTTTTTTTTTTTGTAACTGAGAGACATATTCTTTTGGTTGAGGTGTTTCCAATGGAAGAGTTAGTTTTTAACAAATTTTACAGTCATGGCAGTGTTTGGATAAAATGAGGGAGGAAGGCTGGAGAGGTAGGTAGCGAGAGGATGCTCCCCAAGGACAAGATTGGGTTATAAACTGGCCCATAATCTGATGCACCTGGTCATAAAAGTTGAGTCACTCTCTTCATTTTTATCTCTTTCAAGAATTGGGTATTCCAAGAATTACCTGAGCAATTAAGACAGTAATGATAATTATATGCAATTATTGCATACTCATCAAATTTTTATGGTATATCCATGTAGTATGCGCATAAAAGTGAGCAACTGTATGGCGTTAATTAAAATCATGGGCATGATCTTGTTATTTCCATGCTCATTACAACAACATTCAACTGTATTATATACTGTTTCATTTCATATTTTTGTACTGTATTTTAACAAGTAAGAAAAAATTGACTTACATGTGAATAACTTGAGAGTAGCATATAACTCTAGATTAAAAGTATCAGAGTTTGTATTATTTAGTACATGCAGATTTATTGCTAGCATTAGTTCAGGTTCATAAATTACTTTTCTAAACTAATGCTTTGCTGCTTTGACACATATAAAAACAAGCTGAAAGTTATTCTATTAACTGAATGAGGTTTTAGTTCTGTCTTTGAACTTGAGCACCAGTGCTGTAATAATACCAAGAGTATTTATCATTACTGTCATTTGTTCTAATGTTTAAAAAAAAAAAAATCCATATATTATTGCATCACTTCCTGAAGTATATCCTCAAGCAGTGTATAGAATACTTGGATTGTCCTAGTCCAACACAATTAGGTTTTTATTCATTTAAAAACAAACAAACAAACAAACTACCTTTTAGTTTATTTTTGAGAAAACTCATCCGTTTAGTTATGCTGCAGTAAGTTTTACCTTCTAGCAATCAAACCAATCCATATGCTACCACTTTCATCACAACAATTTGACTCCTACATCTGAACGTCTGCAAACCTATAGTACATTAACTGTGAGGAAGATAAGAGTTAGATTGCAAACAGTTAAACTCATTTTCAGTCTATGGAGATATTTCGTAACAAACATTTTAGCTATTTCAGAACTATCATAATTATAACCATAAATATCAAATTTTGTCACTGGAAATACTTTGGAGAATTATGCAGAATTGTTCATGATCTTTTAATGTGAGTTATTTTGAAGGATTTTTCATCAGTTGTGTACAGGCTACCATGATAGTATTATATGATTAAGTTTACATTATTACTAAGCTATCCAAATTAGTCTATTACATTTCAGCAACTCCAATATTGTATTTAACATTTTGGTCTTCTAGGACAGTTCTGACTGAATAAATCCATTTTGATCTTTCTCTGAGTTTTTTTCTTGGCATCAAACACCTGTTTTGCTAACCTTTATTCTCCCATTCTGTTTAAGTGACCATACCACTTTACGTTTGACCTGCTCACACAATACTGAATGCTGTCAATATCAAGTTCTTTCCTAATATCTTCATTTTTAATATGATTCTGCTATTGCTTTCCTAATTTTCTCAGAACAGTCGTATTTGTGATCTCTAATCTTAAATCGAGTGCTTTATTTCTGACTCGGCTCTCAGATCCATAACACTGATTTGAACATTATCGTGTATATTGCTAGTTTGGTGTTTTTGCTAATTTCCCTCTTCCATATAACCATCTTCACTAAATAGCTGATATTTTATTCAAATATTTTCCTTTTTTCATTAAATAAATGAAAAAAGGAATCAATCAAAATTCAATAAAGTTTTCTGTGTTCCTGTCTATTTTCATAGTTTTTTATTATTATTTTTTTTTTATGGCTAATTTTCATATCAAATTTGTTATAGCTGTTTGGTTAAAGAATTCTTGAGATGTTGCGGTGGATGTGCTTAAGACATCATCTGCATAAAGCAGAGTTAAGTTTCGTATCTCAGTTTTAATATCAGTTTAATGCTACTTTCTTTCATAATATGACCCATACAGATGATGAATGAGATACTACATGACTAACTTAACATTATTATTAGCTTCTTACCAGCAGTGTGCTTTAATGTTTATCAGTTATTTTTCAGAAATATTGTCAAATATTTGGCAAATTTCACTTCCTTCAGTTTGGTATATTAATGCACTGTTAACTACAATTCAAATAAATCCTTAACTTCCTTTGGGTATTTTTCTTTCCATGTTAAGTGATCACCTTAGATTAGTTTTGTTTAAACATTCCTGAATACTAACAATGTCATATCCCTTTCTAACTTCTTCATTTTAATGTTATTCTACCATTTATATATCTGTTTATCAAGTTAATTCTTGCAACACTTCATATCTATTGTCTCTAGCCTTTGATCTTTTTTTTTTCTAATCCTCTCAGTTCTGTAAGTTCAAATTGATATCAATTAAACAATATCAGCCTCTTTGATTTTAATTATGTTTAATGCCAAGTTCCTCCATAATGCAGTCCACATGCATAATGATTAACAGTGGAGACAATATGCACACTTCTTACACTTGATTTTGCATTGAACCATCTGAACCACTAATTTCTAATTGCTTAGAAATTACTCCTATAGGTACATATTGCCCTGTGTAATGTATCATTTATGCCAGAGCTTCCCAAACTGGGCCACGGCCCCCTTGGGGGCCTTTAGTTTTGTTGAGGGACCGTGAAATAATGAAAACAAATTTAAAATGTGACATGTCAAATGTGTATGTAAGATGCTAAAAATGTAATATTTGCATTTGATTTTTGCAATATTTGCTGTGTATTGAATATAAATACAATAAATATTATAATTTTGTCATGTTGTACCATCATACTTGAGAAACGGTTGAGAAGAATTGTGGAAGAAAAGCTTGGTGAAGAACAAGCTGGATTCAGGCCAAATAGAGGCTGTCAGGATCAGATCTTCACTTTACGACAAATAGTCGAGAAAGCATGGGAATATAACAAAGATCTGTATATAAGTTTTGTCGATTTGGAAAGGGCATATGACAAGGTTCCAAGAGAGAAGCTATTCAATACGCTGCAGTTATATGGTGTCAATGGGGCATTATATCAAGCAATACTTAGTCTTTATTTGAATTGTAAGTCAGCAGTTAGAACTGAAGGAAGTACAGGAATATGGTTTAATGTTAAACCTGGTGTGAGACAAGGATGTACATTATCCCCTCTGTTATTCATTATCTATATGGATCACATTATGAAGGAAAGTGGTATTAAACCTGATATCAAAATTGGAGATGTTAATGTCAGCTCTTTGCTTTATGCGGATGATGTTATACTTCTAAATAAATCCGCTACAAGTCTGCAAGATTCTCTGACTAAATTGAATAGCTGTTGTAATACATATGGTATGAAGGTCAGCAATGAAAATAGGCAGAATCATTGAAAATGTCAACTGTGTTGTGAATGGAGAACCTGTGGAACAAGTAAAACATTTCAGTTACTTAGGCACGGTTTTTACTGAAGATGGTAAATTAAATATAGAAATAGACAAAGAATCAGCAAAGCTGGTATGGTGGGAAGTCAATTGAATAAATTCATATGGAATAAGAGAGAAATTAGTCGGAACACTAAATTAGCTGTATACAAGACTGTGTTCAAACCAGTTTTAAATTATGGATCTGAGAGCTGGGTCAGAAGTAAAACACTTGACCAAAGACTAGAGACCGTAGATATGAGAGTCCTGAGAAAGATTAGAGGCGTGAACAGATGGCATCAATGGCAATATCATATTAAAAATGAGGATATTAAGAAAGAACTTGACATTGTCAGCATCCAGGAATGCATTAGCAGAGCTAATCTCAGGTGGTATGGTCACTTAAATAGAATGGGAGAGGAAAGATTAGCAAAACAAGTGTTCTCTGCCAGGTTGGCAGGAAAACGACCCAGAGGAAGACCAAGATATAGGTGGATTGATACGGTACAAAGTGCCTTAGACGATAGAAATATAAGATCTGATAATGTTGGAGTCTTGACGAGTAACAGACTGATTTGGAGGAAAATTGTAGATAGGAAGTTAGTAATGATGTAATTTTTTCATGTAGTACTGTCATATCCTGTACACCCCTTGAGGGTACATGGCAGGAATTTGATGATGATGGTGATAAATATTATAATAATATGTCTGTATTATGAATTTTTTTTCGATGTGAGCAGGTGAAATATTTTAATTTTTCTGAGGAGGCCTTTACATCCATAAGTTTGGGAAGCACTGATTTATGCCATATAATGTTTTGAACTTTTCTCTTGATGCCTTATGCTATGCCTTTTACTGATATGTAAAACTAATTCACATCCTTGTTATAAGTCTCATAATTTCTTAACTTTTTGTCTTAAAGTAAAATTCTGGTCTGTAGACTAGTGCTTCCAGAATATTTTGAAACCTTCATAATATTTATATTTGTATCTATTTGTCAGTGGTCCTAACAGGCACTTAAGTGCCCATGACCTTTCCAAGTATTCTTGGCCTTCGCAAGCACAACCATAACTTGAGGATGAGGTGATTAGCCATATGTCTGTAAATGCATGTGTTCACGGGGCCGGTGCCTGTTCTGGGGGATGAAAAACCCAAGTTTCCAGGTGGAAAAAAACAACTCCTACTTGCATATGAGACTAGCTAACTCACCTTTCATCGAAAGAGACCAAATAAAGGTTCCTCACGTCACCGACTGGAATCGAACCCTAGCTCTTTCTGACCAAAGGGCTTCGTCTATACCAACTGAACTGCAGAGGCTCAGATCAGATATTTATATTTGCATTCCTACCACACTTGCTCTGTGTTCATGATTTTGCTACATTTGATTTATCTTTCTTACAGATTCATTTCTTTCTGGACTTTCTTTTATTTCTATGCAACAACTTATTGACTTTATCATGGAGTTCTGATTTATCTAGAATCTAAAATCTGATCCATGTAGTGTTGCAAAATCAAAATTCAGGGCTTCCAGATCTATTGATTGCAATTTATGAATGCTGTTCATATTTTTAATTGCTCCACAGCCACCTCCGAGGTCTAAGAACACAAGTTCTCAGACTTTGGAGGCCTAACCTGAATTAGAACAACTTTATCTCTCCTTATCAAAAATTTGGGAAAGCCTCAAACATTAATAGTTTTTTTAATATACATTTAGTACTACAGCTCACATATTGCACTGTCTTATTATTTTTTTTTTTTTCACCATCTTACAGCTTATACTATTTATAAATAATTCGTTATTACTGTTCTGCCTTATACCACTAGCCTTCTTGCCACTGATGATTATTTGTAAGCTTCACGTTGAAATATTTCACAAATAAAGTTGAGTAATTTATTTCCTTGTGTGTGCATGCAATCTAGCTTAAAATAATGTCACAGGTATCTTCAAGCGACACATTTACAGTTATCCTGTTGATGTCCTTTGTGATATGCTCTTCATGATATTAGAGCAGGTCTTATATCTGGTCTTGAATATATGAAATTGATAAAGAATTTAAACTAGTTTTCCTCTCTAGAATCAAGTTAATGAATCTTGTGGATCGTACCCATCACATTACATTTCAAATATTGGATTAAGGGCTGGATAATCTAGGAACCATGCTCTGGAGAAACATTATTGTTTGTAGTCACTGTAATAATGAGAGAGGCAGCTTATAAAAAGAAAACACAAGAAGCCCAGGTTTTGTGCCAATATTAAGAAGTCCTTTAAGAAATTAATTTAGACAAATTTTGGCCAGACTTTTTGTTGTAGGTAGAATTAATTTTTATTCAGTTCAAAATTGGTGTTTTACACAAAGTACAGACTTATATTGTGAATATTTATTATATTATATATATACATATATATACAAATTGAAACTGTTCTAGAAATAATGATTGAGCAAATTTCTGGCTACATAAAACATCGGTTAACTTTCAGGGCACAGTAACTAAACTGGTTCCTAGGATTTTGTTTCCAAACCCACAAAGGCTAAGCTTATACTACATTAGTACTGTGGGTGAGCTAAATATTTTTAATATAAGCATTTATTACTGTAATACACAAAAATTGGAACACTTCTATGAACTGACTTTTTTAGACATTTTGTCATAATTCAATGACCCTCATCTTGCAATCCTGGCCGGTCTAGTTAGATCTAGGAGGTTAACGTTCTAATCTCTTCCATCTCGCAGTTAGTATCCTGTATCCTATAGATGTGTGTGTGTCCACAAATTAATTTGTAAATTACACTAGATCTGCACGTTACTAAGTTACTACACGTTACTATTTGAGAATGCATGAAGATTGTTTCCCGATTTCAAATGCACACATAAAGTTACACTTTATCTAGGACATCTTGAAATTAAGAGTAGACCAGATAAGTTTGATTTCCAGGTGTTTTATACTCTGGAAGGGCACCCTTGCATAATAGGCAACTGTTTATGGTTTAAATTTCAGAAGTCAGCATCGATACAAATACTGTGACATATTAAAAGATTTATAACATTTCTATTCGTGTCTATAAAAGATCATTTCCAATTATTGTCAGATACAAGCAGTTTCATAATAAAATACCTCCATAATTCAATAGTATAGACGAAGCCCTTTCGTCGGAAAGACCTAGGGTTCGATTCTCGTCTATGACGTGAACCTTTATCTGGTCTCTTTTGACTAAAGGTGAGTTAGTCTCATATGGAAGTGGAGGGTTTTTCTCCTGGAATCTCAGGTTTTTCGTCCCTCAGAACAAACTGGATGCATGAACACACTATGAACATACCTTCCCCCTTCCTCAATGTAAGGCTCTGCAAGAAGTCGGTTGGGATTATGCACGTAGTCGCATCATGTAAAAATGGCTGAACCCAAATAAATGGGATAAGGCACAAGTAGAATATGACGAGCAGTTTCATAATTACTGTAAGACTTGTATTTAAATGACATTGATCTTGGCCTAACCCATGTGCTGCAACTTAAGTATCAGCTTATCATGTGGTACCCTATCAAATGCCTTTGCAAAATCCAAAAAAAATGGCAGTATATGCCTTTCCCTCATTAACTGCTCTTGTCACTTTATTATAAAAGGCAGTCATATCACTAAAGCCCCTGAAACAAGACTCTCTGGACAGAAACCTAAGGCCTGAGATGAAAGAAAAACCATAGTGACTTTGATGCAGGACGTTTGGAAGGTGTCGTGACAAAGACCCTCTGTAAGTGTCCCATATTTTTATGTACATGCTTTTGTAATCTAAGAGAAAGTTGAAGCTATTGTAAAACTTATTTTCTTAAAACTACTAAATATGATTTATTTGTGCTCTTTAAATTTAACTATAAACCATCTCATATAGTAGTGATGACAATCCTATTGCATATGAGATATTTGGTGGCATGCCATAAAAAATATTTTAAATAAATTATTCCAGTTCATTGGTTTCTGAGGATATCCAATTAATAAAAATAAAAAAAATTGCTAACACATTTTATTCCTGTATAGGGAGGAGAGTCTTTTAACCCTATGGAGAAAAGAATGGTCCCACAGATCCAGAAAGGCAAAGAACTCATCTTCCAACTTAATATATTTAACTGGATATGTTATTGTCTGAAATAATGGGGATTCTACAGTTGATTTTCTTGAATTTATGGGACAAAAAAGAATGAATATGAATATTATCTACACTACAACAATTTATAATGCAACACACCATGGACACATATCGCTGATTGATGGAAGAAAATCTTATTCTGAACCAGATGTGAGAGGGAATATGAAACAGCACTACAACACTGTTTAATTTACATAAATATGACTCCATCACTTTATCACAACTTTTGGAGACTATCATAAATGCAACATTCAGTGGAGTGAGCATGAGCCCATCACCAGACTGAGGATGGCAATCAGCACTTTAGAACCAACCTTTTTTTACATTCAATTTGTTTGCCATTCCTTCGGTGTGCCTGTGTTCACGGATATGGTTTATAAATTTGTGCCCATGAATGTCTTACTGACCAAGGTGAAATATTGGTCTAATATTTGATAACAGATTTTTGAAATCCCTTTTGCTTCCACATTGATAGCTGCAGAAATTAGTTATGGGTTATGTTCTAACAAACTGAATAAACTTTTCGAAGTCTTTCTTTGACTGATTCCTGATTAAAAAGATTGTTAGTACAGGCAGTAGTGTTCCCACCCCCTCTCAAAAATTCAGGATTTTAAATCCACATCTCAAAAAATTACAACACATCCTATTTCAGACAACGTATACCTGCTGGAGTTTCGCAGCATGAGGTGGCAGAACTGTGCTATAATCTCTCCCATAAATCCCAATGCATAAACAGCTTTTGTTCACTATAGTGATACCAGAATGGTGTAATTGGCAACCCATCAATCTTCAGATTAGTTTGTAAAAAAAAAAAAAAAAAAAAAAAAAAGAGAGATCTTCTTTCTTACTTTAAGAATGACTGGCATTAGAGGATTTATTTATTTTATATCAATTAGTACAAGCTATGTTGTGAATTTCACTACAATATGATGTGACAGTTGGATGGACCATCTTGTTTCTGATGAGAGCTCTGGAAATTTAGAGTTCAGGCAACATTTAACCTCGGCATAAACAGGAATAATGTGAATACCACTATGGCAAAGTGAAGATAACCGCACATCACAAAGTTCATGAAAGTATCCGTGTTTTGTATGAACTCTGATATGGTGCATAACCCTTTCTTTTCTGGAAAATAACAAATTTTAAAAAATTACACAAGATGTGCATGTGTTGCTTGAAGGAAAAGCAAATCAACTACTAGCTTTTTATTTTCTTATATGGAGTGAGTGAGGTCATTTTACCCCTATCTAGCTTTTGGGGAGGACAGTTCAAAATCCACCGGTAGCTGATCCAAGACTATCACTAATTATAAGTGACAAAAGATGAAGAAACTGGCAAACAAGTGCTGCCATCTCTTGGTACCCAACCCTAACATGATGTGTTCTTGTCTGAAATAATGTGTGTTCTACAGTCAAGTTTCTTGAGTTTACAGGATGAAAAACCTGAAGTGGGAGGAAAAAACCTGCCTGCCCATGCCAGAGTTCAATTAACTCAGGAACTGGCTGAAGAAATGTTGGCAACTAGACTTGAATTTAAGTATGTTTGGGCCTAGTGCAGAGGATGCCCAAACATTCTTAAATTCAAGTCTAGTTGCCAACCAGTATCACTTCCACTGAGTCACATAGACCTTTGCAACAATAACAACATTAATCAGAATTTTATGTATTATTTGTCATGTTACCATAACTGTTTGATTGACAAAGATGTATAGTTTTGCATTGTTCAGCAAAATTTAACTGTTCTCCAACTTAAATTTGTAGTATGATGATCAAGAAAATACTGAGCTAATTTACCTTTTTGTACTTACACATGACACTGCAAGCATACAATAACGTACAATATAACAACAATTAAATTTTAACAGAAGAGTTATAAAACACTATGTAAAATTTATAACAAAACTCAAAAGTTTTCTTCTAACAAAACACACCCACGTGTTGCACACACACACAAACAGTAAAGTAAGTTTTCTTAAAAGTATGCTTCATAGTCATAGAAGCTATAGAATGCCTGCCCATGAAAATATTGCTGGCATTGGTGATATAGTAATTAGCAAAATCTTGATAACACAGAGCTATTATTAATCTATTGACATTGTTAATATATGTTATGGTTAAAGTGATAAATCCAGTTATTAATTACCAGTTAAAGTGAATAATTAGAATTAATCGCTTTAATCAGTTAAAGTGAATAATTCCTAGAGGAGTCTGGTAGATGTAATAAAAACATGTTTATAGGGTTTCATTCTCAATAGAAATTATATTAGGTTAGGTTATAATGAAAAAAGTAAGGAAAGTACTTCTTTTGCACTCAATGAAATCATTATAAACTAACCTGGATGTCGCATGCCAAATGTAGTCGTAGTTTGTCATGGGCATGAAAGATAAATGTTTTGTGGGCCGAGCTTAATGATTGCATGCAGATAAATGGGGATAACAAATAAAAGTTGTTGTGGGCAGATGAATGAGGATTATAGATAAATCAGAGAGGAATTGATCAGTGTTTTTCTCCATTGCTGAGGAAAGATACAGCAACGACATTTATCTATTATCCCCATTCATCTGCCCACGACTACACTATGATTCGACATACGACATCCAGGTTAGTTTATAATGATTTCTGATTTCACTGAGTGTAAAAGAAGTACTTTCTTTACTTTTTTCATTATAAACTAACCTAACCAATAAAGGTTAGGTTAATTTATAATGATTTCTGATTTCATTGAGTGCAAAAGAAGTACTTTCCTTACTTTTTTCATTATAAACTAAACTAACTTAAGTGGTTATAATTTCTATTGAGAATGAAAACCTATATATAAAATCTATAAATATGTTTTTATTACATTTACCAGACTCCTCTAGGAATTATTCACTTTAACCGGTTAAAGTGATTAATTCTCATAAATTATTCACTTTAACCGGTAGTTATTAATAATAACCGGATTTATCACTTTAACCGTAACATATATATATATAAGTAGCAACTAGATCGTCATGCTTTCTGATAATTTTCAATACTATACCATAAATCATGTAGCTTGTATCTTATGTATTTTTCCTGATGATGACCTGAATACAGAGATCAAAACATCGAATGTTACTTTCCTAATGTTAAGTAAAGTAATTATTCTAACACGTGTGTTGTGTCTCCATAAATTCTTCACAATGAAAGGAATAATGCTGAGAATGGTAAGTCAAAACAGAAATGGAGATTTGTATCCATACCATCTGGATAGGGTAGCTGTTAATAATTTGTTCATCTGCCATCAGGAAGATTATTTTATGCTAATATATAAGGTATAAGAAGAACTGCACCTTATCTCCAGTTATTTATAACCTATATGGACCTTTTCATATAGGTTGAGGAGAGTGATATGTCTAATGTTCAAATAGTAAGTAGTTGAAAGTTTATTTTTCACTAGGTTAGACTAATAAATTTAGTTTAATCCTTTATCCCAGTGAGAGCAAACAAAGTTTGCACCTGAAAATATCTTCAGGACTGAATATAGTGTTGTACTGAATATAGAATATAGTCACCTGACATGGAGAACATAACCATACTTGTAAGCTGACAGAAAAAGATAATCGGATTGAATCTATGGAAAACGACCCTGGAATGGTAAAGGGAAAACGAAAATGGAAACGACAAAATATAATACACATAGCAAACTGGAATGTAAGAGGAATAGCATATAAAGAAATAGAATTAGACCAGTTATTAAATGAAAGAAATTTTAAAATAGCAGTAATCACTGAAACAAAAAAGAAATTAAAAGGAACTATGAGAACTGAAAATTTTAATGTGATATACAGTGGAGTCGACAGAGACCAAAGAGCACAAGCAGGAGTCATGATTTGGATTCATAACTCCCTTTCTAAACAGTTAAAACATTATAAATTATGGAATAAAAGAATAATAGAAGCTAGAATAAAAATAGATAGAGGCTATTTAACAATAATTGGTTTATATGCCCCAGAAGAAGGAAGAGAACAGGATAATATTGATTTTTATAATCAGCTACAAAACATATATAGTAAAATAAATAAAAATGTAAATGATTACATAATTTTAGCAGGAGGCTTAAATGCAAGAATTGGAAACGAAAATTAATAATAATATAGGAATACATGGAGAACACACTCTAAATAGAAATGGTAAAAAATTGATTGACTTTGTAGCTTATAATAACCTAAAAATAATGAATTCCTTCTATAAACATAAAGACATACATAAATATACTTGGGCAGCAAGAGGATGGAAATCAATATTAGATTACTTCATATTAAATGAAAAGACATCAAAATTTTCACTAGATATTAGAGTTCACAGAGGATATGAAATAAGCAGTGACCACTTCCTTGTTAAAATAAAATTAAAGATTACCACCTAAATGGCTACAAGTAACAAGAACAGAAAGAAAAATTGAAACATTTGTTTATAAAACTAGACTTTTGAATGACACAAATGTACAATGGCTATATGAACAAAGAATTAACCAGTATCTAGATAAAATGAAGAAATAGAAATAGAATGGCATAATATAAAAACGATACTAAATGCAGCAGCAAATGAAAGCTTAGGAAAGACCAAAAGATTCAATAAAAGAAAAAAACTGAAGATCTGGGATGATACAATCAAAGAAATAATCAAAAAGAAAAAAGAAGCCTATCACAAATGGTTAAGCAGTATAAGATTAGAAGACGAAATAGAATATAAAAGAATAAGAGCCATAGCTAAAAGAGAAGTCAGAAAAAGACATAGAGAATCATGGAATAAATTTGTTTCTAATTTAGAACATGATTTATATAAAATAAGACCCAATGTATATAAGATTTTGAAACATCTAAATGCAGATACCAAAGAAAACATAAAATTAAACACTGAATTGAAATTAGAAGAATTTCTAAATTACTACACAGAACTGTGGACAGACAAATATTTTAAAAAAGACAACTGGCAAAAAATTAACGAAAATGAAAAGGAAATAACTGAAGAAGAATTAGAAATCAGCCTGAAAGAAACAAGAAACGGAAAATCACCTGGAGAAGATAAGCTAGGTTCAGAACTATATAAATACGCAGGAACAAGATTCAAAGGAAGACTCTTATTATTTTTAAATAAAATTTACTCAACTGGTATCCCCCTAATAGAATGGAAAAAAGCAATTGTGATTCCTATCTTTAAGAAAGGTAATAGAGATGACCCTAAAAACTATAGAGGTATCAGTATACTAAATTCATGTTACAAAATATACAGCAGAATCTTAAATAACAAACTAATGAAATATTCTGAAAACTTTATTCTAGAGGTACAAAATGGATTTAGAAAAGGACGATCATGTATAGACCCAGCCTTCTGCCTAAAATTAATAATAGAGAAAAGAAGAGAATATAATTTAGAAACACATATTGCATTTATTGACTTTGAAAAAGCATTTGACAAAGTTAAAAGAAACATATTATTTAACATATTAAAAGAAAGACAAATACCAAATAATATCCTAAAAGCTGTCACAAGTATATATGAAAATAATCAAATACAAATAAGATTAAATCATGAGCTATCATATACAAGAGAGATAAACCAAGGGGTCCGACAGGGATGTCCCCTCTCAGCAACTCTTTTTAATATCTACTTAAATGAAATAATGATAAAATGGAGTAAAAATTTACATCAAGGAATTAAACTTTCACCTACAGTTAACTTAAACACTCTCCTCTTTGCAGATGACCAAATAATAATTACAAATTCTGAAGATAACTTACAGAAAACTATTTTAAATCTAAATGAGATATCCAAAGATTATGGTATGATAATATCAACGGAAAAATCAAAAACTATGGCCTTTAAAGGACAAGATCCAGCAAGAACTAAAATAGTATTAGATAACAAGATCTTAGAACAGGTGAATTCATTTAACTACCTAGGATGTATGATCACTTATGAAAATGAAAAAGATATAAAAATTGCAAAATATTTAAAAATAACAGGAGTAATTAACTCTATATTTAAGCAAAACCTAGTTCAAAAACAAACCAGGCTAAAAGTATACAATACATTAGCCCTACCGGTCTTAATGTATGGAAGCGAAATCTGGACAATAAAACAAAAAGACAAAGATTAACAACAGCAGAAATGAAGTTTATGAGAAAAACTGCAAAGTATACCCTATTTGATCACGAAAGAAACGAAGATATTATGAAAGAATTAAACCAAGAACCAGTAATTGAAAAAATTAAAAAATATAAACATAGATGGATGGAACACGTTCAAAGAATGAAAACAGAAAGATTACCAAAACAAGCCTTAAAGTACAAGCCGTTAGGAAAAAGAAAACCAGGACGTCCTCTTAAACGATAACTTCTAAGGCCTGAACAGGCCATACTAGGCCTAAATCCTTGATACGTATGATGATGACTATCTTACCTGGGTAAGTAGTACAACACCAGGCAACTCGTAGGAAAGGTGGAGCAAGCTACCAATACTCCTAACCCAGTATCTCCCATAATGCAAAACACATCTCCTTGTGGATATGTATACTGTTATGCATTACGAGATTGGCCACTACCCAGACTAGTTTCGACCTTTATTGAGGTCTCTTCAGTGGGAGCCAGGCCCAGAGTTGGAGATACCAGGCAGAAGCAGTAGCAAGGTCATCTTTACCTATAGGAGTTGCTAAAAGGTTTGTCATTTTTTTTTTTTATTAAATTACTCCGGATTTAGAGAAAGATGTTGAAAGTTTATTTTTTGCTAGGTTAGACTATGATAAATTTAGTTTAATCCTTTATCCCAGTGAGAGCAAACAAAGTTTGCACCTGAAAATATCTTCAGGACTGAATAAATATAGTGTTGTGCTATCTTACCTGGGTAAGTAGTACAACACCAGAAGATATTTTCAGGCACAAACTTTGTTTGCTCTCACTGGGATAGAGGATTAAACTAAATTTATCATAGTCTAACCTAGCGAAAAATAACTTTCAACATCTTTCTCTAAATCCGGAGTAATTTAATAAAAAAAAGGTGGCAAATCCTATAGGTAAAGATGACCTTGCTACTGCTTCTGCCTGGTATCTCCAACTCTGGGCCTGGCTCCCATTGAAGAGACCTCAATAAAGGTCGAAACTAGTCTGGGTATTGGCCAGTCCCTTAATGCATAACAGTATACATATCCACAAGGAGATGTGTTTTGCAATATGGGAGATACTGGGTTAGGAGTGTTGGTAGCTTGCTCTACCTTTGCTACGAGTTGCCTGGTGTTGTACTACTTACCCAAGTAAGATAGTACTACACTATAATCAGTCCTGAAGATATTTTCAGGCGCAAACTTTGTTTGCTCTCACTGGGATAAAGGATTAAACTAAATTTAAAATAGTAAGTAGTGCCTCCGTAGCGCAATTGGAAGAACGATGGTACATTGCGCCCTTCGATTGGAATAGGTCTAAGTTCAATTCTCATTGCGACGGGAGGAATCTTTATGTGGACTTTTTCAATCGAAGGTGATTTAGCTGATGTCATATGGAGGTAGGAAGATTTTTTCTTCTAGAAAGTCGGGTTTTTCACCCCGCATACAGACAAATTGTCCCTTCAGAACACATGCAATTTACAGACAAAAAAAATACTAGTTGTGGTGGTGGGCGGTAGATGGAGATGATTGCTAGAGACAGTTATATAGTAGGTGCCCTCCCGCGATGAGTCTTCGGACTTGTTGGAAGTGTCACGAATAATAATAAGTATTATGCTTAATTCTTTAAAGCAGGTCACAACACTATCTTAAATAAGTATATGCTGTGAAGTTTAAAAACAGGCTTTAAATATTTGCTACAGCCAATATGTATAAAAATGGCAAATATGAAAAATATGTAAGGAAACAAAGCATTAACTGCATTCATGACTGAAAATGCAGTTACATAAAACAATATCTGCATTTAATTAAACATATTAGATGCCTCTGAAAACTTCAAAACTGTTAAATATAATTGATAAACCAGAATATAAATTCCTTACTATATGCGTGTTATAACATTGCTAGTTGTTGCTATCAATGTTCTGTGGAATCACACGTGATACCACAGAACATTTTAATTGCTTGTTTTTAATAAACTACTTATATTATAATGTGGTCTCAATACCAAAAACTTCCCACAGAACTGCTTAACCACTAAAACCCTGCATGTAATAACATCACTGTTAGTGAACCTGTAGAAAGGCACACATTTTAATTAAGATAAAAATAGATAATACTAAGTAAGGGCTATCACACAAGAATACTGGTTGAAGAAATGCCAAAAGACAAAGCCATAAAATAGTCTTCAAAGTTATTTTCACATATCAGTATTTAAAGACAAGAAACAACAGAAATTAGAATTCTGAGGAAAATTAGGTGGAATGCATACTTGCCATCAGTAGTAAAACCATACTACAAATACAGAAATTAGAAACGAACCTGACATTAATATTTGAGGATGTGTAAAAGAGCTAATTCACAATGGCTTATCACTTAAACAAAACAGGAAGTAAAAATTCCAAACAAGTTCTTTTCACCCAGAGGAATTTTATGGATCTGATTAGTAATGAAAACTAAACTGCTCTAAACTAATAATCTCCTCTCCTCCCCCCATGCAACAACGCTTACACAGTCGCTCCACACACAAGAGTAGTTTGGCATTATAACAGTGCCAAATTAACAGGTGCTTAAGGGTCAAAGCTGTATAACTGAGAGGAAACCTCCACATAGCCTTTATTTAAAGGAATGTGGAGAATTGACCAGGGCTTCTGACGTAATGTCCAATCCTCACCTTCTCGTGGTGCACCCTGCTGGGTATCTACCTGGATATTGAACGAATGAGGATGGGCTGGCAATTTGGGATTTAGCCAACCAAATTGTATTCCTATTGGTTAAACCAAAATACAAAATGATGGTACAAAATTTCATGCTGGCTGGGGCGTTGCCTGGTTAAACAAAGCCCCCGTTGTTTTTGCCAGGGAACCAGGTGAACAGCGAAAAGTCAGCTACTGGAACAAACCTGAAAACACCCCAACTCAACATCACACCAGAGTTAAAGATCGGTACTATCAACATAAGAAGCCTGAATGGCAAAGAAATGGAGCTAGCTGAGAAATTAGATAAGTACCAGATCGACATTATAGGGGTGACTGAAACAAAAAAGATAAAAACTGGTGAGATCTTCCTGAGCAATAAATACAAAATGTTATATTCAGGCAATGACAATCAAGGAAAAGAAGGAGTAGCCATAGTATTCAACACAAAATACGAGGCTAATCTTCTTGAATGGCAGGCAGTCTCAAGTAGAGTAATGTAGGCAAATATGAGAATGGGGAACTGGACAATGAGACTTATTTGTGCCTATGGTCCCACAGAAGGTTCTACTAAGGTAGAAGTGAGGAATTTTTTGAGGCTTTAGAAAAAGCAACTGACACAATGAAAAAGGAAAAGTTGGTCCTTGTTGGGGATCTAAATAGCAGAGTAGGAAGTGATTGTCAGACATACAAAAATGTTTTGGGAAAATTTGGAGAAAAGAGCAAAGCTAATAATAATGGCAAATATCTGTTGGATTTCTGCTCAGAATATGGACTGGTTATTACTAACACCATGTTCCAACATAAAAATGTGTACAAATTCACATGGAGAGAAGAGGCAACGAATAAGAAAAGTCTCATTGATTATGTTATTGTTGATAGTGATGTTTTCTCCCTGGTGCAGGACACAAGAGTGTACAGAGGATTTTAAATTGGAAGTGATCGCTATTTAGTCTTGAGCAAGATAAAACTGAATTTCATATTGAAAAGAATAACATGTAAGAAAGTTTTAAAGCAAATAAAAGTTGAGCAGCTCTCAGATGTGAACTGTAGACTAAAATACACAAAGATTATTGAAGGAAAAATGAAAGAGTTTGACAACGGGAACCAAACCTTGGAGATTCAGTGGCAAGCCTTGAAGAAAATCCTGACTGATTCAGCTAGAGAGGCATTTGGTGAAGTTGTCTGCAATGATAGAAAAATTAGAACTCCATGGTGGACACAGGAAGTTAAAGAGGCAGTGAAGAAAAAGAAGAAAGCATATCAAAAGTTCCTGGCGAATAAGTCAGCTTGTGCTCTTAGAAAATACAGAGACAAATGTAAGAAAGCTAAACAGTGTGTAAAACTAGCTAAACAAAAGTCATGGGAGGAATTTGGCAAGAACATAGAAAATAAATATCAAGGTGGCAAAATATTCTGGAGGTTGTTGAAGAAGCTTAGGAATGGAGGAAAGAGTGCTATAAAAGGAATTAGAGATGATAAAGGTGAAATGAAAAAGGAAGAAAAAGATATCCTTGAAGCATGGAGTAATTACTTTGAAAATTTGCTAAATGAAACAAGCAGTGATGACAGCACAGTGATAAAAAACACTGACCAGGCATGCAGTCAGGAATACATATCCATACTTGAAGTAGAAAAAGCCATCAAAGGCTTGAAATGTGGAAGGCAGCATGAGTAGATGATATTCGACCAGAAATGTTTCTTTTCGTGGAGGGTGGCTGAACCGTGGAATGCATTGCCTGATGGAGTGGTGGGAGCAAGAACGGTCAATGAGCTTAAAGAGTGGTATGATAAACTTTGTGTTTCTTAGGGGGGGGGGGACCTCCCTTCGATGAGTTTTGACAGACTTTATGTTCTTAGAAAGGACCTCCCACGATGAATCTTTTGACTCCATGGAGGCCTGAGTAATAATAATAATAATAAATGCTGAAGTATGGTGGTATAAAAGTCTTACAGTGGCTGCACTGCATAGTTCAGAATGCCTGGACAGGGACGAATTCCCAATGATTGCAGTAGAGCTCTCATAGTACCTATATATAAAAAGGGAAATAAAACAATGTGAGAATTACAGAGGTATATCCCTATTGAGTGTTCCTGGTAAGATATATGCAAGTATACTTGAGAAACAGTTGAGAAGAATTGTGGAAGAAAAGCTTGGTGAAGAACAAGCTGGATTCAAGTCAAATAGAGGCTGTCAGGATCAGATCTTCACTTTACGACAAATAGTGGAGAAATCATGGGAATATAACAAAGATCTGTATTAAGTTTTGTCGATTTGTAAAAGGCATATGACAAAGTGCCAAGAGAGAAGCTTTTCACAATGATACAGTTATATGGTGTCAATGGGACATTATATCAAGCAATACTTGGTCTTTATTTGAGTTGTAAGTCAGCAGTTAGAATTGAAGGAAGTACAGGAAGATGGTTTAATGTTAAATCTGATGTGAGACAAGGATGTCCATTATCCCCTCTGTTATTCATTATCTATATGGATCACATTATGAAGGAAAGCGGTATTAAACATGATATCAAAATTGGAGATGTTAATGTCAACTCTTTGCTTTATGCAGACGATGTTATACTTCTAAATAAATCTGCTACAAGTCTGCAAGATTCTCTGAATAAATTGAATAACTGTTGTAATAGATATGGTATGAAGGTCAGCAATAAAAAGACAAAGACAATGAAAATAGGCAGAATCAGTGAAAATGTCGACTGTGTTGTGAATGGAGAACCTGTGGAACAAGTAAAACATTTCAGCTACTTAGGCACGATTTTTAGTGAAGATGGTAAATTAAATATGGAAATAGACAACAGAATCAACAAAAGTGTACGGTAGGAAGTTAATTATATAAATTCATATGGAATAAGAGAGAAATTAGTCGGAACACTAAATTAGCTGTATATACAAGACAGTGTTGAAACCAGTTTTAACTTATGGATCTGAGAGCTGGGTAAGAAGTAAAACACCTGACAAAGACTAGAGACAGCAGATATGAGAGTCCTGAGAAAGATTAGATGTGTGAACAGATGGCATCAATGGGAATATCATATTAAAAAGGAGAGTATTAGGAAAGAACTTGACATTGTTAGCATCCAGGAATGCATTAGCAGAGCTAATCTCAGGTGGTATGGTCACTTAAACAAAATGGGCGAGGAAAGATTAGCAAAACAATTGTTCTCTGCCAAGTTGGCAGGAAAATGACCCAGAGGAAGACGAAGATATAGGTGGA